>NW_024063096.1:600000-1154708 GCF_006381635.1 Hibiscus syriacus
TCAGAAAGACAATTTCCAAAATTCTTTGAGGTAAGGGAGACAAACCATCAACTACTCGGCCGAACTCAGAAAAGGCTTCTCGAAGTTTCTCTGAAGGAGTTCGCTTGTTAAGCCCTAAAAAAGGAATTCGAATAATAAGTTACGTCATAATATGATCCAAATTAAAAATGCTAAACCTGTTCCAGATTGATAAACTACTTCTTTGAACGAATTAAAGATAGACGATGTCAATCCTTTCATGTGTTCATTTTATGACCACTTAATTCAATTTTCCCATATTTTCTAGCAACCAAACCAGCATAGTAACCTAATAAATCATCATGTGAGCAAAAATTATAACGAAACCAGAAAAGAGTAGGAGTGATTCAAGGAAACCCTTAAAAAATAAAGCTTGTCTGAGCAATTGAACAAGCAAAAGAACCCAACAGATCGATATATAAACGATATTTACCAACAACACAGAAAAGAACAGGATCAACAAATCAAAGTTACTAAAAGAAACAACCTTTTCCTCCATTTTCCCGCAGTTTCCAAGCAACCAACCAAAAAACTAAACATACAAGCAAATACCAAAACAACTCATAAAATAACAGGAGCAAACATGAAAAGTATGATGGATATAGATGGGAGCGAAGAGATACGTGCCGGATACAAAGAGATTGGTACTTGGAGGCGCTTGCTCTCGACCAGGAGTTCCCTCACCGTTCCCCATCGCTGCAATTGGTGGCGGCATAAAGGAATTAGCCGAAGCTTTCGAGCACAACCGCCTCAATCCCGGTGGAGCTGCACCGGCCACCATCGATCTCATCGCCGCCGCCCTCAAAGCCATGGAGGAGATATTAGTGGGAATGGAGAATGAGGGTTTAACGCTTTAAGCTAAAACCTCTTTTGTGGTGCGAGAAAAAGAACAAAAGACTTGATTTAATCAAAGGGTAAAATATTAGTCGCTTTACTCACCATCTCAACCACGCTAGTCTTGATTTTCTGTAGAAAATCTGAAAATGGATCTCCACCATCGCTATCTTTATATTCCTCTAGCTTTACTGAAGATTCAGAACTTCCGGGAGATACCTGATATTCGAATTTATCATCTGCAAACACATTTGTTTTAAAATCAAGCGAATGGTAAAAGATGCGTAAAATAATTAAAGTAACAATGGAGCAAAAGTTCTCACTGCTCTGCTGGGACTTGATGAAATCCATTAAAGCTGAATTGGTCAGGACAGCATTCCATACATTAGGATCAGCGGCAATGGAAGCAACAACAGACTGAGAGGAAAATCAGAAGGCCAAAACCATGAACCATGTTATAGTTTATAATTGCAGGTAACGGAAGTAAATCTATAAAAGAAAGATTACAAAATCAACAACCAAATAAAGCATCCTAGTATGAACTTATAACTATAAACGACTATGTTGTATCTGGCATATGGTATCCAACACTAGCACCCAAATCCGAGCACACAGAAGATGCTAACGAAAGAGTATCGGAGGAAGTGGTCCTAACAATACTATGAACAATCTGTAAGGAAGGCAATTATTCAAAAAGTCGAAAACCAAGAGGAGGGCTAAGACATGACCACAACCTGAACTGCAGGGTTCTCATTGAGTAACTTGAATGCCTGAATAGCTGATTGTGGTGCTGAAATGGCTCCAACACTGTAAGCAACACAATCTTTGGTCTCCTCGGAGCTTGAAAGCGATGAAACACCAGACACCGGACCAGCACCACCGTCATTCGAAGATGACAGGTAAACCCTGAAATAAAAAATCGAACCATAAACAAAAGAATCCCCAACAGATCAAGAATAACAATTTGGGGTTCTTGATAACAGTCTATAAGTCAATGGTACCCAAAATTGGTAACATACGTTCCACTTCTTTGCCACTAAAAGCAGCATTTAGGTGATGTTTCATACATCATAATTTAGATAGATTAACATCTCGAACTCAGATTCCAACTGTAAATATAGACCGTAAAACAGACACAGAGGATAAAGTATATATGCAGTCAGCAACCGGGATGGACCGAGAGGTGAAATCAAACCCCTAATATTTTCAGCTTCTCATATAATTCATATAATTTCTTTGTATTTTCTATTAATTATCTAATTTCAGACCACTGAAATATTATAATTTCGTTCCTTTAAATTTTTAAAATAATTTCTTAAGTTTCGCATCCCTTACCTAGATCCTATGCCCTTGTCGGCAATAGTTAGCAAAACGCTTTAAATTCATCATATTTATCCTATAAAACGATAATTAACAAAGTTTCAGCTTGATCAATATTTGATTGTTAACAGATCCTAAAACTAAGTATCCACAGAAGAAGGCAATCATCTGTTCAAATCCATAAGAGCTACTGAAAATTCATCCATCAAAAGGGCTTGGAAGAATTCTGAAATGATTTAAAAAAGGAATCAACTTTACTTGTCCAGTGCATCTTTCAAATCAGCAGTGGCTTCTTGAGTCTCCTCCAGGCTTGGAACGCCACCAAACAACACCCGAGCGATCGGTTCGCCTCTGCCGGAGGCGGAGGTCGGTCCTTCCGAAGTCACATCTTGTTCAATACCACCAGCAAATTCCCAGTCATCCACCAACTCCCAAGATGACTTGTGATTGGCCGAAGCTGCCGTGTCGGCAACAGACGAAGCCCCTTCACTTGAAACAGCAATCGTGGACGAAGAACCCGACCGAGTCGCCGCGGCGACACGCATGACGGAGTTCTCGGATGCCGGCGGTGAAACGTTAACACCACCACGAAGAGTGGCGTTCACAATTCCGACGCCGGCGACCCTCCCAACCGCCCTCATGACTCCTCCGCCCATTTCGGTGATTCGAATAAATTATTTTTTAAAAAAGAATGTCCGCTGTAAATGAACTGAGAATCAGAAGACTTCAGGATAAGACTATTTATATAATAAAATAAAAGGGTAAACAAACCTTCACTAAACTATTATTTTTTTCAATTAAGTTACTAACATTAAGAAAAATTATCAATCAAGTCACGACTATTAATTAGTTAATGGAATAAAGTTTTTTTTTTGGTCCTCCAGTTTTCTAAAGTTTTACTCTGACTAACCCGAACCGATCCATGCCACAAACCTAACTTTATGGATAAGTCTTTCATCGAAGATTGTACAATAACATATTTAATTTTTATTATTTATGTATTATATTATTTTGATGTTAATTCTAAATAAATCAATAAATTTAATTTTTTAAAATTTATAAACTTTATTAATCTGATATCAAAGAAAAGAACTTCAATTCTTTATACACAAAAAATAAACAATTTATAATTCTTGCTATTGCAATAATAGTTTAGATTTCAACTTAACGACCCATGAAATATCAATAGAACTTGAATCTACTGCCCAAAATATTTTGCAGACAAACTAACAAATTGACTCCAACAATTCAGTCGCTCAAGGAAAAAAATGAAACAAGAAACTAAATAAAATAAACATAAGAAATTTACTTGTGTGCTTGATAGCATAGGGGTAAAATTATGTATTTTGAATAAATCATTCAAGTTGTTTTCAAGTTTGACATATTAATAGATTTGTGGCGACTTTTAGATGAGAAACGAGTATTTATAGATTAAGATGTTTTTTTTATGAATCAACGAGATGTCAACTATTTTTCAATACATCTTGAAACGACTCATTTAAAGATAAGTCTATTTTAATAAAGATATTGCACGCAAAAAAAATATACGGGACTAATACATAAAATTTAATTGTTATGAATTTTTAAAAAAATTATTAATTATTTATAATTAAATTCATCGCAGCACTATTTTTTCACTAATACATGAACACAAGAAAACAAGCCTAATAGCTTGCTTTGACCTCTTGTAGTACTATTGATGCAACCTTCTTTGACGGATCATCAAATATAAATCCTTTAATTGTTTTCCCACGAACCATCTATTAAAAGATAACGATATATATAATAATGGCTCGATAAAATAGATACTAAAATTTTATGTGAAATACCATTTCAGGAAAAAAATCAGGAGCAGAACGAGAGAAAATTCACTAATATTAAGTGGGAAAAAATACAATAGGAGTCCTCATGGACAACCTAATCTCTTACCCTAATCTTTAGCATATATTTATAGTGATAGATACTTGATTATAAAGGAAACTTACAAAGTAAAAATCTACTCAAAGTAAGTTTTCTACATAAAAGAAAAATAAAGTTTCTACTTCTAATTTCTTATTTTCTCAAATTTATATATTAATTAATTTGTGTCATTTTGAATTCGAGTTAAACTCTTGCAAATCTCAACCTTGACGCGAATTCAGAAAGTGTGGAAGTTTCGAGACAAAAAAAACTCAAATTCAATGAGACACCTAAACTCAAAAATAATTCTTCACTTCAACGAACAATTTCTCCACCTTGAGAATATATTCTCCACTTCTTCCACAAAATCCCTAAGAGGGGTATTCTTCAACAATAATTGAATATTGAATCCAAAGCTTACCCAAACCTGGATTTAGTCTTCACATTATCATAAGTGCTAACTTTGCTCACAACTTGTTCACTACAAGCAATATCATCCACAACAGCATATCGATCACCAATACAATTCTATCTTTTATGTTATGCTCACGAAACCAAATTTTTTTCTTTTCAAATATGTTATGCCCACAAAATTAAACTTTTTTTCTTCTTTTCAAATATGTTATACACACGGAATAAAACTCTTTTCTACTCCTAAAAATCATTATGCCTACGATCATTTTGTTCAACACAAAATCATCATTTGCCACAAATGAGAAAATAATATATCATCTTCTATGATTGTTGAACCATTCAGAATAAAAAACTTGGCAGTTTTTCTCTGCCCTTTCATCAGAATAAGAGAGTTCTTGTAAATTTTCTTTCACGATGTCAATCTGGTGTTGAGATCAAACAGTGGAATTTCATAATTCAAAAATGTCATTATCGTGATCGAGTCAAACAATATGGATGTTATAATACCAATTTTTAGAAGATAACGACATGCATAATGATTGCCCAATAAAGTATACACAAAATTTTTACGTGAAAATTAAACCATTTCAAGAAAAACTACAGGTAGGAGATGAGAAAATTCACTAATATCAATAAAAGAATAATACAAGAGGAGTACTTATGGACAATCTAATCTCTAACCCTAATCCTTGATATTTATTTATAGGGATAGATACTCGATTACAAAGAAACTTACAAAGTAGAAATCTACTCAAAGTAGGTTTTCTACACAAAAGAAAAATAAATTTTCTACTTCAAATCAAATCAAACTAGATTTCTTATTTTCTCAACTTTATATATTAATCAATTTGTGTCACTTTGAATTCAGGTAAAACTCTAACACCATCTTTACCAACATATCAGCCACAACGTTCATATCTTTTAGAATATGCTTCGTCTTCACCTCCCAATTTGCAGCAGGGCTCTAATAGCAATAACGATGACATTATCCAATAAAATACAAAAGGTATGATTAAATATCTTACAGAGTTCAGGATTATTCGTCTCTATCTTTAAGACTATTCATTATATATTTTGGATAATTGTTAGACTTATTTTTATAATTTTCGTAAGATTACTCTGACACCATTGCACTGGATTTGGGTGATGGATCTCAAAAAGGGAAAGAAATTAAATTTTTTGAGTATTTGATGTCGGAATTAAAGAATTACGACGATAAACTGAAGTATTTTGGTGAAGAGAATAAAATATTTTAGAATCAAATTCATCTAACAGTACACGATGAAAATTCAATGAAGAAGAAAATTATGACTCATTTAACAACTTTTGAGATTTAGAGAAAAGTTTATGAAAAGTGAACTGGTTAAAGAAGAATAGGGATTCTTTTTTACGTTGGTGTTTAACTAGAGAAATCACTTGGCAACAAAAATATAGGACAATTAGGGTTCATTTTATTCAGAGAAAAAGACAAGTTTTTTTTAGAAAATGATGAATGTGTGATGAATGGGAATTATTATTAAATCAATTAAAAATGTAACGGCTCATTATTTTCATCATCGACTTAAATATACCATGGCTTGATTGATCAAATTTCCTACTGTTAGGGTCTTAATTGAAAAAATAAATTCAGTGACTCAAATAAAAATACCCAAATAGTTGGGTGACCAACAAGGTACTTTACCCAATAAATATACTTTTGTTTTAATTTTTCTTATTTTAAAATTATTATATTTTAATTGAAAAAGGAAATGATATTTTCTAAATTCTAATGGCGGTTGACGTGAAAACTTGTCATTCGAAAGGAACCAAAACGACTTGTCGTTTTGATTCCTTAAGGTGGTGGAATTTGCCTTGGAAATATCTTTATCTTACGTAAGATAAGGCATCTCAATTTATAAATTATTCATTTAAATATTTTAATCCGAAAATTAAAAAGATTTCTTAACACTTACATTTTAGATAAAAAAAATGTAGATTAACTTATAGTTTGTATTGAATGCACAAAAATGAAATTCGTAATTTCTATTTTTCGTTAACATCTGTCTAACTTATATTATTATATAGAGATTAACATCTTTTATATTTTAAAAAATAAGTTGGCACAAGTTTTTGAGATTCAAGAATTTGAGCTTGTAATGCTAAGTTTGAATCCTACCATTGTCACTTTTGGTGGATAATCTATAAATTCCTATGTAAATCTCAATTGGGTCTTAAATATATCATGACCCTGGATTGGAGAAGCCGCCCTTATCTAATTTTTTTTGTAAAAAAATATTATATAAAAAGAAAATAAATTTTTCTCAGAAAAGTACTCGTCGAAAAATATCGAACATCTTATATCTAAAATATAATATTTCATTATTTTTATTGAATAATATGAGCTGATTATAATGTAATATTTATTTATAATTTTTTAACCATTGACAATACAAACTCTACGGATACATATGCTCAAGCTTGTAATCTAAAGAGAAAATAGCAATCTCTTTAATCACTAAGACATGATAGATTCAATATTTAATTTACTTTGATGAACATATGTATTTATGGGTCAAATTGTATTTAAGATAATAGTTTAATATATATAGATCCAAGTATTTTAAATTTGTTGTTAGTTTTAATTTTTCTTTCTTAGGCCCAACTCATGTGCTTTATAAAAGGCCCTGTAATCTAAATTCAACCCACAATGAACACTATTTATTATCGATAAATAGTAGTAACTGATTGAGTTTAACCTGATTAGTATCATTGTTGATATATTACATAGAAGGATGTAAAATTAAATATATTTAAACACTCACTATTTTTAAATTTATAAATTAAAAGAAATCTAAGTAATATAAATATTGTATCAAATAGAAAATATAAGTCCAATAAATTCAACATCAGAATGAGATGTACCGAGATTTTTTTTTTATTAATTTAGAATAAAAATAAAATAATATATATTTAAAGATAATTCTCAATTATTGATATTAAACGCCCACGAATTTAATAGTCATAATACTCAAACTATAGACTTTAAAGAATAACACATTTACTACTGAAGTCACTATATTCGTTCATAATTTAGAGAGTTGAATAGGGATTTAAAAGAGAAAAGGAAATACCCACAGATAAAAGGTGTATGGATTGGAAAAAGAGAGGGATCCCAATTAGGCATGCAAAGACTTAGTGATAATGCCGAGGACAATGGAAAAACAAAATGGTTCACAATCATGAACCCTACAATGTAGGTGCTTGTGGGTTCTTTTTATTCTTTTAACAAAACAAAACAAAAAACATTAGGACATTGGACCCACCTTTCCCGCGTAAAATCATAAGGTTTTATGAGTACAGTATGCTTTTTATATACATTGATAATGAATTGTTTAATCTCATATGTTGAATGTATCTTAAAAACGTGTTATTATGTTGGTTTAATTTGTATATTGTTTTTAAATTTATATTATTATATCATATAAAAAATCATGAGAGAGAAGTGTTTCTGTAGGTATGTGAACCAACACCTTGAAAAAGGGATTTTCTCTAATTATTTTTAGTTTAAAGCATTTAAAAGAAAATATCACGTGTTAATAAAAATTTAATATGTCCAACACCAGTAATTATAAAAAAATAATAAAATTAAAATGATTGAAGATTATTGGTTGAATAAAAGGGATAAAGTTATATATATATATATATACATATATATATGTATATAATATTTTAGTTAATTATATCTTAAGTTTGCAATATAAGAAAATAAAACAAAAATGATTAAAGAAAAAAGTCTAGAAATAACAAGGATATTTTAAAAATATATATGTAGATAATGATTTAAGATAAGGTTTGACTTGTAATAATATTTATTTATGCAAAGATTTAAAATAAATTATGGATTATTGTTGTAGAAAATAAATAAGGATTTACCCTCGGCTAATTTGGTGCTAATCTAATCTATTTTGTTTTATCTTTAAACATATTAAAACAAAAGGGTAATAATAATAATAAAATATTAGACCTATTTTAAATGAGAAATTAGAATGCAACAATTCACTTCTATAATTACAAATCCTAAAACTAATTATATTTTAGTATATAATTAGAAGAAGAAGAAAACTGGTTAATTAATACATATATTTAAAACAAAAACACAAAGTGGACACCTCTATTGGAATCTTGTATACTATCTCAATGCCTCGAACCTTTTATCCTTCCTCACATTATTCTTCAATATTCCTGGGAAAAAAACAATAAACAAAAAAACCCCACTATTTTTATTTACTAGTCCTTTTATTTTTCAAAAGTATCGGGGAATAGTAATTAAAATTAATAATTTATTTTTTATTTATATTTGATATCTTTTAATGTTTTTATATAAAAATTATATTTTTTATAAAATTTAGTACAATAAATAAAAGTTAAAATAGGAACAAGAAACGAAAAGAGAACATGGAAACTGACAAAGAGAGAAAACAGTGGTCACTGACCCAATGAATGTGACCGGAAACACTACTCAGTCATTAAAAATCCAAAGCTGTTTTCAAATTTTAAAAGGTATAATATCAATAATTACTCTATAAATTTGACTAAATATTTATTTTAGTCTTATTTTTAAAGTATTTTGGTTTATTTTATTTTGAGAAAAAAATCGTTTTGTAAATACAAATAGTTAGTAAATAAACAATTGATGATTTAAAAGAGTATTTTTTTAAAAAAATAAAACGATATATCAATATATTAAAGAAAAAGAGTCAAAAAAAATTATTTAATCAATAACTAAATATTTTTTTACTCTAAAATAAAATGTTGACAACGACATTATTATAAAACGATAGAACCAACGTAATTATTTAATTAAATGTTACTAATGATTTTTTAATATTATATTTTTTTTAAATTCCCCAAGTTATAACAGAAAACCCTGCCTTAAAAATCAAACAACAAATCTTAATTTACATTAACACTAAAATCCACAAAGTTCAGTGACTAAACTGATCATTTTATCATAGTTCAATGTCCTCTGATATATTTTATCCAAAAAGATTATGAAAAGAAAAAGAAAGAAATGGAAGAGATCGATTCACCTTGCGGTTTACAGAGAGGAGGATCTTCAAAGAGAGACAAAGAGAGCTGTTTATGAGCAACACCAATGTCGAACAAGATGAGACCAGATTTCGGATCATAAACGATGATGCCTTTAACAGGCAACCACAGAAAAAGTTCTTCCTGGCTCAACCCTTCAACGCCACTCAAGCTTCCATAGCTGAGTTTAGCCCTCACAACACTGTCGAAGATCACCCTGTTCTCGTACTTTGTCAAGCACGGTTCGCCCAAGAACACTTCCAGTGTTCCATTTTCCGAAAGTGTGTAAGATTTCACTTCTTTTGGAAGCAGACCTGCTGGTAAGCCTCTCGAGACAAGAAGATCGTGGATCGAAGAAGAAGATGATGATGAAGATGAAGAAGAAGAAGAGGGTAGAAGGGAGCAAATTATTATGAGAAAATAACGTTGTTGTTTTGTTAAATATGATCTGGGTTTTATGCTAGTACTGCTGGGAACTGCCATGGATGAGATATTCGAATCGTGTATAGGAAGATGGTGAAAAAATAGAGAGAGAAAAAGGAAATAAAAAAGGGGGGAAATGGAAAGGTATTTGGAGGGGAAGATGGAAGAAGGGGTAGAAAAATATTAAAATACAAAATGGGTAAAGTATATAAGAGGTCACTAAGCTTTACTAAAATGATCGTTTTTGGATATTAAACTCTTAAAAATCAAAATGGTTATTGTTATTTTTTTTTTAATGTGGAACCTCATTAAAAAATATCCTTCATAATCGACTTTTAATCTAGAATTAGAAGTTGAACAGCAAGAGGAAAAGTGCGCCTGATAATTATATTAACTAATCAAAACAGTACAAATAAAGCACAATAAAACCTGCACAAGTTCGATTACACTGTTACAAGGAACTAATATTAAAACCAAGAAAACACGTAAAACAAAACAACTTAAAGGCCAGTCACCAAGACGAGCTACAAACAAAACCGTCATCCCACACCAGTTTTAGCCGAAGTGTCAGCTTCGATATTTATGGACCTTGAGAGTGCCGAACCACAAGTCAACCCATGGCAACGAATGTGGCAATGTCAAGCACTTACGTTCATTAAGCAATAGGGGGCCTTGGATGGATTTTTCACCCAGCTAATTGTAGCTGCCGAGTCACTTTCAATTACTAGATTATATTTTGAGAACCATTTCGAATCCTTGAAGAGATAGATTCCCTGCTTAATAGCCAAAAATTCAATCGATGGTGCAGAACAAGATCCCACAGGCAGGGAAAAAGAAAAGAAGGTATGACCGAGTGCATCCCTAAATAGACCCCCAATACCGCTAGCATTGCAGATTTCCAACCACGCCCCATTAACATTTAGTTTAATCCATCTAGGAGTAGGGCGACACCACGAGTTTTTTGGAGGCAGAAGGAACCAGATTCCAGGAGATGGGAACAAGATGATCTCATCGATCATTGGCAATTTATCTTTTCTGATTTGGGTGTGAGTTCCCACTCCAGTCTTAGTTGGACGTATTTATAGTGACAGTTAATGTGCTTGTCAGTAGTAATACCATGATCATTATTTGTACTCGTTTTTGTTAATATAATATAGTCCTCTCGTAGTAGCTTGATGATGTTCTTTGTATATAATACACACACTTTATCAACAACAAAAATGGAAGAGTAGAATAATATTAAAATACAAATGGATAAATTATATTAGAGGTCACTAAACTTTACTAAAATGATTGTTTTGATCATTGAACTTTAAAAATTAAAGAATCTTTTTAAACTTTTAAAATGGTTATAAATTCAATAATTTTAAGGACTGTTTTGTATCAAGTTGATAAATTTTAATGGTTATTTTATAATTGTAACATCCCAAACTACGGGTTAGTGACTAAATTGTAAAACTTTAGAATTTGGTGATTGAAGTAGAATAGTTGAATAGTTCAATGATTTATTTGAAAATATTTTCTAAAAGTTGTTAGTAATTATCAAAGGAATTAAAGGACAAAATGGTCATTTGACTTAGAAATAGATAAGATAAGGATATATATGGGGATAAGGTTGAGAGATCTCTCCAGAAATCTCTTCCTTCTTCTTTATCTCCTCTTCCCCGTGAGCTTCAAAGGCAAAGGTGAGTTTTCTTAATTAGTTGATTATTTGTTGAATTAAAGGTTGGTTTTTTATCCTTAGGTGATACTTAAGCTTAAGGAAAGTTTAAGTTATCTTATAATCAAAAGATGAAGAAGTTATGTAAGATTAAAGATAATGGGTTTCTAAATGATTTTCTGAAAAATAGTTAATAAAGGAACTTTGAGATGAAATTTGACTTGTCCTTCATAAGAATAAGAGATTTATGAAGTTAGAAAGGATTTATAACAAAGTTAAAAGTTTAGTAAGATTCTTTAATTTAAGAATCATGATGAGATATGGAAGATAAAGATGGTTTATATTGATATAAGTTGGTTTAAGTAATGGTAGTTGAGTTTAATGGTATGATAGGGGCTTAAAATAGAAGAATTGAGTGAAGAGTTTATGATTTTCGGGCTCAAAAAGTGATTTTTGGGCAAAGTGTATAGGTACACATGCAATATGTACCGATACACTATTAAAAGAAGAAACATCGAATGCCATAAGTGTATCGATACACATGCAGTGCATCGATACACCCCCTGAAATGAAAAACATCAAATGTAAATTGTGTACCGATACATAGACAATGTATCGATACACCAGTGAAAGGATGTTGATATGTATAAATGTATAAATGTATGATTATGTAGACATCGAACGTAAGCAAGTTCTGGAACGATCACTGAATTAGGATCGACTCAAAGTAAGCAAGGCTAAGGTGAGTGCAATTTAATTTGTACTTATGTTATAGAACAAACATTGGCTTGTGATGAGCCAATGATGGAGTTACTATGGTAAAAAGTGACTCTTAAAATGTTATTTGATTTGTGATGCATGCATAACATTATATATGGATGTTTTATACATCATTGGGTAGGATTTGCGATAAGTCTATTTCCCATGTTGGAATGCATGATTCCATAAGTACAAGCATGCGATTGATGTGATTCTTATGTATGCATGAGTACATGAAAATGAGTATATGTGTCATATGTTATTATATGTGACATGATTTACATGATTACATGTAAATGCGATATGTGAAACTGAACTAAGTGAATACATGGAAATAATATATAATTAATGTGATATAAGTGATTATGTAAAACTGTGAGATAAGTTATATGACATTAATATACGGACTATATGAAAGTATGTACATAAATACATGTATAAGTTTATATGTTATTCTGTGTGCTATGTGATGTATATATGAACATATATGAACAAGATATGACATACATGTTTACATGAACACATGAGAAATGATATATGTTATATGATATGAGATAGATGTTTACACATACATGTGGTATATGACAGAAGAGAAAGAACATGTGATCATAAGAGAATTGATATGAATATAATGCCATGTTATGTGATACGAAAGCTAAGGGTATAGTTGGCATGCCAAGAGTCGAGGGTTACCAATGTTCTTTGGGACATATGGACTGTTTACCTATGTTCTTTGGGACATATGGACTATTTACCTATGTTCTTTGGAACATATGGATTGGTCCTTCGGGACAAATTTCACATGCCCCTAGTGGGACCCCATAAGAGTTGTGGTGACAGCATACGTGCACAACCTAAATGTACTCACATACCTTGAGTTCTCAATAATATACATGGGCCTATAAAAGATATCAAAAGTGTTTGCATTATTATATGATGTTATGTGTGTTTCTCTGTGAAATGATATATGTAATATATGATATACATAAATGATAAGTACAATATCATATGATAAATGGTTTAATGATAATGATGGTATATGTGCATGTATGCATTCTGTTATATGAAATGTTCTATGATTTCTATTATATGTTTTATATGCCTCACTAAGTCAATGACTTAGTGTGTGATTGTTTCACTCGTAGGTTCCGAGAAGAGGAAGACTGATAAAAGTTAAGCAAGACAAGTCAATTTCTCCTTTCCAAAGATCAGATCAGAAAAGAATGGAATAATATGTATTTTGTAATATGGATTAT
The DNA here is from genome assembly GCF_006381635.1 of Hibiscus syriacus. NCBI lineage: Eukaryota > Viridiplantae > Streptophyta > Magnoliopsida > Malvales > Malvaceae > Hibiscus > Hibiscus syriacus. The sequence goes on from NW_024063096.1 coordinate 613,651, forward strand.
GGTTGGCATGTAAATAAAGATTTGAATCCGATATGTTCTAATTGGTTTTGTAAAATCATATGATTGTATTTTATGAAAATTATTCAGTAGTATTTAATAAGAGTTTAAAATTATTCACTATTTTGTACAAGTAAAGGTTTTGAAATGTCAATATGACATCTCAGACTCGTATCCGGGTCGGATATGGGTTGGGGTGTTACAATAATATTTTGATAAACTTAATAATTATTTCGTAACATTATAGTGATTATTTTGTAACAGTATATAAGGTAGTATGTTTGTTCAAAGACTCTCAATCATTTCACAATAAACGTTCATATCCCTACATACGCGACATTTGAACCCAAAATCTTAAAGAATAACAGCAATCCCTTAATCTTTGACATTGGTAATATTAAAATTATGAATTATAATATATTATGACACCTTAAAATTTTGAAATGGGTGAGATTGATAAGGAACGTCATGTTTTTAATTGTTTTTTTAATTTAGGGTTTGCTTCTTATGGTAAGCTTATAATAAATATGATGCAGTCTAAAATTATTTGCATTATTTTGGCTTGTTTTTATGTGCATAATTGTTTAGTTTGTTGCATAGGAATCGGTATATGGAGAATTAATGGAATCATTTCATGAAAATGGGAAAGATTTTGGTTAGATTCGAAAGACCCTATAATCGTTTCCTATTGCAAATTAAACTAAAACAAACAATCGAGTAAATTCGTTGTTTGTTTTTATTTAATTTTTTCATTTACTTTATATAGTTTATAATTCTATTATGTTAGGTAATTGTCGCATTAATATATGTTTCATTAAATTTAAGATTTATTTTTTATAGTTTAAAATTAATAAATTTGGTCATGAGATTATCAAATCATATATTGTTTATATATACATTCGAGTGTCTGAATATAATTTTTTTAAACATATACTCATTGAATGATTGAAGATAAAAACATATATATATATATATACACCGTCTATATGTGCTTTTAACATGTATTATATGTGTTTTTTTTGTCGGATAAAATTCAAATAATTTTTTGTTAATATTTTGATTTATTGTTCTCATTTCTTTTACTTTGATCTTAAAGTGATGTAAATATTAAAAATTGCGCCAGAAAGCTCTACTATATCAGTAAAGATATATTCTAAAAAGTACGTTCTTTAAAACACGACCTACATAACACGTCTTTTATCAAAATGATGTTATTTTAAAATATAAATTATAAACTTATTGATATGCTTGTAAAAGGGTAAAGTACACAAGTGGTCCCCCGATTATAGGGTTTACTTTGTTGAATCCTTTGACTATTAAAAGTTACGAAATGACCTCGGGACTATAGAGCATTTGATAAGTCCCCGACTATTAAAAGTTATAAAATGGTAGCCCGACTATTCACATGTTTCAAACTCGTCATTTTCTGTTAAAAAAAATTGATGGTAGTCTGAGCTAGACATTAACCTACTACTGTAATATGATAAAATCTGATTTTAAAATCTCAAATGACTATCATATCTCAATCAACAAATTAACGTCAAACTCAAACTGTTGTCAATTTTTTAAAACAAAAAATGACGAGTTTAGAACAAATGAATAATCAAGTGACCATTTTGAAACTTTTAATAGTCGAAGGAGTCAACACAACAACATCCTAGAATAATAATGATAAAATAATTTATAATGACCAAAATAGAAGTAATTTGAAAGTTTAATGTATAAATGAGAAAAATTAAAACTACAATGAATGAAATATGAAAAAAGTAAAGTTCAGCGGTGTGATATAATTTACCCTTGTTTACATGTGTTTTTTTTTTTTTTTTGAGGAATACTGATTCCATTACGAGCTGGGCACCTGGTTGTAGGTGAGACAGCCGTATGATTTGACACGTGGCCCAAGAATAAAATCAACTTGGCATCCCCAGTTGATGAGATGGTCACGAGGTGTATATTTATTTGTGTGGAAGAGATGGGTCAGGGTAAAACCGTAAAAGCATATTTCATTGGCCCACGTGTAGGCCGTTCTGGTCCACACGCGTGATTTTTTCCCCGTGATCTCTTTCTGCGATAGAATCTAACACCACTATCCCAAGAGGCCAAGACCAATCTCTTTTCTTCTTTATAAAATACAAGAATAATATTATTGGGTAAACTAAACAATATGTCATTAAATTTTATAGTTTGTATAATTTTATATTTAATTTGAATTTTTTACGCTATAAAAGTACCAAAATGTGTGAAAAAAACAAGTCTAAATACAAATTGAATAAAAATACATGTACCAATTTAAACCTTAAAAAGTCAAATGCAAATACGGTTCAAACAAAAAAACAAAAGTATCATTTTAAATAAATGAAATTAAATTTAAACCCATTAAGCGATCTCAATAATTAAAAGAAATTTTATTCTCTCTAGAGGTCCTAAGTTCAAATAATACTATATCTGTAGGTGTGTATTGTCAGTGACTAAAAAAAATTATGAACAAATATAATTTTATAACCATCTCATACTATTCGAAAAAAATATTAATCTTCAAATGTAAAATAAATACTTTTTATTTTTTAAATATATAGTTCGTAATAATAATGACAATCTCTAAAAGATGCCACAATTTATCTTACATAACATGTAAAATTTACTAGTAAAATTCAATTTACTGTGGATTTGATTTTACTATAATTTTTTTTGACTTAATGCACTTTTAAATATTTAAATTATACATCAAATTAACTTTTAATACTTAAAGAATTTTTAACTAAAAATAGGTGTTTAACGTTTCTAACGTTACACTTTTAGGTACTTAGATCGTAATGACCGTTAAATTTGACTGTTATCTGCCACATGTCATACATATACAATTTTAAAAAAATATAATTTTAAAAAACATTTAATATTATAATTAAAAAAAACCTAAAATTTATTTTTTTTCACCGTCGATCGCCCACCGTTGGTCCGTGGCCGTCACAGTTGACGCCATCAGAACTATCTCACCGCCGCGACCAAAACCTAATTCCCCACCCACCGTGAAATTGTTTTGATTGTCGTGAAAAGCACCACGAAGGATAGCCGAATTTCTAGTTTTCCTTCGTTGTTTTCCAACAATTCTGAGTTTTCGATGGCTAAAGCTGACCATACGTTACACAATCACCACCATTGAGTTCCTCGCCTTGTTCCAAACAAAATCCAACCAATGATAACCCTTTGTCATCGTCGAAGGTAGGAATAGGAGGGAGAGGGACAACACCGCCGACGGAGGGAGTTTTTTTTCTTCTTTTGTTCTTTTTTTTAAATTAATATTTTATTATTAAAAAGTAAAAAATATAACAATAGATACCTAAAAATGTAACAAGAAAAACGTTAGATACCTAATTTTAGCAAAAAAAAAAAATTAAACATCAAAAGTCAATTTAAGGTACAATTTAAGCACTTAAAAGTGTATTAAACCTAATCTTTAAAAAATAATCTGAGGTGATTATAAGATAGTATATGTTCATAATCTTTCTTATCTATTGATAAACACCCTTACAAACGTAATTACTCAAACTCATGATCTTTTAGGAGAACAATTCCCTCGAGCACTGAAATCGCTTGATGAATTGTTTTTTAATTCTGTTGTTTTCTTAATCTTTAATCGAACCAAGTTGATATTAACCAATTCATGACATCAAATTCAATCCTGAAATTTATATACTTATAAACTGATAATGTAAAAACTAACTCATAGGTTCATGTGAGAATAAAACTAATACAAAAGACCTAGACTTATAGAATATATATGTAGTAACCCCCAAGCATGAGTTTCCAAAACATGCATAACAGTGACATTCGGTTGCCGAGTACTGTCTGCCCAGGAACCACGCATGAACTGTCAACAAATGGAAAAACAAGTTGCATGATGAAAATTAACATGAAAAGATGTTTCTAGCGATGTGAGTGTCAAATAAGAGTATACGACTAACATGGGTATTATTCTTAGCGTAGTTGGAGAGTCGTTAGAGGGCTATATTTTGTACCTATGTATGGATATGAGTCCGATATGAGTGCGTCGAGAAAAATAAAGAGTAGAACAGCATAGCATGGTATTCTCATACCTTGTCAAGATGATGGTTCTGATTGACTTGCTGCCTGCTTTGGCCTGAACTGTCCGGCAGGAGGACCGTCTTTTCGTCTCTCGTACTTTTTGCTTACATATTTTGAATCTTTTCTAGCCTTTGGTTGATAAGTAGGATATTTGCAGGGTATTATTTCACCATTGATATATTTATCACCTAAAAGTACACGAAACCATATATTATACATATGACCGTAATCTAGATGTATGATGCAATGAAAACTTTCTCTGCATAACTGAAGTTGATTAACCCAACTTACCTCCATAATCTTTATTTTTGACATCTATGTAGGAATCAGGCAGCACCCAAAGAACTCCAGGCAATCCTACATCCGAAACAATAAACTTTATCCTCAAGTCACAGATAACAACATCATTCAAACCTATGTGATTCTGATTCGAATGTGAGTGTCATGTACATATATGCTCTCAACATCGATACACTCAATCCTTCTAAAGCTTTCCATATATGAAGGGTTCTTGGACCACGTCCGAATATGCATCAGACAGGTTTCAAACATGGGTATTTCAAGTAAAATGAAGAATCAGGGTAACATAGATTTAAACCAATGGGTAATTATGAAAATATTCTTACCCTTGAACTTCTCTGAGGTTTCTTCCGAAACAGTACATTGGAAACCGGTATACGTAGAGGTGCTAAAAGCATACATGTTCTTCTTTGCTTCTTCCATGCTGTAATAAAGAGGGGGAAGAATCGTATCTTAGATTTATTCATTATGATAACTGAATTTTCATACATTCAAGCTTCACTAATATGCAAAAATGACGACGAAGCTAGCTAGTTAAGATATAAAGTTCTTGACACCAACTCAGTCTATCAAAAACCTTTTGAGGTTCCAACAATCTGAGGTGACAAATTCAGGTAAACAGGTACATTGCAAGCCTAAGACAAAGATTCTGTCCCAAGTAGCCTCAATTTTTAAGGATAAACTGTTATGATGTTGCCCGAAAATCATTATCACAAGCCGGACGAATTGTAAATCCTTTTCCTCTTCATTCTGCTTTTTAACTTCATTGGAAAATACTAATTATGAAAATTCAGCAATGCGATGTTCAATCTTGTTTCTTTCATTCAATCCAAGGCTCCATCTTTGTTCATAATCTTCAAGCTAAAACAATTATATATGATCTCACATGATAATAAACCCTTCACCTCAAACTCAATACAATTAACAAAGGAAACCCTTTTCTATGTTTAGATAAAGAACTAAGGGGGGAAAAAACCTAAGCTGCCCCATTAATTAAACATTTACCGGGAAACAAACATACACCAAAAAGAGACAAAACCCACAAAATCTCACCAAATTTGACATACCCCCAGCAAAGCAAAAAAAAAACCCCAGAGAACAAAGAGGAATTTTTAAGTACTTCGATGAAAAAAAAGCAAAACTTGCATAAAAATTTCATATTGTTTTCAGACTTTTCTACTGAAGAAAAAAAATTACCCAGGAAAAAGAAAGTCTCACCTGCCAAGAACAGTACCAAGAGAGTTGAGATAAGTCTCAATCATTTGTTCTCTTGTAGGAGCAGGGTCTTTAGGGAACTCCATAACAATAAGCCAATGGTTATAATCACATCCGGGTAACATTATCGTTTCCCTTGGCTCATTGCTGCTGCTCCTCTTGGGTGAATAGTCACTGTCAAGTGCTGCAGCTTTGATAACACGAGGAGGACGAGTACTAGATGATGAAGGAAGGAGGTGAATCAGTGGGTTTACTCGGACAGTAGGAGGTGGTGGAGTGAGCTGAGGACGAGTTGAAAGAATGGGTTTTGAAGGTAGAAGAAGAGAAGAAGGGTTTAACAAAGTCGCCATTGGAAGTGTCAGAGAAGAAGATTAGATTGTGATGCTTTCCCAGCTGATGAAACTGAAGGCGCCATAATAAGGCTGTTCGATATTTTTCGTGTTTGGGCTTAGCGATTTGAGTTCGATTCAATACTTTTTTTCATTGGGCTAACAGTCCAAAACTTATGCCACTGCACTCTTTGACACACTTGCAGATAGTTTTTTCTAGGTATAATGGTAAAATTAATTTCTATCGTTTTATCTAAATGGTTATTTAAATATTTTAATCCTATTATTTTATTTTTTTTAGTTAAAATTATATTTTTTAGATAAACTTATTAATTGACTAATAGTTAATACATGCTAATGACATAATATTTTCATATGTAATTATTGTATACATATCACATATCATTCTGAGACATGATATATATTATGTTATTACTTTGGGTGAAAAGATACATATCACATCATCACTGTTAATGATGTGACACATGTCATATCACCTTTGATACATGTCCCATCATTATTTCGGGTAAAGAATGTGCTACATTAGTAATTAAAACAAATATGTAAATGACACGTTAACAACATTTATCGACCCTTAACCAATTAAAGATTTTCATGTAACATGAGTTATTTTGACAAAAAATAAAAACATTAGAAGTTAAAATACTCTAAAAAAATAAAGACTAAAATGATCATTTTTATAAATAATGGAGTTAATTTTGACATTATACCTTACTGGATCAGAAGTAAAAAAAAAATGCAAAAATAGATAAATGGAGGACAATGACAAACAGACTGTCAATGCAAAAAAAAAAGCTGAGAATTGAAAGCTTAGAAGAGTTTCAAGCAGCAAGTACAGTCCCTTAGTTTTGGGAGAACAACTGATGTAATATCGAAACGCCTTCTTGTTCCACTATCGTCTACTATTTTCTCCATTTGTAGGTAATCTTTAACCCGCAATTTCTCCAAGTTTTCGAGGCCTTGCAACCTTTCAACTGAAAACAACTTTTTCACCCTTGAACATTTACTCAGGATAACTTCTGTAAGACGAGAAAATACGACGGGACATGGAGAATTTCACCATTGGTCCTACTTTTACAAGTTCAAGCTGGTTGCATAGTTCTCCAAGGATTAGCTTCTCGATGTTGTTAAGACGGTTGAAAGGTGATGATGACAAACCGATCATGCACTCTATCCCTGGACTACACTTGCATCCGCCAGTAACCATTACCCTTCTTGATATAAAAACAGTCGAGGTTAATTGGGAGCATTGCAGAGCCTGCAATTGTTAGATCACAATTAACTTTGAAGCATGTGTAGGCAAAGAGGATCCTACTGCGCAAATATGATTTCGGGGTCATTCGGTATCGATCGTAGAGTTATGTTTCTTAAATTTTGCATATAATGAAATAAGCATGAAAGGAATTATAGCTTGCTCAATTTTCCTACTTCTTCTCCCTTTCAGTTGCAGCATTGTTGCCAAGTATTGGAGAGGGGAAAACATCCCATAGATCTGCAGACCTCTAGTGATCTACTAGTGAGTACTAGTTTCCTCCCCTTATTGGATTTCTGATCAGGAATACCGATATTTGATAGAGAAAACCGTTCCCAAACATCATCTAAGATCAACACACAACTTGTTCCCTCTAAAATATGGTTCAATGTTGTCATCCATTCGAGTTCTTTCGGAAGATTATGTTTGAGGCAATCTGCAATATCTTATTGTACTCTGAAACATTCTTTTCTATTGAAACAGTCACCCAAATCACATTATCGAATCGGTTTTCCTTCAACAATTGATTGTTGATGTGCTTCATGATTGTAGTTTTCTGGATACCGCCGATCCCACAAACTCCAATCATTCCAACTTCATCATCATCATCCATCAAGAGCTTCCATATTTTACTCTTTTACATTAGTTTCACCTTCTAAATATGATGTTCAATATTGTTGATTTCAGCATTCCTTTTTGCAACAATTTCAAGCCATTTCTCTACTTTTTTTCCCATCCCAGATCTCTAACTCTTTCTTCGATCATGTATCTTGCTTTCGAACATTCAATATAGTTCTTAGATCATTCATTTTTTTCTTCAAAGTTTTTTGTAATTATCCAAGTAGTTGCAAGCAAGAACCCATATGCACTTTATGAGTCCAACAACTGTTCCTATAAGCTCAATATATGAAATTAATCATTACCCTGTAATGCAAACAATATAATTTGCTAAATCAGAAGGTATAAACTTATGTATATATATATACACGAGATTTAGTCAATGATGTTTCTAAGTAAACGAAACTGAACAAAAAGTTAATGGCAACGTCCAGCTTGTACACACACACACACACACACATATATATATTTTCTTTGCCTTATTCAATGAGTTCTTTCATATAATATTGCTTCTACATGAGATCAAATTCACTGATCAGGAATCTAAACAATAAACAAATATAGTAAGCCAACAAAGATTTAAATCTCATAACCCTTTTAATAAATACTTCCTCCCTTTGCCATTCAAACACCAATGTATCTAGAGTTGCCAATATTTGATTTAACAGTTATTATTGGTGCAACGAATAACTCCTCGATTAAGAACATGATCGAAATCCATACTTATAACTATTTTTCTCTTCCAGAAATCGTTTGAAGCAATAATATAGTTCTTATATTCTCAATGCATGACAGAAATAAGAATGACCCAGGGATGTAATTTAGATTCAAGTTACCAGAAGTTGAGATCCCATATTGGCAAGTAAAAGATTTTGTATATCATTTAAAAATCCCAATATTAGACACTTACACTGCCCCTCCAAGTTGAGCACTATTGGCAAGTAAAAGATTTTGTATATCATTTAAAAATCCCAATATTAGACAATTACATTGCCCCTCCAAGTTGAGCACTGGTTGAGAGCATAGGATGGCTCTGCCTGTCTGGATCCCCATGTTCTGCTCATTCTTAGCCTTTGAGGGCACCCCATTCTCCACAATGGATGGGTAGCAAATTTCATAAATCAAATGGATTTAGCTGCTCCCTCTGTTGAAAGTAAAAAATCTTTAGCTATTAATGGTCAAGTTTTGCTGTAGAGTAAACATTCAAGTTTGGCAGCTGATTTTGGTTGAAAATTGGCAAGGGAAAATTACCCAATTTAGTCTCTATACTTTAGGGTATTTAGAAGATTAGTCCTTAAGCTTCAACTATAAATACCTTAACTCATTTAACTTCAAAACCATCCCAAATCATTATAGATTTCTCCCAATACTAGAGAAATTAGAGAGTTTTCTTTAGAGTTGTTTTCTCATTTTTATCAAGAGAGAATTATCATTGTTTTCTCCTTGTTAGATCAAGAGAAGTTGTAATTCCTATTTTCTCATAGTGAAATTCTTCTACCTTTACCCGTGTTTTTACCCTATATTATTTAGGGGTTTTCCACATAAAATTTGTGTCTTATTTATCTTCATTTTTATTTTCTCAAATTATCAGTTGCGATTTTACTCTATCCAATAGCCGTATTCCGCAACAATTGGCATCAGAGCCAGATTTAAGTGTGTAATATCTATTTATTGTCTTTGTGGTTGCCACCAAAAGGTGGATCCTCAAACATAAGAAAATAAGAATGTATTACTCATTCTTTAAAGGTTCCAGAGAGCTATTCACGATAGTAAAATAGTGAGAGATATCTGTAATAGAAGCTATGGCAACGAAATTTGATATTGAAAAGTTTAATGGGATAAATTTATCATTGTGGAAATTGAATATGAAGGTCATCCTGAGGAAAGACGGTTGTCTAGCGGCTATCAGTGAAAGGTCGGTAGATTTCACAGAAAAAAACAAATGGAACGAGATAGACGAGAATGCTATGACAAACTTTCATCTAGCATTAGCAGATGAAGTATTGTTAAGCATCGATGAGAAGAAGATAACTAGAATGATATGGGATCATCTCACCAAACTGTATTGATGGAGTAAAGGGGTATCGCTTGTGGGATATCATTGCCCGCAAAGTGATCATCAGCAGTGATGTTATCTTTGTAGAAGATAAACTACAAAGAAAAGAAGAGGTAGCGCTGAAAAGTCAGAGACTACACAGATACATGTGGAAAAGGAGTTTGAACAAGGAGATTCTTCTGAAGTAGAACCAACACACGATGGACCAGAACCAGAGAGTTCTGAAGCTCCAACAACTCGTCAATTAGATCGTGTGAAAAGATGTCCTAATTGGTGTTTAGATTATGTTATAGAAGGAAATATTACATACTGCCTTTTAACAGAGGACAATGATCGATCAACATACCAGGAGGCAATAAATAGCTCAGATGCTTCACTTTGGATGATGGCGATGCAAGAAGAAATTGAAGCCCTTCATAAAAATAATACATGGGACCTTGTGCCACTACCACAAGGAAGGAAGCCAATTGGTAACAAATGGGTCTTCAAAATCAAGCGAAATGGTAACGATCAAGTTGAGAGGGGTCGTGCAAGACTGGTGGTCAAAGGATATGCTCAAAAAGATTGTATTGATTTCAGTCCAGTTGTACCCCTAAACCACATTCCATTCCAATGACCTAAAAAAAGGCGCACAATGGATCCTTGTCTGAGTTTCTCCCCTTTGAAATCCCAACAATCTCAAACCCAAATGTGAAATTACCACATGAATAATCATCAAGACTCTTCCAGTATGTCACAAATCGATCCATACCTGTTTCTAAGTTCCATCCATCTGTCTTCGTGCCCGGTAAGAGTGTATCACAAGGATGATCAAAGCTCTGTCATAGAAAGTTTTCAGGATTAGTTTCATCCTTTTCTTTCTAGCAGGTCTGGATGTCTTAGAAGACGAAATAATGCTCCCATCATGGTTCATAAGGACTAAAAAAACCCCAGTTTGAACATATTATGGAATAGGGGACTGGGATACTTGATGCACAAGCTACTTTATGAAGGGAAGAACTTATGTTACTTCTTAAATCAAATCTGAGATGTTAGTATGAATAATTGCATATTAATACTTCTTATCTAATTAGGAGATTAGATAGTTTATTAATTAAACTAAATAGATTCTTAGTTTAAATCTAAGTTGAATTATATTCCTACTTATCCTCTTTGTAAATCTGCCTATATAAAACCTAACCAGGGTAATCGTTTTCAATCAAGAAAATATAGAGAAATCAGATTTTTCTCTAAACCTTCTTCTTTAAAACCTACATGGTATTAGGCTAGGTTTAATAAATAAACCCTATTCTTGAAGAATACATTTGTGTCTTCATATATCATTTTAGGATTTGAATAAAATCCCTCTCACACCGCCATATTCGATAATTCACTCCACCATTAGGGCGTAAATGAACAAGGTAATGTTCATGTTCGTTTGTTTATTTTTTAAGGTGTTTATGTTTAGTTCATGTTCTTTGAAATTTTCAATATCATGTTTGTGTCCATTTGTTTATTTTAAAAGGTGTTCGTGTTCAATTTATTAAGCGTTCACAAACAAATTCATTTAACGTTTTTGAATATATTCGTTTAACGATCCCAAACCTATTCATTTATATCTTCATAACTCACCAAAGACCTAGATGAAGTGGCAAGTGTGTGGATAAACCTTAGTTTTAAAAGGTACTAGGCGCATCAAAGCACAAAGGGTCCCTATAGCCTGGGTGCAAGACGAAGGCAAACACCTTTTGTAATATAGGCACACTTTTTATTTTAAAAAGTTTATATATCAATTCTAGAGTACTCCAAAAACATTTAATCTCCTCTCCACGTCATAAAACTGAAGTAGTCCATGATGGATCAATCTCCTTGTGTTGATCTTCTAGACTAGGTTGGAGGCTAAATAAGAACTTAATTGGTTAAGGGCCAAAAATCATCATATGACCTACATTTCTCTACTTCACATACTTGCTTTGCTAAACCAAATTGTGTTTGTTGTCGCCCTTTATTTGGATTTTTCATATCCAACTGAATTCATGCATATTTAACTTGAAGAATGTGTTGTTAACTCTACCATTAATTGCCTTGGTAACAGTCACAAATGGTATTCATTGTATCATCTCAAAGGTCATTTATCTACCGGTAAGAAAAAAAGTTAAAATTATACCACTAATTCTTAAACTCTTTAAACTTCACAGTTTGGACTAAAAAAATTACCCTATATTCAATTTAGTCCATACTTTCACCAATATTTAAAATGTAAAATAATAAAAAGAAAATGAGAACCAAGTAAATGAGCTTATAAATAAATCGATAAGCAAACTTGTTTGTGAATATAAACAAACTGAACACACATCTATTCTTGTTCGTTCGTTTAGTAAATACACATAAAATTTTTATTCATACTCATTTATTTAACTTAATAAACAAACAAGTAAAACTAGGGTTTGTTCTTTTTTTCTCTTTTTTTCCATAGCCGTCGTTAGTCTCTTTTTCTTTATCTTTGTGATCGACGGCGACACTAGTCTTGGTATTGATTGCCGACCGTCGGTATTCATTATTTTTCCTTTGCTTTATTACATCTTATCTTTGTTTTTTTAATTCTTAATAATTCTGCCTTTTTGGTACGTATTGTTCTGTCTTTATGACACGTTTTTCTTTACCTCTATCACACATTTTCGGTTGTTTCACCATTGTTTTCGTTTATTTTTTTGGTTGGATTTGACATCGCCATGACTGATCAGTCATTGCGATGTCAAATCAAGATGACATTTATTTGTTATCATGATGATCTTCCCTGCTTTGGACCCTCAAATTGAATTTGGATATGTGATTTGCGTTCGTGGATAATATTTTCACATCAGTTGATTCTGATTTGCGGTATGTCAATGGTCTTTTAATAGCTTTATTCTCTTTTGTGGTACGTTTTCCGATACAGTCAGATCTATTCGTATTTATCTCGTGTTCGAGCTTATTTGGTTAGGTTTTTTAACCTTTTCCTTGTATGGTCATTGTGTGATTTTAAGTGGCTAATTTTCTTCAGTCTAGGAAAATGTTCTTATTATATGTTTTCTTTATAGTTGTGGTTATAAATCTTCATTGTAATTTGAATACTTTCTATTTTTAATAAAATTAACGGCTTCTAAAATAAAACTTAATAAATAAGCATTATACAAATCATTTATTGAACTTTCTTTCATTTACACCTCTACCCACCACCATTACTTGCCACAAACTAAATGGCCGCCATTACTACCCTAAGGTTTGATTCGGTTATAGTGTATAAATGCAAAAACTAACTAAACTAAATGGCCACCATTACTACCCTAAGGTTTGATTCGGTTATAGTGTATAAATGCAAAAACCAACCGTTAATTGTAATTTAATTTGCATATTCCACTGAAAATTGCTAGAATTTGTGCTCAAATTTGACGGTCACTTCAGTGATCCAATACAACATCTTAAATTTTGTGTCAAAATCGGAAGAAAATCTAGAGTTATCTATATTTAATTAAACATGTTTTTACTGATGCAACGAATAACTCCTCGATCGAGAACATACTCAAAGGAGGTTTTGATTGTGTGTAAAAGGTAACAATATGATCAAATGCCATAACTTTTTTATTTAAATCCATACTTATGACTACTGTTTTCTTCCGGAAGACTTTTGAAGCAATAATGACTCTTGTATTCTTAATGCATTACAAATAAAAGAATGACCCAAGGATGCAATTTGGATCCAAGTTACCGGAAGTAGAGATCCCATATTGACAGGTAAAACATTCTGTATATTATTTATAAAACAAAATATTACACACATACATTGCCCCTCCAAGTTGAGCACTGGCTGAGAGCATGGGATGTCTCTGCCTGTCTGGATCCCCATGTTCTGCTCATTCGCGGCCTTTGAGGGCACCTCAGGTATCAAGTTTTTTTTACAATTTTTTTTTTGTTTTTTTCCTGTTCGGTAAATTTAAGTTCTGGACAAAAATGCTACACAGATTTGATTAATAGATGAGCAATGTAAATCTCTCAACTAAATTATTTTATTTTTGTTCTACTTTGCAATTAATAGAGAATTATGTCTGTATGTTATGCATAATCCAATTGAATGAACAACTGATAGCCTCTGTTTTGAGTTTGCGAAAATGATAGGCAACTATACAAGGCAAAAGAAAACTGTCCCATTCATCTGGAAATTCTGACGGAAACCCTTTCAAAGAACTGCATATAGGGGATCTTCATATGTTGCAATTTTTATTTGAGGCGAGGGTTCAGAACGCGAGTTTATATTGAGAATCAAGGTGTTGTTGACGTGTACTTGAGTGAGTGTGTTGTGTTGGCTGAGAATGAGGATGGGAAGAAGAAGAAAAGTCAAACGGTCATTTGCTAAAATCAGCTGGTTTAATACGTCACATCAACATTCCGTTACTACATAATATCAGTTAACGGTGAGTGATCGATTTGTTATAAATCAATAATGTTAATAACCGATTTGTTTCTTTTGAAATTTCAGTGGGAAAACGAAAATTTTATCTAAGTCGAAACAAAAAATAAATAAACAAATGAAATAAAATAAAATAACGATTAATAATAGATATTACTTTGTAATCACCTTAGCTTAATAAAAAAAAATGTAGTCAAAGTTTCATAGCATGTACATACACACAAAAAAGGAAACAAATGAAAATCGATTTCAATTCGAACAAAATGATCACCTTCTGACATGCTTCTTTACGGACCAATCCGACTCTCTCAACATTTTTTGTGTCAAGCTGATAATTATTCTTCAACCTGCATAGAAATTATGAACCTTAGATAACAAGGATATGGTATAAAAACAAGCATAAACAGTATCAAAGGTTATGGTAACCAAATTCGTGGTGCAATGTTGAGTTCACATCTATTCGTTTTACCGGAATTAATGTTTCTTCCCTGGTCGACCCATTAGAAAACTGAATATTTTCCATTCGTTTTGGTTGTGGCCCTGCCTCCGTCCCCTCATAGATATTACGTTTTTTCTTTCCAAGGGGACCGTTAGCTATTGATCCATCAGCAGCAGAGTCTTCATTCATATCTTCAATTTTTACACAACTTTCATCACATTTATCCTCAAAGGGAGATGGATATAATTGGTGACGCGACCAATAACGAAGGAAAAGGTGGTCCTT
Organism: Hibiscus syriacus; assembly: GCF_006381635.1. Lineage (NCBI taxonomy): Eukaryota > Viridiplantae > Streptophyta > Magnoliopsida > Malvales > Malvaceae > Hibiscus > Hibiscus syriacus. Next base: position 628,672 of record NW_024063096.1, read on the forward strand.
TTTTATGGGCTGATTATGTTTTTTACCTAAAAGGAAACCACTATCATCTACAATGTAATTTCCATCTAGGAAAGCAGATTCATCACAAGCAGCTTTTCCAGAGTTTCTACGATGGATAACAGCTTTACAGCCATTAACCTCATCCCTCGAAGGATCATCGTTGACAAAAATGCAGCAGAAAGCAACTCCCATCCATTGAATATCATTCAGAATATTGAAAGGCAGTGGTATCTTGATTGAACAGTCAACTCTCTCACGGCTGAACCCTTCTGGGATTTCATTTCCAGGTACATCAATGTCAAATATGCCTCTTGAATTTTCAAACGCCTGCAGAACATAACTTTTGTTGGTAAGTAATAGTAACAAACAAAAATAATCAAGTATGAGATTTTGTGAGAGAAACAAAGATATTAACCAACCATGAGAAATTTTCTCAGCAATTTTAATACATTGACATTCTCAGCCAATCTGTAGCAGTGAGTACGGAGAATGCAAGCAATATTCATTGAATTGCATACTTTTGAAGGAAATGCAACTAGTTCCAGAGAAGCACAATTTTCCATTTCCACCAAGGTTATATTTGTTACAAACTCAGGCAACGATTTAAGTTCCTTGCAATTTGACAATTCAAGATGCTGAAGCTTTGAAAGTCGAGTAAGGGACGGATGTATGCTGATGAAATTGTTACCACTAAGATTAAGATGGGCCAAAGAGGATAGATAAGAAACATCATTAGGAATATCTAATTCACCAATATTGCACATGCCACAATTTGATAATCTAAGAGATTCAAGCTTGGAAAGTCGAGTAAGGGACGGAGGTATGCTGATGAAATTGTTACCAGTAAGATCAAGTCGTTCCAAAGAGGATAGACGTGAAATATCACTAGGAATATCTTCTTCTCCAAGATTGCAGTCCTTTAGTTTCAGCTCTCTTAATGAACTTAAACCAGACAATGAACGTAACATCAGAGCCTTCAAATTTGTCCTCCTTTGCATTACGTGGAAAAGAGAAGCGAGATTTTGTCGCAATTTAAATTAAGATCCCTTGCATCCACTGAAAGACGGCACTTTACGATTCTTAAATTGAAAAATGAAGTATGGTGGTTCTCTTATGGCTGTCTCACTTAAGTCAAGCTCTTCCAAAAACTCTACTTGCTTCAAGTTCTCTGGCAAATTTTCAAATTTATAACAACAAGAAAGATTAAGAGTTTTTAAACTTGTGCACCCACCTATGGTGCTAGGGAGGCTCACAAGGTTACGGCAATCTTTCAAATTTAGCAAAACAAGACTGCTCATTTTTCCTATTGAAGAGGGAATATTTTCAATGCTTGTCCCATCTAAATAAAGTTCCAACAAGCATTCCATCTTCACATCAATCTCTGGAAACTTTTGAAGCTTAGAGCAACCGGAAAGAATGAATGTTTCAAGAGATTACATTCCAATATTGGTTGGAAGATTCCTAAGACTTTTGCAGCCTTTTAAATTCAAAAGTTTCAGCCTCTTAAGAAATCCGATGGAAGAATGAACATCAACTATTTTTGTGCAACCTTCCAGAATTGAAGTTTCAAGACTTGGGGCCATTGTCAAGTCCGGTGTCTTGATCAGGTTCTGAGACCCTTTGAGGTTGATCACTTTCAACTTATACATGGGCTGTTGAAAATTGGAGAGAAAGAAACAACATAAGAAAGGTTAACTTTGTTGTTAGTTTTCTATCAAAATCGAAATTTAATCATTCATCTTAAAATAAGCGAAAAGACAAGTGCTCTTACTCTTGCTCCCTTCCACAGTTGTTCAATGCGGCTATAAGGTAAGAGAAGTGCAACAAGGCTGTCCGGTTCGAAGCACGACGGTAAGGATCTTAGAAGACATCCTTCCCAATCTAAAAGCCGTAGCTCATTTGAAAGATAATTTAGATCATCACAATTTTTGAAGCAAAGGACATTGAGTAATCTCAAAATTTTCATCTTCGTGAAAGCATCAACTCTCAAGTTGAGAAACTTGTTAGATTCCCTAATAAACCATGGGGAAAAGGGCAAAAAAGTAAATAAAGGAACACCGAACAGCTAAAAAAAAAAAGAAAGAAAAAAAATAATATAGTATGTATGTTTTTCTACCTTTCATTGTTTATCATCATGGCTTGAACCATATTCGTACCCTGATAATAATAATAAAATAAATATACTTATTGTCTATCATCATGGATTCTTATTATATATATATATATACAAAAATGTTTGTAACTTCAATTTTGTTGAATGACTTACTGTGTCTTTTGTTAGGACATGATGGACGTCACATTCTTCCCATAATCTGCAACGTTTCCCAGGTTCTTCTATACATTTTTCCTTAACAATTTTTCTTCCCATTTCTAGTAGCAAGTCGTGCATCCACAAACTTTGTTTACGGACTTTTATGAGTGATTTCTTAACGAGAACATCAATTCCAATATCCGAAAAGCGCGTGATGGTGGAAGTTATGGGGTTCTTTTTTCCAGGAAGAATCAGAGAATGTGAGAGAAAAATTGGTTGCTTTGCCGACTAAGTGGACTCTTAAGTCAATTGTAAAATTATAATAAAATATCTTGGACGGTTGCTTTAACTATAGTGGGATATGATTATACAACTATATTATAAATTAGGGTAAAATATACAAATGATCACTGAGCTTTTCAAATGCTTGCATTTAGGTCTTCCAACTTTTAAAACTTGTAATACAGTCACCAAACATTTAGTTTATTTGCAATATGGTCCCCGATGTAACGGCTATTTCACTGCCGTTAGGGTAAATTATATAAATGGTTACTGAACTTTTCAGACGCTTCCATTTCGGTCTCCTAACTTTTAAAACTTGCAACACAATCATTAATTACATTCTAAACCCTATATTCCAAAATATTTCAATTACATTCTAAATCTCAAATTCCAAAATACTTCAATTACATGCTCAACCCCAAATTCATAATACATTCTCAAAATATGTCATAACAAACTAAACTTGAAGCAACAGTCCTAAACCCTCAAAACATAACCCTAAATGCTAAATTTCCCCACCAATTAACCCAACATAATCAACAACATTTAGTTCATTTTGGGTCCATAACAATAAGTGATTATGTTGGGTTTAGGATTTAAAAGTTAGATTTAACCAACTATAAGTGAACAATACTCATTTCGATTCAAAAAAATTATTTTTCAACTTGGATTGATTCAAAAAATTTGATACAAATTGATTTTGAGTTGTAATTTCATAAACTCAACTTAAAAAATTTCAAGTTAAAATCGAGTTGTAAAATACAACTTGAATATCTCAAACTTTTTAGTAATTAGTGGATTAATTTTTAAGTTTGAGTCAAGTCCCTTGACTCTGTATAATATATGTGTACCACATATGGAAAAATATGAAGAAATGTATGTATTGTATATGGTTAAAAAACTATTTAAATTAGAATCAAATAATATTATAGTATTATGTTGAAAACATTTTGATGTTTCAATATAACAAATTAAGTATAAATGAATTTTAAGATTTTCCAAATGATTTTCTACGAATATTCGATTTAATTATTCGAATATCAAAATATTACTCCAAGTCTTTTCAAAATTCAATTTCAAACCTTACTAAAGTGTAAAATTGTGTTTTAATCTTAGAAAAATTTTGAAACAATTTTCACAAAGTATTTCGAACCAATAACGAGCCAAAAATCAATTTTATGAAGGGATGTACCGATGCACTCATTTGATGCATCGATGCACACCCATTTCGAATGCAATTTATGCACTGATGCACAAGTCATGCATCAATGCACTCTGAGTTTTATTAAAACATCGAAATGATTTTATGCACCAATGAACAAACCATGCATCGATGCACTCTGGCTATTTTGAAACATCGAAGAAAATTAGTGCACCGATGCACACCCTAGTGTACCGATGCATTAAGTCTTCCAACGGTCGAAATATTTGAATTTTACACAGTGTATCGATGCACACACCCTATGCATTGATGCACCATACGCTCCCAACTATTTTATTAATTGTTTTCACACACTAACGGCTCTATTGACTCCACTAATGATCCCCAACGTTTAGAAGATATCCAAGTAGTATTTAAACAAGCTTAGAAGCTATTGATAAAAAATAAGAAACAACAATCAACAAGAATCAAGAGAGAATTAAAGAGAAAGCATCAAACCTCAAGTTTGAGCATCTTCAAGCCTATTTCATTCAATATTCATTTTTTTCTTTCAAGAACACTTATTGTGCTCAATTGTATTATTCTTGAGTGATCTTTCTTTGTTCTAGAATTGTGCAAACATCTTTCCTTGTGAGGATTTTCTTGTAAGTTTGCAAAATTTGTATTGTTCTCTTTAGGAGATAGTGTTCTCAAGAATTTGGGGTATAATTTTTGAGGGATTTTTAAGGTTACTCATTGTCCTCAAAAGAAAGACAAATTAGTGAATTTGAGAAAAATCCTTAGTATGGATAGCTAAGGTAGTGGACATAGAATTTGGTTGAGAAAGTCGAACCACTCTAAATCGTTGTGCAAATATTTTCAATTTTCTGCAAAAGCTTCCATCGAAATTTTTATTGCCAATTCACCCCCTCTTGGCCTATTTCGTCGATCGATTAACTCAACAATTGGTATCAAAGCCTCACTCATTTTAAGTTTTAATCGCCTATTGAGTCGATTCGGGAAGATTTACATCGATAATCAAGTCATCAATGGCCTCTACTTCAAACTCTGACTTCGGTCTTGATTCATTGCCTGTAAATAAGCCTCATTTCTTCAATGGAGCTAATTATTCTTATTGGAAGAATATGATGATGTATTTCATTCAAACAAGTGACATGAGAGCAAGGAATATCATAGAAGACGGATACATCAAACCTTCCACTCAATCAAGATTATGGAGTGAAGGAGATACAAGAATGTTCCAGCTCAACTCCAAAACCATTCATATTATTTTTTGTGCTCTTAGACCGGATGAATACAGGAGAGTTTCATCTTGAACAACCGCCAAGTAGATATGGGACAAACTACAAGTCACTCATGAAGGAACAAACGAGGTAAAAGAATCTAAAATTAGTCTTTTAACTTATATCTATGAAAATTTCAGGATGAAACAAAATGAAGATGTCAAAGCTATGACGGATAGATTCTCCACGATTGTCAATAGTCTCAAATAATATGGAGAAATTATTCTAAATGACAAGCTTGTAATGAAGTTAGTTTACTCTCTTTCAAAAGCTTGGCAATCAAAGAAGACGGCGATCATTGAGGCTAATAACTTAAAATCCTTGACCCTCGATGAGCTTATTGGCTCTCTCCTTATACATGAAATGATGCTTAAAGAAGAGGAAGACCTCGAGAAAAGAGATGAGCCAAAGAAGGAGACAGAGAAGAAGAAAAATATTGGAGTTCCTCTCAAATCAACAAAAGATGAGAGTGATTCGGATGAAGATAACGATGATGAGGAAATGACATTGTTTGCCAAATGGTTCAGAAAATGAATGAGGCCAAACCGAGGAAGAAAATTCAAACGAAATAAAGGCTTCAAGAATGAACCAAAAGAGAAGGACCCGATCATTTTCTATGAATGCAAAAAGCCGGGGCATGTCAAATATGATTGCCCATAATTGAAGAGAAATGGTCAATCAAAGAATAAGCACAAGGCTCACGTGGCTACATGGAGCGATGAAAAAGGTTTCGATGAAGAAGAACAAGAAGTAGCAAACTTGTGCTTGATGGCATTCGAGGAAGATTCTCAGGTAACCTCTAGCTCATTTAATTTTGAAGATTATTCGTTTGATGAGCTATTAGAGGAATATAATGAGCTGGCTTCGAATTATGAGAAATTATTTTTAAATATAAAAATGATATTTCAAAATTGAAAAATGAAAATAATCTCATATCCAAGACCAACAATGATCTTGAAAGTAAAATAAAAAAATTGCAAATCAAACTAGAAGAATTTGAAAAGAAAAATTCTGATTTGCATAATTTACTTTCAAAGGTCAATGATGATTATAAAAAGAAAATTGACGATCTTAAAGCTTCTTTTGATAAAGTTTGGATAAAACGTTTTGAAATGGAGAAAATTCAAAATCCAACTTTGTTAGAAAAAGTTTTAAAAACTACAATAATAGAGGTTCCCGAAGAACCTCTAATGGAAAAATCGTTAGAAGTATATGAGTTCCTAAAGAACTCATTACTACTAAAGATAAGGATATACTACACAAATGGATACCTAAGGGGATTAGAATTTTGGAGACTAATGAATATGGACCCGAAAGAATTTGAGTACCAAAAATAAAAAATTAATCTATGTTTGTAGGGAAATGAGCATTACTACAAGGCACGAGAAACAAATTCAAACTCATGGTACCTTGATAGTGGATGTTCAAGACACATGACCGGAGAAAAAAAACTGGTTCAAAGAGCTCAACGCCAAAAATGGAGGAGAGGTGACTTTTGGTGATAACTCAAAAGGTCACATTGAATGTATAGATACTATAGGTAATACCTCTTCCATACAAATTAAGAATGTTTTATATGTGAATGGGTTAAAGCATAATCTATTGAGCATTAGTCAATTGTGCGATAAGGGATTCAATGTCATGTTTAAAACTAATGGTTGTAAAGTCATTGACATTGCATCTAATCGGATTATGCTTGTTGGTCATAGAATAGGAAACATTTACTTGGTGCATTTATATTCTATAGATATGACTAATTTATGCCTAGTTGCTAAGGATGAGCATGACAGTTGGTTATGGCATAGGAGACTAGGACATGCTAGTATGAGTGTTTTGCAATGGTTAATTCAAGGAGATTTAGTTCGAGGGTTGCCTAAACTAAAATTTGATAATTATAAAATTTGTGATGCTTGTGCTAAAGGAAAACAAAAGCGAATTTATTTTAAATCCATTAATGAGGTATCCACTAGTAGAGTATTGCAATTTATCCATTTAGATCTTTTTGGGCGATCTAGAACTACTAGCTTGGGTGGAAAACAATATGCATTTGTCTTGGTAGATGACTATTCTAGATATACTTGGGTTCTATTTTTAAATACTAAAGATGAAGCATTAGAAAAATTCATCATGTTTTCAAAAGTAATCCAAAACGAAAAAGGTTACTCTATAACTAGTGTTAGGAGTGATCATGGAACTGAGTTTGAAAATCTTGGATTTACTGAATTTTGTAATTCTAATGGTATTAGCCATAATTTTTCAGCACCTAGAACCCCTCAACAAAATTGAGTTGTTGAGAGGAAAAATCGAACTTTAGAAGAAATGGTTAGAACCATGCTTTGTGAAAACAATTTGCCAAAATATTTTTGGGCGGAAGCCACAAATACCGCTTGTTATGTTATTAATCGAGTAATGATTAGATCCATTTTGAAGAAAACTCTATATGAACTTTTCAAAAATAAAAAGACTAACATTAGTTATTTTCATCCTTTTGATGTAAATGTTTTGTTTTAAACAACGGTAAATGAAATCTTGGCAAATTTGATGTTAAAAGTGATGAAGGAATTTTTCTGGGTTATTCTTTAAATTCTAAAGCTTATCGAGTTTTTAATAAAAGAACTTTAGTTGTAGAAGAGTCTATACATGTTGTTTTTGATGATAATATCCTACCGAGGAAGGATTCTTGTGGGAATGATGATGTAGGTATTGTAAATACAAATGAAGTTAGACATAACGTTGGAGAACCATCACCAAAGGAAGAAACAAAAGATAAGGAAACTAAAGATCCTCTTGAGAATCCAACCATTGAAGAAAGGGAAGTCTCTTACCCAAGGGAATACAACTATGTCAAGGATGGTGAATTAATAGGTGATCCATCTAAAGGGGTAACAACTCGATCTTCTCTTAAAAATATTTGTAATTATGTTGCATTTATCTCATGCATATAGCCTAAGAATATTAAAGAAGCATTAAATGATGAACACTGGATTATGGCTATGCAAGAAGAGTTAAATCAATTTGAGAGAAGTAAAGTATGAACATTAGTTGAAAGGCCTAGTAATAAGTCTAATGTAGGTACTAGATGGATATTTAGGAATAAGCTTGATGAAAGCGGTAATATAGTGAGAAACAAGGCTAGACTTGTTGCTCAAGGCTATACTCAAGAAGAAGGCATAGACTATGATGAAACATATGCTCCCGTAGCTAGGATGGAAGCAATTAGAATGTTATTAGTATTTGCATGTTTTAATGAATTTAAATTATATCAAATGGATGTTAAAAGTGCATTTTAAATGGTTTTATAAAAGAAGAAGTGTATGTGGAACAACCTCCTGATTTTGAAGATTCAAAATTTCCAAATCATGTTCTTAAATTGACAAAAACGCTTTATGGTTTAAAACAAGCTCCTAGAGCTTGGTATGAAAGATTGTCAAACTTTTTAATTGAAAAAGGTTTTTCAAAAGGGAAGGTTGACACTAAATTATTTTTAAAGCATAAAGGTAAAGATTTATTAGTAGTTCAAATTTATGTTGATGATATAATATTTGGTTCTACTAATGATGTTCTTTGCCAAGAATTTTCTAAGCTAATGCAAAGTGAATTCGAGATAAGCATGATGGGGGAGCTCTAATTTTTCTTGGGACTCCAAATCAAGCAAAGAAAAGATGGCATCTTCATCAATCAAACTAAGTACGTCAAGGATATGCTCAAGAAGTTTGGACTGGAAAATGGGAAACCTCGTGTCACTCCAATGAGCTCATCAACAAAGCTTGACAAAGATGAAGGAGGTAAATGCGTGGAAGTTAAATTATATAGGTCAATGATTAGCTCTTTGCTTTATCTAACCACAAGTAGACCGGACATTATGTTTAGTGTTTGCTTATGTGCTAGATTTCAATCATGCCCTAAGAAATCACATTTACTAGCTATTAAGAGAATCTTTAGATACCTTAAGGACACTCCTAGTTTAGGACTTTGGTATCCTAAAGACTCTAGCTTTAGCTTGCATGCCTTCTCGAATGCGGATTATGGAGGATGCAAAATAGATAGGAAAAGCACCTCCGGTACTTGCCAATTCCTAGGAAATATGATGATTTCTTGGTTTTCAAAGAAACAAAATTGTGTTGCATTATCTACCACTGAAGCAGAATACATTTCAGCCGGTAGTTGTTGTGCACAAGTTTTATGGATGAAACAACAACTTTTTGATTATGGAATTGAAGTAGGTGTCATTTCTATCAAGTGTGACAATACTAGTGCTATTTGTCTCACTAAAACTCCCATCCAACACTCTAGAACTAAGCATATTGAAATTAGACATCATTTCATTAGAAATCATTTCGCTAAAGAAGATGTAGTTCTAGAATTTGTTGATACTTTGCACCAATTAGCGGATATCTTTATAAAGCCTTTAGATAAAGAAAGATTTTGGACACTTAGAAGAGAATTAGGTTTAACTAACCTACCTTGACTTAGTGTTTAGCATTTTTTTAATTGAGTAGTGCTTATAAAAATAACACTTTTGATTGCATTCTTTGCTATTAGTTAGGAGGAGTTTATGATTCTTAAGTGAAAATTAATTATAAGTTCAAATTATGTTTAAAGATAGTTTTGATTGATTGAACATGATTAATTTCCAATATATGAGTTGCCAATACCACTAGAGCTAATTAATTTAGTATTTTGAGTGTTTTAAACGGATTTTTGACATTTTTGTGCATAATGCATCGATACACTAGCTAGTGCATCGATGCATCCTTTGAATATGCATCGATACATCATGAAGATGCACCGATGCATTCCTTGAATGTGCATCGATGCACTCTGCCGTGCATCGATACACCCGTCGGGTTTTGGGTTTAAATGCCTAATTTCCTTCATTTTTCTCAAACCCTAAGTCCTAAACTCTCTGTCACCACTCCTCTCTCTCTTCTCACTCTCAAAATTGCTTCAAACCCAATGTTTTTTTATTAGAATTCGTTCACATTTCAACTACAAATCCTGCTTCAATCATTAAATCGTGCAAAACAACAACTCATTCTCATAAAATCTTAAATTTTCAAGGTAATATTTCAAAACCTCTGTTTTATTGATTTATGAACTTAGAATTAGTTTTGATTAGTTCTAGGTTGAAGATATTATCGGCCATTGATTGTTTAGTGTTTAGAAACTAAATTTTATAACTAATTTCATAAAAAACTCACAATTTTTCAATTGATTTTTGAATTTTCGAAATAAAAAATTCAAAAATCTTAATTTAATTTTAAATTTGATGTTTTTGTTTTAATTACGTTGATTTGAAAACTACACATTGATTTTTCAAAATTTGTTTTCAAAATTTTTCAAAACTTTGCCCATTAGGATTCGGTTTAGAGAACCTTGAATTATTGCAGACTCAATTGAGTTTTGGGATTGATTATGTTGTATACATGTTTTTAAATTTGCAGGTTATCTATCCTATTCCAATCTCTTAAACCATGTCAAACCCTAAGCATCCTAGGACTTCATTGAGTCGTTCGAGTCAAAACCGACCTCCCATTCCTCCTCAACCTCAAAATCCAAACCCTAATGACCCAAATATAACCATTCTCAATTCATGTTTTAATGTACCTGGTCGACGTAGAGAAGAGCGTTATCATAGGTACCATAACTGCTTTGAGTCTTATAAAATCCGAGAAGAGTGTATTCCCTCTATTCAAGCAATGAAATATATTAACTTCGAATATCTTTCTATCCTTCATTCCTGGAAGTTTGATAAACTCTTTCACCTAAAACCTATTGTCTACCACCAATTAGTTCGCATTTTCTATTCTAATGCGGTATGTGTGCAAAATGAACGTCGATCCGCAACCATAGATATTTGATCCTATCTTTTAGGACAATTCATTCATATTGACTCCTCTACGATCGCTACCCATTTTGGACTAGATGACGATGGTTTAGATAATGAGAAAGAGATTGTGGCATCTCCTTATCAATCTAATGCTAATGTCAGCACCTTACGTACACATCACGATAGATTCCTCCATTTGATGATCTCTTGGTGGTTTAGACCATCAAGAGGTAGGTACTCCACTCTTCGTGTCAGAGATTTATGGTGGATACATTGTATCCATCATAATAAAAAGATAAAATTTTCACAAATTATTTATGGTGAACTAGTAGATACCATAAACATTGTCCCATCCAAACATATAGAAACTTTAGTTTATGGATGTCTTGTTTTTAATCTATTTATCAAACTTGGTATTAAAGTCTCTCTTGATATTCCCATCCCTCTTCAAAACCAAATCAACCTCACTTCCTTAAAGAAAGTTGATTGTAAACAGGATGAGGAAACTGGACAATGGGTTTATCGACCCAATAATCAAACTCTGGGAGCCAGTTCTTCACGAGCTCCTCCTGCTCCTAGCTCTTCTCGTGCTCCACCTCCTCCGGGACCGACTGTTGACGATGATCCCAAGCTTCAATAACTAATGCAAGATATTAATGAAGCCGTACCCGACGACGAGCCGGAACAACATGAGGAATCAGCACAACAAGAGGATCAAACGCCACCATATTTTCAATCTTTCTTAGAGTCGTTTGATCTGAGGTTTGCCTCCATGGAATCTCAGTTGACTGAGTTTCAACGGAAGATACGTGAACGAATGGATACTCTCACACTTGAAGTGCGAGCAAATTATCCTCCTCCTCCCGATCCTCCTATGGACGACTAGACCTACATGGCTTTAGTTTGCTTAAATTAAACCCCAAACTCAAAACTTTGAATTATGAAACATTTTGATGTTTATGGATTGTTTTTATTTTGAATGTTTGAATTGTTGGATAATTTGATGTTTGAACTTATTATATATATTTGGCTTGGTTTAAAATTTTCAATTTGGGCTTAATATTTATTAATTTTTTTATCATTTACATATTAGTTGCATTATGACCAATTTTCATTGCACATTTGTTCATGAATATTGAATTATGAAACTAATGGCTAATTTTTCTCTTGATTGTGATCTTAGTAGCTTGAGCTTTCAATTTCTAAATCAATTGGCTAAATTTTTAAATTCTTGTTTAAAAATGTTTTAGAGTCTTTTTGATTTAACAAAAAGGGGGAGAAAGATGTGTTATAGTAAGGGGGAGGGAGTAATTTTTCAAAAATCGATTTAAAAAATCTTAAAATTACTCAAGTGTTTTGTTATATCAAAAAGGGGGAGATTGTTGAAAACATTTTGATGTTTTGATATAACAAATTAAGTATAAATGAATTTTAAGATTTTCCAAATGATTTTCTAAGAATATTCGATTTAACTATTTGAATATCAAAATATTACTCCAAGTCTTTTCAAAATTCAATTTCAAACCTTACTAAAGTGTAAACTTGTGTTTTAATCTTAGAAAAATTTGAAACAATTTTCACAAAGTATTTCGAACCAAAAACGAGCCAAAAAATCAATTTTATGAAGGGATGTACCGATGCACTCGTTTGATGCATCGATGCAAACCCATTTCGAATGCAATTTATGCACCGATGCACAAGCCATGCATCGATGCACTCTGAGTTTTATTAAAATATCGAATTGATTTTATGCACCGATGCACAAACCATGCATCGATGCACTCTGGCTATTTTGAAACATTGAAGCAAATTAGTGCACCGATGCATTAAGTCTTCCAACGGTCGAAATATTTGAATTTTACACATAGTGTACCGATGCACACACCCTATGCATCGATGCACTATACGCTCCCAAGTGTTTTATTAATTATTTTCACACACTAACGACTCTATTGACTCCACTAATGATCCCCAACGTTTAGAAGTGATCCAAGGAGTATTGAAACAAGCTTAGAAGCCATTGATCAAAAACAAGAAACAACAATCAACAAGAATCAAGAGAGAATCAAAGAGAAAGCATCAAACCTCAAGTTTGAGCATCTTCAAGCCTATTTCATTCAATATTCATTTTTGATTTCAAGAACACTTATTGTGCTCAATTGTATTACTCTTGAGTGTTCTTTCTTTGTTCTAGAATTGTGCAAACACCTTACCTTGTGAGGATTTTGTTGTAAGTTTGCAAAATTTGTATTGTTCTCTTTAGGAGAGAGTGTTCTCAAGAATTTGGGGTATAATTCTTGAGGTATTTGTAAGGTTACTCTTTGTCCTCAAAAGAAAGACAAATTAGTGAATTTTTGGAAAATCCTTAGTGTGGATAGCTAAGGTAGTGGACGTAGACTTTGGTTGAGAAAGTCGAACCACTCTAAATTGTTGTGCAAATATTTTTAATTTTCTGCAAAAGCTTCTACCAAAATTTTTATTGCCAATTCACCCCTCTCTTGGCCTATTCCTTCGATTGATTAACTCAACATATTATAAATATTTATAATTAAATTTAAACAGAAACTCAAAAATTCAATTCAATTCGACTTGATTTAAATTTTATAAAAATCAAATCGAAAAAATTTCGAGTCAACTATTTTATAAACTAAACTTAATTAGAATCAAATAATATTATAATATGATAAATATTTATATTTAAATTTAAACAGAAAATCAAAAATTTAATTCAATTCGACTTTATTTAAATTTTATAAACTCAAATAAAAAAAATTCGAGTTAACTATTTTATAAACTGAATTGAGTATTTAGGTCCAACATAACCCTAAACACAACATAATCACATATTGTTCACTGATAGTTGGTTAAATTTTTTTGAAATGATTATGTTTTAAGGGTTTAGGGTTGCTGCTTCAAGTATTTTGGAATTTGAGATTTAGAATGTAATCAAAGTATTTTGGAATTTGGGATTTAGAATGTAATTGATGACTATGTTGTAAGTTTTAAAAGTTGGGGAGCCTAAATGCAAGCACCTAAAAAGTTCAGTGACCATTTATATAATTTACCCTAACGACCGTTACATTGGGGACCATATTGCAAATGAACTAAATGTTTGGTGATTGTATTGCAAGTTTTAAAAGTTAGGTGACCTAAATGCAAGCATTTGAAAAGTTCAGTGACCATTTGTATACTTTACCCTATAAATTATTCCATCTACCCTATATTATAAACTAAATATGAGATTAAACGAAAATCAGGCCTAAATATGAGATTAAACGAAAATCAGGCCTGTCCTAATAGAATGTGCTACATTTTATAATAAGGTCCTTACACTTAGGATTCCCCCCTTAAAGATTAGTTAACTTATATGGAAAATGTTAACCATTCATTAGTGAGGTTGGTTAAAGTGACATCAAACAAATATAATTGGATTTGTGTTAAAATTTTGATAAAGAATATATTTTTCAAAAAAAAATTGAAAGTTTTTTTTATATATGGGTGCCGTACTTTAAGAAAAATGGAGTTCAAGTATCATATGTCGAAAATTGTTTTGATAATATGATTACATATACTATTTTCTTCCTTTTCTCTCTTATGACTAACCATTGTTTATCTATTCCGACCATCGATGTCATGATTTTCACATGGTATCATAATTTCTCCGACATGTCGTCATTGATCTTGATGGTCATAGTTAATTCCGTCACTAGAAAGATTATCAACAATGATCGATCATGGTTTTTCAAAAAAAATTACACTGTCGACAATTTCTTCATCTATTGTCATAATTTGTGTGCGTATCTTGCTCATTGCAGCCTATGTTGCTGTCAATACCAGCTTCGCTTGACGTTGTTTCTATAGTTGCTTCTTTTGTTTTTTTGTCATTGATTAAGTGTTGTTACAATGACTTTTGACCTGACCGTCATTGCCATTCGTTGTTGTCTAATTAGTCTGATTCATCAGTTCTATTAACTGATAGTGAGTGTCAAATGATATTGATGATCCTTCTAACCACTATATTTTATGTTTATTTTATTTAATCTTTCATAAAGCAATAACTCTGTATTGATTATTCTAATAGGATAAGTGGTAAGTTATTTTTTATCACAATATTGATCTTGATTGGAAGTGGTTTCAGATTTGAGCTTCTCACTGGAGATCCCAACAACCATAATATATGATAATAGATACTCATGTATGTTATATCTCTGGTGTTGATTACTGTTTTCATCTCTAATATCAGCTATCATGGAATGATAATCACTGGTAACTTAGTCGAATCCAATGAAATTAAAAATTATTACCGTCCGATTGTAGTTGGTAATTCAAGCCATCTGATGTCATAGTCAATCAATAGAATTGATGTATTAGAACAATCGGACCATAGCGATGACAGCTGTGGTGAAATCAAAACTCAAAGAAAGAAACAATGTCACGGAAAGCTGATATTGGCAATGACAGGCTACGATGAGCAAGATAGACGCTCAAATAATGTTATTGGCGAAAGTGGTAAAATTTTCTGGGAAAAAAAACCATAATCGATCATTATTGATGGTCCAACGAAGCTTGAATTCATCTGATGAATACAAACTACAACTCATGATGAAAGCAACTGAGAAAGCAAATCTTGCGAGTGAGAGAATCAACCGCAGCCGTCAGTATTTTCTGATACAATGTGAAACAACACGCTAAAGATCTATTTTTATCATATCTCAGTCAGCAAGTTAACTTTTAGCTTAAACTATCATCAATTTTTTAACAAAAATGATGAATTTAGAACATATGAATAATCGAGTGACTCAACAAAGCAACATATTATAATCAGAGACTATTTTATAACTTATAATAATCGAGAAACTCAACTAAACAATATCATATAATAAAGAGATTATTTGTATACTTTCTCCTATAATAAAATATGTTTTTAAGGTTGCATTAACTATTAATGGGATATGGTTATATAACTATATTATAGATTAGGATAGATTACAAATTTAGTCATTAAATTTTATATTTGTATTAATATTATTATTAAATTTTAAAAAAATTAATTTTGTCATTAAATTTTTAATATCAATTTTTTATCACTTACTGTTAAAATAATTAAATTCACAAAATGAAATTTGTTATTTGTACATTTTATGTTTAAGGACCTCTTAGTTAGTATTAGCGATCCACATGTTCTCTAGGGTGGGTCTCTGTTTACCTTAAAATCTGATTTTTTATATTAGTTACTTATTTTATTGATGGTGTTCACCTTAAAATTTTATTTGTGCCCGCATTATTAAAAATTGGGTAAAGTACAGAAACAGTCCCCCGACCATAGGGTGATGTTTTTTTAAGTCTCTCGACTATTAAAAGTTATAAAATGGTCCCCTGACTATAGGGTGTTGCTTTGTTAAGTCCCCCAACTATTAAAAGTTACAAAATAGTCACCAACTATTTAGTATGTTCCAAACTCGTCCTTTTCCATTAAATATTTAACAACAGTCTGAGTTGGATGTTAACTTGTTGACTGAGATATGATTTTTTTTTTAGATTCTCATATCAAATTTTATCATATCTCAGTTAGCAGGTTAACATTCAGCTCAGACTACCGTCAATTTTTAACGGAAATGGACGAGTTTAAAACATACTAAGTAGTCAGGTGACTATTTTGTAACTTGTAATAGTCTAAGAACTCAACAAAATAATATATTATAGTTAGAGAAATATTTTGTAACTTTTAATAGTTAAAAGACTTAATAAAGCATCAGTCTATAGTTAGGGGACTATTTGTATATTTGTATACCGTACCCTAAAATATTTTATATTATTAACATATGTACTTGTGTCCACCTTAAAAAAAAATTATGGATCAGTCACTTTTGCCATAAAAAAACCCTCCCATTACCCGTCCCAGTATCACGTGAATGCCCTTAAAAGCAATGTTAATGTGTGCGGTGAAGACTGGGATCAGTATTCATGTATTTGGGGTTCGGACATGGGCACTTTAAGAAGGAAAAAAATGACAAGTCGGAACAGTATAGGGCAAAGTAACACCAGCATCACATAGAAAGATGTAGCATGTACAGAAAAGCCCTAGGGAATGCAAAGGAATTCCGGGACCAGAGGTTGTGTGGGAAGAACTCAGTTAAACTGTTATTGGAAATCATGGATTTATACGGCTCTTTGCAGTAAAGGTTCCTGAAACAGAACATCCTTGGTATAGTTACATAATAAATGGAGGAAGTGGGTGCTTGCTATGGTTTACGGACCTTATTGATACACACGATACATAACCGACAGTGTGATCAAGATATGTGAAGGTTTCTTCATCAGAACTAGGTATGAATATGCTAAACAAGCCTGGAATTTCGAAACAAACCAGGGTTTTTCACTGAGAGAGATCAGACTGAAGCTGATATTTCTTCAGCAGATAATCGTAAACCATCTTACTCTAGTGAGAGAGATTAGAACTGGGCTTGCTATCGTTGTCTCATGTGTATCATTCTCATCATGTTTCCTCTGTTAATTTTAGTCGGGTCTTAGGTTTCTGTCTATATGCAGAGACTCTTTCGCAGGGGTTATTTTGCAGGGATTACTCCCCATTACAGAAGCTCATATGATATTAATGACTGCATATGAATACTGTTTAGCTATGTATTTATGTAATTATTTATACATGCATTGCATTTTATCTATATTTTTAATTTTCTGACTGTCGGAGGTCTTTCACGGAAGCTATTCTCAACCTGGCGTTGGGAGCAGCCTACTACCCTACCTCCTCCTTACCCCATACATATGGGAATTGGGTTTTGTTGTTGTTGTTGTTGTATCTTACTCTAGTGAGTTTGGAATCACAGTGGTTGAGGCAAGATAAATTCATCTCTCAGGTAAAATGTCGTGAGCTTCTTGATCTCTTAGAACTGATGCTTGCCTGCCATTGAACTATGCTAACTGGTTGGTTTCATTTCTTTTGTTCCCGTGCCTCGTTTAGTTTGAGTATCATATATGCAACTTTATCCATGTATGTCTGACTCGAGTATATTCAATTTATTCCAACTCTATCCAGGTATGTAATTAAGAGTAACAACACTTAAATTATTTAAGACATAACCTATCTAATGAATAAACAAAGAAGAAAAGTTCTATCTAGCCTCAAGGATAGATATGGTAACTGCATTTTCTGTAAGTGTCGTCGTCATTCTTATAGCACTAAAACTGTCGTAGGGTTCCCTTTGTATGAAGAAACCAGGTTGTTTAGGCTGAGGTAAAGTTGCGTCTTCATTTGTCAGTTCGACAAGAACAGATGACATTGGTGGCCGGTCCTCCGGGCTTTCTTGAACACACAATAAACCAACATAGATAAATCGAAGCATTTCGGACCTAACACACGATTCTTCCAGGAATGTGTCCATCAGTCCGAAAGCTCGATCCTCATTCCATAGCAACCAGGCCTATGCAAAACCAGCACCAGTTACTTACTCGTGGAAGAGAAAGAAGAAAAGAGATTCCATTGTTAAGACATACGCGACCGAGACGACTGTTGCGATGATCGGGATGATTGTACCCTTGTTAGGGAAGGGCAAACAAGAGGATAGTTGGATCAGTAAGGTGACCCTACTGCAAGGCATCACCAACAAACAAAATAACAATAGCCACGTAAGAGAACACGTGTCGGAAAGCTGCCAAGGACGTTGAAGGATTTTACATGCTTTTGATTTAATTGCTCAGTATACAAGGAAAAGGATTGTTAGAGAATAGGCATTGAAAATTGTTATCCAAATACCTTCTTTTACTCCTCCTGCTTGTCTCTCTCTCTCTTTCTATATTTCTTCTACTTCATCTGATAAAAATTACAGTAAGTTCATAACAACCCTCTATTCTTTTTACCACTTACTATTTCTAGCAAAAGCACACCAAAGCTGAAAACATCAGATTTTACTGAAAATGTTCCATCAACTGCATACTCAGGAACCACGTAACCACTGCATTAAAGCATATTATATGACATGAGCCATTTTTTTCATATAAAGGAGGCCTTGGTTTACTAAGAAATAAACACAGATGTTGAGATTCGAATCTTAAATCAATCGGATGCTATTAAAGAAGTGATAGTAACTTACTATGTTCCAAGTTCCAACAACTCGATTTGTTCTTGTTTCCTCATCGTTGCCGCCAATGATTCTTGCCAGGCCAAAATCTGGAATTTTTGGGATATAGTTGCTGTCTAGTAAAATGTTGCTTGCTTCGAGATCCCTATGAATAATTTGAAGTTTAGAATCCTGGAGGAGATAGAGCAGCCCTCTTGCGATCCCTAGAACAATATTGAACCTGTTTTTCCATGATAGTTGTGCTCTTCTTTTATGATCTTCACAAATAATGCATTGTGAATCTCAATATTTTGTCTTGAATATCGATTTTATAGTACAGATGATGTATAGAAAATCAAAGCAAACAGATGGATGAAAGGGTCAAGTCTCAAACCGAATATCAAGCAATCCAAGCTTTTGTTGGGCATATACTCGTAGATTAACATCCTTCTCCTTGAATGCAGCAACCAAGCAGTCGAACAAGATTCCTATGTTAAAGTTTGGCGATCAAAACGTCGTGAACTGCTCGACAGCCTCTTCACTGCTATTTCCTGTCCCATTGAAAGATTGCCCTGCATATGTAGAACCACATTGGTATGATAATTGAACTCAAGGATTTTAAATTGCAGGCATGGACATGTTTTTGCTGCATCATGTTTATAACAGACGCGAACACAAATGAATGTTACAACAGTCAAATTGTGATGAGAACTGAAACAACAAAATAGCGGCCACATCCTCGTATTGCAATCACCTATCTTCTAGTATGCAATTAACATAACACATTCCATAGTTGCTTACCTTGTAAACAGGACCAAAGCAGCCCTCTCCAATTAAATTGCGAAAAGAGAAATTATCAGTGGCGGTTTCAATGCTAGACAAGTCGAATAAGGGCACTTCTCTTTCATCTTTCCCACCTTCCAACCTTGTTAAATGAAGTGATTCATCTATAATTCAATGAGTTTGATCTATTAAGTAATGCAAATCTGTTTGAAGAACGCCAATAAGGTTCCATTAGTGTTCTTACCTCTTTTCCTTGATTTCTTCTGGATTATGAAAAATACTAGCTAGGATCAAGATGATTGCACCAGAAATGATTGACACCAGTACGATCACGTTAATCTGTTCCTTGTACTCGAATCTCGGGTTAATCCTAGAAAATACAGTGGTTTAAAAACCAGGCATTTGTTAAAAGAGTATGAAAACGAGCAATACAAATGATGCATACCTAGATTGGAAGTTGGCAACCTTATAAAGACATCTTCTCCTCGGTACACTTCTGAAACTTCGGAGATTCAATGAGGTCACCGAACCACATCAAACAGCTTGCGCGATCCAGGGCCGTGGCAGGGTTTTCGGGGGCCCTGTATAAATTCTTAAAAAGGGGCCCCTATTTTCTAGATATATTCGATTTCGGGGCAACAATAGTGGCGTTTTCTTAACAAACTCCGCGATAGATCTATCTATAATGACGTTTTATCAATAAAGCCGCAATAATAGTGGCGTTTTTTTGAAAAAACGTCACAATATGTCCATCTATAGTGGCGTTTATTGGAAAAACGCCACTATATATATATTTTTTTGGGGGCCTGCGCGGTTGCGCAGTTTGCGCCGCCCCAGCCACGGCCCTGGCGCGATCTACACTTACATTCAGATTAGCATTGGCTGTGCAGGAGCAGTTCTTCAAGCATTCAGCTTCACATTTCTCACGGTTCGAATTCTGTCCAACTGAAATTTTATCAAATCCGGAACTTTAACCCTGACAAGCCATAGAAAGCCTTCTCCCTTTTGACAGTCCAGTGATGATTCTCTTACACAGTTCATAGACCCTTGTGATTTCGGAATGAACCCTTGGATACACTCACAGTTATGGGGTCTCCTACTGCTGCATACACTGATTCACAGAATCCATAGCTTCCACATTGATCAAATGGTACCGAGTACAAAACACCCCATTGATTACGGCCCTGCTCTAATATAAGACGCTGTAAATAACCCGACTGATTCAACCATAACTGCATGTTAATTGCGTTGCTGAAAGCTTCAAAACTATAATATATCCCATTCTCATTAGAGATGACGGTTTGAAGACTAAATTGGGGACTTCTGGAACAGCTCCGAACCCAATTCCATTCCATGGTCCTGTTCGGTACGTTTTCATTGATCCTCTATCAATGACTAACTCAGGTAACCCGGTTCTGTCAAGTCTGTATGTGAAGTTCCCGGGGGACTGATCATTGGCACTTTTCCATGATGTTCGATATCTTTCCGCATTGGTATTTAAGTTCCATCCTATTGTCATACCTGCCAAGAGTGTGTCTGAAGGGGAATCAAAACTTTGCCACAAATACCTTTTAGGCATGCTTTTGTTGTCCTTGAGAACAAGGTTTCCAGTATCTTACAGCTGTGCCATGGGATGTTCTATTGTCCCAGACACATTGGATGACCAGACGACACTCTTCGTCCGGTCCAAGAGCACAAGATTTCCATTGTTGCTTACCGCTAAGACCCCTTTCCTGTCAGCGAACAGCATCAGGTTGTTTCTGTTTGCAACCCAAACAACTGCTTCACTGCTGTTCTTGTACCATATTCCCAGGTACCTGTTCCTTGATTTCCCAGGTGAGAAGAAGCCTAGTTCAAAGGTTTCTAATGCAGAAACCAGTGTCTCACCATCACTAAACGACCCTTCTACTGCTAAAACATCGGCTTCCTCGGACGATTCCATATATGAAAAAACTACTAATAAAAAGCATATCGAAGTGAAAATAGAACACCTCTCGATGTTAAAACTCGATCTTTCTGCTAAACAAGTTCCCTCCTTGCCTGTATAGACTTCAAAGTTGACGCATAAACTTCTACTTATTTAGAGTTTCATGGTAATTCTCATATTGTTAATGCATAATAGATAAATGATGCTTGACTTCCAAATCTTCTATGAACAGGGACTTTTAGGGTTTCATACTCCATCGGGTATTTGGAAAATGAGGTTTTAACATCTTTTTTCCCTGAATAATCAGTACCACTACCACATTTATTTCTGTTGACTAATCTCGTCCCACAGCAACTTATGCAGTTATTAAATAGGGATGTCAATGTAAATCAGCATGGATTTAGTTCTTACTTGGAATAGTCTGATGAGCAAAAGAAATGTGAGAATATGACTTTAATTCCTTTGAAATTTATTTTGAAATAAGCATTTTAGTCTCAATTTCACTCCATTTCCAGTTGCACTTGCACATGTTTTCCGACAAGACCACCAGCTAATGATTTGCAAGCAGCTGCTATCAGAGGTGATTCGATCAAATTATGTTAAGTAAAAAACTTTCTAGTTAACTGAATCTTATTTCATAACTCAAATTCTATTTAAATTTTTTCAAGTCGAGTTTATGAAGTTCAAATAAAGTCAAGTTGTTCGAATTTCTGTTTAAATTTAATTGTAAAAATTTATGATATTATAATATTAATTGATCCAATGTAAACGACTTTCTATAATCATATACAATAAACATATATATTTCTTCATATTTTTTCTTATATAATAAATATATATCATGTATAATTGAAAAACTCAAACTTTTTAGTCCTGCACAATGGCATTAACGCAAAACATAACAGCTCATAAAACTGAAAGCAAATGTTGACACTGGGATTATCCTATAGAATATCATCATGGTGCAGTAAATCATGATCTCGAGTGCCATAAAAGGAAATCTAGAACCTCGATGATCATATGATAACATCACCAATAAAACGGAGACAAAGTAGAAAGAGTGAATCCTAGGATCCATGTTAACATAATCCTTCGTACGGGCTAATTGTGAGCAACTGATAGCCTTCTCTGCTATCTACAACATAAGAAAAGCAAGATGGGGATCATAACCAGGTTATGAAAGACTGGAAAATATAAATTAATGAAGACATTTACAAACCTGCTACCGATAGGATAACGCTGCCATTACTACAGACTCGCTAAGCATCTGCCATAAAAGAATCATCAAACACTAATGTTAATTTGCAAGATTTGTTAGTAAGTTCAAGAATTCAGCTACTCAAACAAATTTCATATATGAAACAAATTCATGATAAAAAACTGAAGATGCTTTGCTACTACATGTTATGAATTTCATAAAAGGCAATCTCAGGTTTATTAATTCAAAATGATTCTGCTTGGTAATGGTGCAGATGGATCTCTTTCTTTGCACGTCTTCTTATGCTTTCCACTATGCCTATTTAGCAAGCAATAGCCTAAATAAACAGGGAGAGGAAATGGGAATGATCAATTTGATGTATAAAAACAAGGATATGGTATAAAAACAAGTATGAACAGTATCAAAGGTTATGGTAACCAAATTCGTGGTGCAATGTTGAGTTCACATCTATTCGTTTTACCGGAATTAATGTTTCTTACGATTATGTTTTTTACCTAAAAGGAAACCACTATCATCTACAATGTAATTTCCATCTAGGAAAGCAGATTCATCACAAGCAGCTTTTCCAGAGTTTCTACGATGGATAACAGCTTTACAGCCTATAACCTCATCCCTCGAAGGATCATCGTTGACAAAAATGCAGCAGAAAGCAACTCCCATCCATTGAATATCATTCAGAATATTGAAAGGCAGTGGTATCTTGATTGAAAAGTCAACTCTCTCACGGCTGAACCCTTCTGGGATTTCATTTCCAGGTATGATAAAGCTAAATAATTTTCTTGAATTTTCAGATACCTGCAGAACATACTCTTGTTGTTAAGTAATAGTAACAAACAAAAATAATCAAGTATGAGATTTTGTGAGAGAAACAAAGATATTAACCAACCATGAGATATTTTCTCAGCATTGTTAATACATTGACATTCTCAGCCAATCTGTAGCAGTGAGTACCGAGAACCCAAGCAATACTCATTGAATTGCATACTTTTGAAGGAAATGCAACTAGTTCCAGAGAAGCATAATTTTCCATTTCCACCCAGGTTATATTTGTTACAAACTCAGGCAACGATTTAAGTTCCTTGCAATTTGACAATTCAAGATGCTGAAGCTTCGAAAGTCGAGTAAGGGACGGATGTATGCTGATGAAATTGTTACCACTAAGATCAAGATGGCACAAAGAGGATAGATAAGAAACATCACTAGGAATATCTAATTCACCAAGATTGCACATGCCACAATTTGATAATCTAAGATATGTAAGCTTGGAAAGTCGAGCAAGGGACGGAGGTATGCTGATGAAATTGTTACCACTAAGATCAAGTCGTTTCAAAGAGGATAGACGTGAAATATCACTAGGAATATCTTCTTCTCCAAGATTGCAGTCCCTTATTTTCAGCTCCCTTAATGAACTTAAACCAGACAATGAATGTAACATCAGAGCCTTGGAATTTGTCCACCATTGGATAAGAGAAGCGAGATTTTGTCGCAATTTAAATGACTTGCATCCACTGAAAGACAGCACTTTAAGATTCTTAAATTGAAAAATGAAGTATGGTGGTTCTCTTATGGCTGTCTCACTTAAGTCAAGCTCTTCCAAAAACTCTACTTGCTTCAAGTTCTCTGGCAAATTTTCAACTTTATAACAACCAGAAAGATTAAGAGTTTTTAAACTTGTGCACCCACATATGGTGCTAGGGAGGCTCACAAGGTTACTGCAATCTTTCAAATTTAGCAAAACAAGACTGCTCATTTTGCCAATTGAAGAGGGAAGTTTTTCAATGCTTGTCCCATCTAAATAAAGTTCCAACAAGCATTCCATTTTCACATCAATCTCCGGAAACTTTTGAAGCTTAGAGCAACCGGAAAGAATGAATGTTTCAAGAGATTCCATTCCAATATTGGTTGGAAGATTCCTAAGACTTTTGCAGCCTTCTAAATTCAGAAGTTTAAGCCTCTTAAGAAATCCGATGGATGGATGAACATCCACTATTTTTGTGCAACCTTCCAGAATCAAAGTTTCAAGACTTGGGGCCATAGTGAAGTCCGGTGTCTTGATCAGGTTCTGAGACCCTTTGAGGTTGATCACTTTCAGCTTATACAAGGGCTGTTGAAAATTGGAGAGAAAGAAACAACATAAGAAAGGTTAACTTTGTTATTAGTTTTCTATCAAAATCGAATTTTAATCATTCATCTTAAAATAAGCGAAAAGACAAGTATTCTAACTCTTGCTCCCTTCCACAGTCGTTCAATACGGCTGTAAGATAAGAGAAGTGCAACAAGGTTGTCCGGTTCGAAGCACGACGGCAAGGATCTTAGAGGACATCCTTCCCAATCTAAAAGCCGTAGCTCATTTGAAAGATAATTTAGATCATCACAATTTGTGAGGCAAAGGACTTTGAGTAATCTCAAATTTTTCATCTTCGCGAAGGCATCAACTCTCAAGTTGAGAAACTTATTAGATTCCCTAATAAACCATGGGGAAAAGAAAAAATGTAAATGAAGTAAAAACTAAAAAAATGAAAGAAAAAAATAATATAGCATGTGTGTTTTTCTACCTTTTATTGTTTATCATCATGGCTTGAACCATATTCGTACCCTGATAATAATAATAAAATAAATATTACTTATTGTCTATCATCATGGCTTCTTAATATATATATATATACAAAAATGTTTGTAACTTCAATTTTGTTGAATGACTTACTGTGTCTTTTGTTAGGACATGATGGACGTCACATTCTTCCCATAATCTACAACGTTTCCCAGGTTCTTCTATACATTTTTCCTTAACAATTTTTCTTCCCATTTCTTGCAACAAGTCATGCATCCAAAAATATTGGTTGACTTCATCGATTTTTATGAGTGATTTCTTAACGAGAACATCGATTCCAATATCCGGGAAAAACTCACAACCATCCAATACTTTCATTACAAAATCTTTCGGCTCCTCGTTGAAGAAGCATGCTATATCCAGAAATATATTCTTCTCCCTCTCTTCCAATCCATCATAACTGATTCTAAGTCTGTCGATAATTTCTTTGTTAGAATCTCGTTTGAGTCTTTCAATTGCACTTGTTGACGAAAACGGGTAAAGAAAACAAAAGAACACGAAAATTTTACGAGGTTCGGCAATGTGCTTACGTCCTCGGTGCCTAGGCGGCGCTAGAAGTTTTTATTCAATGATATTTTAGGTCTAGGTTACATCTCTATTTATAATAGAAAACCCTGGTACATAATTACAAAATTAACCCTGTACCGTACCGCGGGGCTGTGCCCCCGTACCCTCAACCCACATAATTCGTAACCCCACAACGAGACTTTCTTTGTAAGGACAGTTGATGTTCGCTTCGCTCACTCCGCTCCATCTCCTGTCCTCTTTACTGGTATATTTATGAGCCATACCTAACAGCACTTTTCCATTGAGTTGCATCTCTACCACACAGAAAGGAACCCAAAACTTCAAGAGCTAAGGGAAGACCACCGGCATATTTCACAATAGTTTTTGAAAGCTGAATGAAATCAACTTCAGGCGCTGTATCACTACCGAAAGCCTTCAAATTGAAAAGACGAAATGCATCGTTTTCATCCAATATCGTGGGCGTATACACATCGTCAACTCGATAAGATCGGAACAGATGTTCATCTCTAGTTGTCACAATGATTCTGCTCCCTAATCCAAACCAATCACGCCTTCCAACCAAGCATTTCAACTGTTGTATGTTATCAACATCATCAAGAACAACAAGAACCTTTTTGCGAGACATCCTGTGGCCAATGATGGAATTCCCTTCGTGAACATTGAAGAAATTGAAACCTTCATCAGAGAATATCTGGGCAAGAAGTTGTCTCTGTAAAGAAACAAGTCCGCATTTATCTGAAACTTCTCGAACATCAGCAATAAAGCTTCTGCCTTCAAAATGGGGTGACATTTGAGTGTAAACAACTTTGGCGAGAGTCGTTTTACCGATGCCACCCATTGCACAAATTCCTATAATGCGGACATCATCCTCCCCAATCTCTATTTTCGAATACAACTCTTCCAAGCGTGAATTGATTCCTACCAACTCATCAATAACAACAGGATATGTCTGACACAACTTTGCTGATATCTTTTTAACAATGTCTCCAATAAATTCTGATTCATGCCTAAACAGAAAATAAATTGTAGTTCATTAGTCCTTAAAACTAGAAAGTAGAGAAGAAAAGAATGAAATACCTGTCGTTTAAATGCCATCCCTTGGTGTTAGCCACTAGAGTCAAAGCATTTCGCCACCTTTGAATCTTGTCTTTATCTTCCTTGTATCTCTTTTCGTGTTGGACAAAGGCTTTTTCAACTTTCCCTTTTTGTTTTCTTAAATCAGATGGATCGACGTTGTAGAAAATTGGAAATACTTTATGGCCCTCTTGGTTTTTTTGTTTAACAATCTCAGCAAGCTCCTCCAAGCACCAACCTGAAAACGCATAGGTTTCAGAGAAAACGATTACCGAGCACCATGATTGTTGAATGGCTTTAAAGAGCTCTGGTGCGATCTCTTCACTGGCCTCCAGCTTCGGCTCATCCCTGAAAGTGTCGATTCCACTCCGTTTTAGAGCATCATAAAGATGATCTGTAAAGTTCTTGCGGGTATCTTCACCTCTGAAACTCAAGAAAACATCATATTTCTTTCTAGAAATAGAAGACGAAGATGAAGGTAACGACAACATGAGGAAGTATGAGAAGAACAAGAAATGTCAACCAGGTGTTAAAATTAGAGAATAGATCGCCCAATACTCTTGGAGAAACTAGAAAGAATCGAAGTATATGAGCATCGAAAAAAAGCAGCTCAAATTAGCCAGGAAACGAAACAGAGTTTTCTAAGCAATATATGAAAAGCGCGTGATGGTGGGAGTTATGGGGTTCTTTTTTCCAGGAAGAATCAGAGAAGGTGAGAGCAGAAATGGTTGCTTTGCCGACTAAGTGGACTCTAAGTCAATTGTAAAATTATAATAAGGGTAAAGTATATAAATAATCCCTAAATTTTTACGGATATTTCAGTTTGGT
Organism: Hibiscus syriacus; assembly: GCF_006381635.1. NCBI lineage: Eukaryota > Viridiplantae > Streptophyta > Magnoliopsida > Malvales > Malvaceae > Hibiscus > Hibiscus syriacus. The sequence continues at coordinate 656,525 of NW_024063096.1, forward strand.
CACTTAACTTTTGAAACTTACAATAAGTCATTAAACTTTTAGTTCGTTTTCAGTGAGATCTCTGTCGTTACCTATATTTTATAATAAGGTCTTTAAACTTAGGAATCCCCCTAAAGATTAGTTAACTTATATGGAAAATGTTAACCTTTCACTAGTGAGGTTGGTTAAAGTGACATCAAACAAATATAATTGGATTTAGGTTAAAAAATTGTTAAAGAATATATTTTTCAAAAAAAAAAAAACATTGAAAGTTTATTTCTTATATGGGTGCCGTACTTTTAAGAAAAATGGAGTTCAAGTAACATATGTCGAAAATTGTTTTGATAATATGATTGCATATACTATTTTCTTCATTTTCTCTCTTATGACTAACCATTGTTCATATATTCTGACCATCGATGTCATGATTTTCACATGGTATCATAACTTCTCCGACATGTAGTCAGTGATCTTGACGGTCATAGTTAATTCTGTCACTAGCAAGATTATCAACAATGATCGATCATGGTATTTCCCAAAAAAAAAATTACACTTTCGACAATTTCTTCATCTATTGTCATAATTTGTGTGCGTATCTTGCTCATTGCCTCCTTTGTTGCTGTCAATACCAGCTTCGCTTGACGTTGTTTCCTTTGTTGCTTCATTTTTTTATCATTGATTAAGTGTTGTTACAATGACTTTTGATCTGACCGTCATTGACATTCGTTGTTGTCTAATTATTCTGATTCTTCAGTTCTATTAACTGATAGTGAGTGTCAAATGACATTGATGGTCCTTCTAACCACTATATTTTATGTGTTATTTTATTTAATCTTTCATAAAGCAATAACTCTGTATTGATGATTCTAATCGGATAAGTGGTAAGTTTTTTTATCACAACATTGATCTTGATTGGAAGTGGTTTCAGATTTGAGCTTCACTAGAGATCCCGACAACAATAATATATGGTAATTAATACTCATGTATGTTATATCTCTGGTATTGATTACTGTTCTCATCTCTAATATAAGCTACCATGGAATGATAATCACTGGTAACTTAGTCGAATCCAATGAAATTTAAAATTATTACCGTCCGATTGTAGCTGGTAATTCAAGGCATCTGATGTCACATTCAATCAATAGAATTGATGTATTAGAACAATCGGACTATAGCGATGATAGCTGTGGTGAAATCAAAACTCAAAGAAAGAAACAACGTCAGGGAAAACTGATATTGGCAATGACAAAGGCTACAATGAGCAAGATAGACGCACAAATAATGTTATTGGATGAAGATAATGGCGAAAGTGGTAAATTTTCTGGGAAAAACCATAATCGGTCATTATTGATGGTCCAACGAAGCTTAAATTCATCTGATGAATACAAACTACAACTCATGTTGAAAGCAACAGAGAAAGCAAATCTTGCGAGTGAGAGAATCAACCGCAGCCGTCAGTATTTTCTGATACATGTGAAACAACACGCTAAATGATCTATTTTTATCATATCTTAGTCAACAAGTTAACATTTAGCTTAAACTATCATCAATTTTTTAACAAAAAATGAAGAATTTAGAACATATGAATAGTTGGTGACTCAACAAAGCAACATATTAAAACCAGAGACTATTTTATAACTTATTATAATCGAGGAACTCAACAAAATAATATCATATAATAAAGAGACCATTTGTATACTTTCTCCTATAATAAAATATGTTTTAAGGTTCATTAACTATTAATGGGATATGATTATATAACTATATTATAGATTAGGATAGATTACAAATTTAGTCATTAAATTTTATATTTGTATTAATATTATTATTAAATTTTAAAAAAATAATTTTGTCATTAAAATTTTATATCACTTACTGTTAAAATCATTAAATTCATAGAATGAAATTTGTTATTTGTACTTTTTATGTTTAAGAACCTCTTAGTTAGTATTAGCGGATCCGCATATTCTCTAGGGTGGATCTTTGTTTACCTTAAAATTTGAATTTTCTTTTATTAGTTACTTATTTTATTGATGGTGTTCATCCTAAAATTTTATTTGTGCCCACATTATTAAAAAGTTGGGTAAAGTACACAAACAGTCCCCCGACCATAGGGTATTTTTTTAAGTCTCTCGACTATTAAAAGTTACAAAATGGTCCCCTGACTATAGGGTGTTGCTTTGTTAAGTCCCCGACTATTAAAAATTACAAATTAGTCACCCAACTATTTAGCATGTTCCAAACTCGTCCTTTTCCATTTAATTTTTAACAACAACCTGAGTTAGATGTTAACTTGTTGACTGAGATGTGATATTTTTTTAGATTCTCATATCAAATTTTATCATATCTCAGTCAGCAGGTTAACATTCAGCTCAGACTACCGTCAATTTTTAATGGAAAATGACGAGTTTAAAATATACTAAATAATCAGGTGACCATTTTGTAACTTGTGATAATCGAGGAACTCAACAAAATAATATACTATAGTTAAGGAATATTTTATAACTTTTAATAGTTAAAAGATTTAACAAAACATCAGTCTATAGTTAGGGAACTATTTGTATATTGTACCCTAAAATATTTTGTATTATTAACCTATGTATGGATCCGTCACTTTCGCCGTAAAAAATCCCACCCAGTATCACGTGAATGCCCTTAAAAGCAATGTTAATGTGTGCGTTGAAGAGTGGGATCAGTATTCATGTATTTGGGGATCGGACAAGGGCACTTTAAGAAGAAGAAAAATGACAAGTCGGAACAGTATAGGGCAAAGTAACACGAGCATCACATAGAAAGATGTAGCATGTACAGAAAAGCCCTAGGGAATGCAAAGGAACTCCGGGACCAGATGTTGTGTGGGAAGAACTCAGTTAAACTGTTATTGGAAATCATGGATTTATACGGGTCTTTGCAGTAAAGGTTCCTGAAACAAAACATCCATGGTATAGTTACATAATAAATGGAGGAAGTGGGTGGTTGAACTGGTTTACGGATCTTATCGATACACACGATACATAACCAACAGTGTGATCAAGATATGTGAAGGTTTCTGCATTAGAACAACAACAACAACAACAAATCCATATTCCCATATGCAAGGGGTAAGGGGAGGTAGGGTAGTAGGCTGCCCCCAACGCCAGGTTGATAGCAGCTTCCGTGGAAGACCTCTGGCAGTCAGAAAATTAAAAAATAACGATAAAATACAATGCATGTATAAATAAATAAATAAATACATAGTTGAATAGTCTTCATATGCAGTGTTCATATGCGCGTCTGTAATGGGAAGTAATCCCTACAAATAAATCACTGCGTAAAAATCTTTGCATATAGACAAAAACATAAATCTGGGCTAAATTTAAAAGAGGAAACATGAAGAGAATGATACACAGTAGTTAGCGATAGCAAGCTACGAGAAGGAATAAAGTCAAATGGGTTAAAACCTAAACTAAGGGAACACTACTCCGCTATCCTAGTTCTAAGCCTTCATAAATTCCAATGACAGACACGTATAAAAAGTAGAAGTCATGGAAATTACTACAAAGGCATTACAAAGAAGACATAGATGCTGCACCCTATGGTTTTGACCCACACTACTCGGCTACCCTGGTCTTAAACCTCTATACTTTCCTGTCAGAGGTCATGTGGCAAAATCTTTCAAATCATATCTCAAGTAGTCTACCCACTTCTCCTTCGTCGTCCTCTCCTTCTAGCACCGTCAGCTGTAATCGACTCTACCCTCCTGACCGCATCCGATGGTTGTCGCCTAAGGACATGCCCAAACCAACGTAGTCTTCCCTCATTCAACTTTTCGAATACAGACACCACACCCAAGGACATCCTAATTACAGAGTTTGGTGTCATGTCTCACAGAGTCCTACCATATGCCCATCGAAGCATTCTCATTTCTGCGGCCTCCATCCTCCTTACGTGATCCTTCTTGATTGCCCAACATTCTGATCCATACAGCAGCGCTGGTCTTATTGTCATTCTATAAAATTTTCCCTTAAGTTTTAGAGGCACCTTCTTGTCACACAAAAATCCAGTAGCAGCCCTCCACTTTAGCCATCCCGCCTTTATGCGGTGTGTAATGTCATCATCTACACTCCCATCTTTATGTATCATAGATCCTAGGTACTTGAAACAATCCTTTAAGGGGAGAACGTGTCCTTCGATGCAAACTTCTACATCTTCATCGTTTTGGTTCCCACTAAAGTTTGAACATAAATACTATGTCTTTTCAATATTGATCCTTAGACCTTTTTCTTTCAAAGCAGTCTTCTAGGTAGCCAATCTACTATTCAGATCATTTTTTGTTTTAGCAACTAGGATAATGTTGTCAACGAAAAACATATACCATGGAACACCGTCTGGTGTCACACAATAGATGTCGTCCATAATCAAGGCGAAGATGTAAAGGCTAAGAGTCGACCCCTGGTGGAGCCGATTTCCACCGGGAATGCCTCGGTGTCGCCAATTGTAGTCCTGACGTATGTAGTAGATCTACAGTACATATCACGAATCTCCCGTATATAAGCAATTGGGATCCGTCTCATTTCCAAGGTCTTCCAGATCGTATCGCGGGGAATGCTGTCATACGCCTTCTCAAGGTCAATGAACGCCATGTGAAGATCTCTATTTTTTCTCTATATTTCTCCATAAGCCGTCAAAGTAGATGAATCGCCTCCTTAGTAGACCTGCCTGGCATAAAGCCAAATTGGTTTTTTGAAACCCTAGTAACTTGTCTCAACCTAGCCTCTATCACCCTTTCCCATAGCTTCATGGTATGGCTGAGTAGTTTAATACCTCTGTAGTTACCACAACGTTGGGGATCTCCTTTATTCTTATAGATTGGTATCAGCGTAGACTATTTCTACTCCTCTGGCATCTTGGCAGTCTCTAAAATAATATTAAAGATATTGGTCAACCACTTAACTCCCTCTTCTCCTAGGGTCAACCACACAGTGATAGGAATTTGATCTGGACCGACAGCTTTGTCCCTCCTCATCTTTCTAAGGTCCATTTTGACTTCCTCGATCCCAATCCTACTTGTAGGGTAGTCATTGGCCGTAGTATTATGGTCGGCTGACCCATCAATGTTACTATCTTTACAGGGAGAGGCACCGTTATTCTACAGGGAGAGGCACCGTTATTAAATAACCCAAAGAAATAACTACCCCAAACCCTCTTAATATCATGATCTTTCACTAAAAGAACACCATTGTTGTCCTTAATAAACCTAATGCTACCTAGATCCTTTTTCCTATTCTCCCTAGATTTTGCAAGCCTAAAGATGTCGTTTTGTCCTTCCTTGGTGTCTAATCTCTTGTACATTTCCTCGTATACCTTATCCTTTGCTTTAGCCACTGTTTTCTTGGCTTCCCACTTTGCCTCCTTGTATCTTTGTTTAGCTCTCGATCTTTCTTCGTCGTCATTGCATTGTAGCAACTCCTTGAAGCAAGTTTGCTTTGTCTTCACCTTAAATTGGACTTCTTCGTTCCACCACCACGATTCTTTATGTTCTTTGACCTTCCCTGTCGACAACCCAAGGGTGTTTTTTCCCACCTCTCTTATGGAATTTGCCATATTTTTCCATAACATATATGCATTATTTGAGTTTGTAGTTCCAAAACCTGTATGAGACAAAACCTTACTCCTAAAGTCATCAGCTGTCGCTCCATGTAAGTTCTTTCAAATGATCCTAGGTTTACCTAGTTTAGCCCTCCTATGAGTGCTCTGCCCGTGGCGTATGCGGAACACCAAAACCAACAATTTATGTTGTGATGCACATGCCTCTTCAGGGAACACCTTATAGTCAATGGAAGCCCATCGATCCCGATTTCGAACCAGGATGTAGTCGATTTGGGTACAATGTCCCCCGCTATGGAACGTAATCAAGTTCACATTTCTCTTATTAAAGAAGGAGTCAGTGACCACCATATCGTGTGTAATAGCAAATTCAAGCAACGTACGCTCCCTCGTTCCTACTACCAAAATCGAAACCCCCAATAACATCGTCATACCCGTTGATTTCACTACCTATATGGTCATTGAAGTCTCCTCCTATGAAAACTCTTTGGTCATCTGGAATGCTCCTAAGTACATCATCTAATGAATCCCAGAAGCAACGTTTTTCCCCTCCCCTAGGCCAACGTGTGAGGCGTACACTGAAAGGACATTCACCACTTCCACTTTTATTATAACCTTAATCATCATGATCTTATCACGGTATCTGTTGGGATTTTCGAAATCTCGAATCGATAACCGGAACAGTTTGCAAAGAGGGGTCGGAACGGTTTTGTGTTTAAAGAGTAAGGAGATTGAAAGATAGAGATTTGCACATCGATTTAGAGTGGTTCAACTTTCTCAACCAAATTCTACATCCACTACCTTAGCTCCTCACCATGGATTTGCAACAAATTCACTAATTTGTTCTTTCTTTTGAGGATAAGAGATAACCTTACAACTCCGTAGTTTTTCCGAGCTAAACTAGCACCTTTCTCTAGCTTTTACATGGGATTAGCTAGAACCTTTCCCCTTTACAAAAGGTTAAGAAATGTAAACAAGAAAACCTTTCTAAGGTAGGTGTTTACAAGATTGAGCTCACAAGAACAAAATATTTACAAGAGAAAGATGAAATAAGAATGAAAAACACTTTTCTTGTGTTTGATTGCTTGGATAGTTGTTCTCTTGCTTCTTCAAGTGTCCTTAGCTTGTATTTATAGCTTGGAATGTGTTTGAAGTCGTATATAGCCGTTGGGGATGTTTTGGAGTGGGGATGAAAATTAATTAATAAAACAGCTTGGAGCGTGGGGGGAATCGGTACCCCCTCATAGGGAATCGGTTCCCTTAGTGTAAAATTCAAATATTTCGACCGTTAAACAGGGGGAATCGATACCCCCTGGGGGGAATCGGTACCCTTTGGACATACTATTTTCTCGGAGCCAAAAACCTGCAGGGGGAATCGGTACCCCCTGGGGGAATCTGTTCCCGGGGAATCGGTACCCCCTGAGGGGAATTTGTTCCCTCTGGGCAATCTGGTTTTTCTTGAAGCCCTTTAAAAAGAAAATATTTTTGGCTCGATTAAGGCTCGAAATATTTTGTAAAATTTGTTTAAAAAGATATTTTAAGATTAAAACATAATCTTACACTTTAGTAAATATTGAAATTGACATTTGAAAAACTTGGAGTAATATTTTGATATTCGAATAATTTAATCGAATATATAATTTAAAATTCAATATAAAATCTTAAAATTCATTAACACTTAATTTGTTATATCGAAATATCAAAATGTTTTCAACAATCTCCCCTTTTTGATATAACAAAACATTTTAGTAATTTTAAGATTTTCTAATTGAAAATCATTTTTGAAATCAAGTTTGAAAAATTACTCCCCCTTACTCTAACACTTCTCCCCCTTTTTGTTAAATCAAAAATAATTCAATCTTTGAAGTTCAAAATAACTTTGGAGAGTAAGTAGTAAATATGACATTTTAAAAATCATTTGAAAAATCAAAGCTCCCCCTCAATAAATGCATTCCAAATAGAATTATGCTTTTAGGATCTTGACACTTAAACAAAATTAAATTTTAACAAAGAATAACAAACATGTTAGTAGCACATGAAATTCAATGTATTCAAGTCTAAAATACTTTATGCAATACCAATTGTTGAATTTAAGATCATATGCATAAAGTTTTCCAAAAAAATGTTATGCATTTGGAAATTTTGATATCAATTGTTAGAGAAATATCATTTTCATTTAAACCACATCAATAAACATTCAAATTTAGGTCAAAAATTTAAAATTTGTAAAATCAAAGTATTTGAAAAGTTGATATCAATTGCTAGAGAGATATCATTTGCATTTAAAACCAATTTGACCAAAATTTTATTATGATGAACTAAAAATTCTTAAAAATTAATATATCTTTAAAATGTTCATCATAATCATCTTTTCAACATACATGAGATTAAAAATAATGATGTATAATCATTTAAACCCAAAACTCATGCATGCTTAAAATCAAATGAGCAACCAAATAACCAAAATTAAAAGTATTAAGCTTTAGAGGTTACCCATTCCTTTTTCATGTGTGCCTAGAGCATCTTGAATATCATCATTTTCATCACCATTGCTCCCACACACCTAAAGAGACATTTAAGTAGATTTTGGTATCCAAATTACTTTGGATCCTTGGACGTTAGTTTCAATGCCCCTTGTTCCTTTCGGAACCCATACTTGCCTAATTTTAAAACATTTTCCTTTCTTCAAAGGACAAGTATGTTCCATATGACCATGATAATGGCAATGTGAGCATTTTGCCATATTTAAACATAATAGATTGTTTTTAGAAATTAATTCTTTTTCTTTTATTAAGCTTTCAAACTTAACTCCTAACTCAAAATTTTCTTTTTCTAAATCATTTATTTTGATTTTTGAAATCTCTAAATCATTTTTCAAAATTTCATTTTGATTTTCAAAATCAACTTTTGCTTTCAAAATCAAATTATCTTTAATTTTGAGTTTTGAAATTAATTTCGTATATTTGGAATTCATGGTCTCAAATCCCAAATACAACTTATTATAAGCATCTTGTAACTCATCAAAAGTAAACGAATTAAATTCATTTGAGTTAGAAGATACCTCGAATTCTTCTTGAGTGGTCATGAGGCATAGGTTGACTACTTCATCTTCATCATTGGAATCATCTTCATCACTCCAAGATGCAACAAATGCCTTCTTCCCCTTTTTCTTTAGAAGAGGACATTCATACTTGACATGCCCCTTTCTTTGACAATTGAAACATACTGGGGGACTCTTCTTCTTGGTTGATTCATGTTTCACTTCCTTGGAAATCATGAATCTCTTGAGTTCCTTCAAGAGCTTGACCATCTCTTCTTCTTATTCATCATCGCCTTCATCCACCTCATCACTTGAATCTTGATAGCTTTTATTGGTGGATTTGAAGGAAATGCCTACCTCCTCCTCCTTCTTCTTCTTGTTTTTCTTTTCTCTCCCCTTTCTCATCTTCCTTCACCATCATCTCATGAGTGAGAAGGGAACCAATTAGCTCGTCGAGAGTGAGAGACTTTAGGTTTCTTGCTTCGATAATGATCATCTTCTTCGATTACCACTCCTTTGGAAGAGAGTAGATCATCTTCCTCACAAGCTTTTCATTTGGGATTACTTCTCCATATCCCTTGAGACCGTTGACAATCAAGGAAAATCTATCTGTCATAGCTTTGATGTCTTCATCGGGTTTCATCTTGAAGTTCTCGTAGCTATGGCGAAGACTTTTCTTTGATTTCCTCACTTCGTTTGTTCCTTCATGAGTGACTTGGAGCTTATCCCAAATCTCTTTGGAACTAGAACAAGATGAGATTCATCCATATTCATTTGGGCCTAAAGCACATAATAGAATATGTATTGCCTTAGAATTAAGCTAGAATTTTTTCTGCTCTTCTCTACTCCAATCTTTATACTTACCGAGTGGAGAGGAGTAACCGTCCATGATTGAGTTCCAAGCTCCTAGATTGTAGGATTGAATAAAGTACATCATCTTATTCTTCCAATGTGCATAATTTGCTTCATTGAAGAATGGTGGCTTGTTGACCGATTGTGAATCCATAATAGGATATTCTTTAAGATATAAACACCGGAGGAAAAAGTTATTTCATTGTCGGTTGCGTTGGGAATTGGTAGAGCTTCTTCGAAGATCGTCTCAAGGTAGTTAAACCTTCTTAACGAGTTAGGCTCTAATACCAATTGTTGAGATTTTTGGAAGCTCGAATCGACAACCGGAACAGTTTGCAAAGAGGGGTCGGAACGGTTTTGTGTTTAGGGAGTAAGGAGATTGAAAGATAGAGATTTGCACAGCGATTTAGAGTGGTTCAACTTTCTCAACCAAAGTCTACATCCACTACCTTAGCTCCTCACCATGGATTTGCAACAAATTCACTAATTTGTTCTTTCTTTTGAGGACAAAGAGATAACCTTACAACTCCCTAGTTTTTCCGGGTTAAACTAGCATCTTTCTCTAGCTTTTACACGGGATTAGCTAGAACATTTCCCCTTTACAAAAGTATAAGAAATGTAAACAAGAAAACCTCTCTAAGGTAGTTGTTTACAAGATTGAGCATACAAGAACAAAATATTTACAAGAGAAATATGAAATAAGAATGAAAAACTCTTCTCTTGTGTTTGATTGATTGGATAGTTGTTCTCTTGATTCTTCAAGTGTCTATAGCTTGTATTTATAGGTTGGAATGTGTTTGAAGTCGTATATAGCTGTTGGGGATGTTTTGGAGCCTTTTGGGGATGAAAATCAATTAATAAAACAGCTTGGAGCGTGGGGGGGATCGGTACCCCCTCATAGGGAATCGGTTCCCTTAGTGTAAAATTCAAATATTTCGACCGTTAAACATGGGGGATAGGTACCCCCTGAGGGGGAATCGGTACCCTCTGGACATTGTGTTTTCTCGGAGCCAAAAACCTGCAGGGGGAATCGGTACCTCCTGGGGGGGAATCTGTTCCCTCTGGGCAATCTGGTTTTTCTTGAAGCCCTTTAAAAAGAAAATATTTTTGGCTCGATTAAGGCTCGAAATACTTTGTAAAATTTGTTTAAAAAGATATTTTAATATTAAAACATAATCTTACACTTGAGTAAGGATTGAAATTGACATTTGAAAAACTTGGAGTAATATTTTGATATTCGAATAATTTAATCGAATATATAATTTAAAATTCAATATAAAATCTTAAAATTCATTAACACTTAATTTGTTAAATCGAAACATCAAAATGTTTTCAACAGTATCTATAAACTTCAACTACATTTTCCTTGAGCCTAGAGGATACCAAGATACCCACCCCATTTCTAGCGTTATCTATGCCTGAATACCACAACTTGTACCCGTTACACTCTCTGGCATGAGCCCCTTTCCACCTAGTTTCTTGAATACATGCAAAATCTATTTTCCTATTACTTAGTACGTCGGTCAGCTCCAGTAGCCTAGCATTTAATGTGCTACATTCAACGTACAAACTCTAAGTCTAGTCTCCTTGACACCACTCTGTCGAGCCCGCCCCCTATACGCCCTATGGGATCTAAAAGAAGGACATGACCTCAAGTAATCATCTATAGCCGAAGCTATGAGGATCTATGAAAAAGGAATCCAAAGAAGACAGAAGATGCACAAAAAACGCTAGAGAATTTAGGGGTACTAAGAAGCCTAGTTGGTTACTTAATAGGATATTAATTTATATAAAACTATTGTTATTATTATTGCTAAAAGACTAGTGTTAAAAGGGGGAAAATAGAATAATATTGATTTTTATCTTCCCAGATAAAAAATGATACTACTAATTAGAGAATTAAGCATTACGCAATAACTAGCCCTAGGTTAATAAATGAAAAAGAACATTAATTTCCTAAAGCAATCAAGAAGAATATGGAAACCTTAAAAAACTTGAGGGGGAGTGTAAATTCAAAGCAGAAGCAAGAACGGATGCGATCGGTGCTTCGAGAATTCCGATGGCAATAACCAGAATCGCGAGGATGATGACTTTGATCGGAAAAAACAGAACACTACCTGGGAACAAGACCTCCCTGGATCTATGAAAAGAACTCAAGAAAAAGTGAAGTATAAAGTACAAGAAAATAATTAATTGAACACGCATCATTGGAATGATTTCATAAAAAGATTTGGACTAGTAATCCGCAGATCGAACATGAATAAAACAATCTAAAAATAACAAAGGAAAAACACGAGAAAAATCCTAGATCTAAACCAGATCTACATATAAAAAGAGTGAATAGAAATAAGGAAGAAGTACGCAGATGATGAAGAGCTGAACACTTCGCCTTTTTCACTTGTGGCCAAAAAAAAGAAAAAAAAAACTCATAAAAATCTCCAAAGTTCCCAGATTTTCAGTCCCCCAAAATAAATTAATCTCTCAGGTAAAATGTCGTGAGTTTCTTGTATGTTTAATCTCTTAGAACTGATGCTTGCCAGCCATTGAACTGTGCTATCTGGTTGGTTTCATTTCTTTTGTTCCCGTGCCTCATTTAGTTTGAGTATCATATATGCAACTTTATCCATGTATGTCTGACTCGAGTATATTCAATTTATTCCAACTTTATTCAGGTATGTAATTAGGAGTAACAACAATTATTTAAGACATAACCTATCTAATGAATAAACAAAGAAGAAAAGTACTATCTAGCCTCAAGGATAGATATGGTAACTGCATTTTCTGTAAGTGTCGTCGACGTTCTTGTAGCACTAAAACTGTCGTAGGGTTCCCTTCGTATGAAGAAACCAGGTTGTTTAGGCTGAGGTAAAGTTGCGTCTTCATTTGTCGGTTTGAAAAGAACAGATGACATTGGTGGCTGGTCCTCCGGGCTTTCTTGAACACACAATAAAGCAACATGGATAAATCGCAGCACTTCGGACCTAACACATGATTCTTCCAGGACTGTGTCCATCAGTCCGAAAGCTCGATCCTCATTTCATAGCATCCAGGCCTATGAAAAACCAGTACCAGTTACTTACTCGTGGAAGAGAAAGAAGAAAAGATATTCCATTGTTAAGACTTACGCGACCGAGACGACTGTTGCGATGATCGGGATGATTGTACCCCTCTTGGGGAAGGGCAAACAAGAGGATAGCAGGATCAGTAAGGTGGCCCTACTGCAAGGCATCACCAACAAACAAAATAACAATAGCCACGTAAGAGAACACGTGTCGGAAAGCTGCCGAGGACGTTGAAGGATTTTACATGCTTTTGATTTAATTGCTCGATATATAAGGAAAAGGACTGTTAGAGAATGGGCATTGAAAATTGTTATCCAAATACCTTCTCTTACACCTGCTTGTCTCTCTCTCTTTCTATATTTCTTCTACTTCATCTAATAAAAATTACAGTAAGTTCATAACAACCCTCTATTCTTTTTACACTTACTATTTCTAGCAAAAGCACACCAAAACTGAAAACATCAGATTTTACTGAAAATGTTCCATCAACTGCATACTCAGGAGCCATGTAACCACTGCATTAAAGCATATTATATGACATGAGCCATTTTTTTCATATAAAGGAGGCCTTGGTTTACAAAGAAGTAAACGCAGATGTTGAGATTCGATTCTTAAATCAATCGGATGCTATTAAAGAAGTGATAGTTGTCGTAACTGATTTTCGTCCGGGCACGAAATTTTTTTTATTTGGCGGGAAAAATAATGTGGATAAAAATGATTTTGATTTAAAAATATTTTGAGAATCGTCATTTACCTTTTTGGGTTAGGTAGGTCAAATACCCTAAAAATAATCTTTGAAAATAGTTTTTAAGAAAAACATAATTTAAAAGATAAACTGATATGCGTTTTAACAAAAAAATTTAGTAAAGAAGGGATTCTTGGTCGATTACGTTTAGGGAATGATTAGCACCCCTATAACGCCCAAAATTATCACTTATTAATTATAATTTGTCTCTATTATTAGAATTTTAAAAATTTAAAGATATATTTAATTTATAATCTTGTTATTTCAAATTTATAATTTTATGAAAATATATTAATTTATATATATAAGATATTTATTTATTTAGAAATATCAGAAAAGAGCTTCTAGGTGCTTTAAGACAATTTTTTTCTTAATATTAAGAAATAAATAAATATTAATAAAATTTATCTAAAATAGATATATTTTATAAAAGTAATATATTTAATTATTTAAAATATCAGAAAATGGACATCTAGTTGCTTTAAGACTGCCCTTTTTTAATATTGAAAAATAAATATTAAAATATGATTAAAGTAATTTCAAAGTAATTTATTAAATTTATAAATTGTATTTTAATAAAATAAATAGATAAATATTATTTATTATAAATATATTTACATGACTAAATTATAATAATAATAATAATTAAATATATGAATATATAAAATTTAAAACATAAATAAACAATAACTAAAATTAACATTAAATATAAAAAGTAATAAGACTTAAAATAAAGGTATTAAAATTAATGGCTAAATTATAACATTTTAAAATTAGATATCTAATTTATAAATAATTATTTCATATTTCAGTGACTAAACATGCAATTTTTCCTATTTTAATTTAGGGATTAAATTAAATATATATAAAATTCGAATATCAAACTAAAACAAATTAAAACATTAATTATTAAAATTATGAGGGCTAGATCGGTTATTTGCCGAAAATGTCTATTATTATATAAAAGACTAAATTATAAATTAAATAAAATTATAAAGCCGAATTAAAATAATTAGAACTTGATTTTAATGACTGAAATGGAAATTTACAAAACTAAGATGGCTACACGCGTGATTCTTTCTAAATGGAAATTACACAGACACCCTCATCAAAACGACGTCGTTTGGGGAGGGATTTAAATACCCTTAAATCTGTCATTTTAGGCCAAATTTCCATTTCTTTTTTTTCTTTCTCTCTCTAGGAGATATTTCCTCTCCCTTCTCTCTTAGTTTCCCTCGCCGGAGGGAAACCAGATACCGACAGACCGCCTTGCTCCGGCGCCGACCACCGCCGTCGGCCACCGTCAATGGTGGCCGAAAAATTACATATCTACCCCAAATTAAAGCCCGGATTTCCTTAAAGCCAAATCCGAAGGTATTTTAGCCTAGATCATTACCAAAACGTGTAGATCTAAATTAGTTACCTCCGACGTTTCGGATTCAGCGGCGTAGGGAGGCTTCGACGAGGTAAGTTTCTCGGCTTTTCTCTCTTTATTTTTTTTGGCTTACTACTTGATGTGGGTGCTTGTTGGTTGCTCTCTATTTCCTCGTTTCTGTTCTCTTGGTTGTTGGTGTTATTTTGTTCTCAGATTCTTGCTCTCTCCTTTTTTCTTTTCTTTGCAAGTGTGGTCATATAGCCTCGATGAGGCTTTCGTCGAACCGGTCCTAAGAGGGTTATTCGGTGAGTCACCAAACTATGTGGTGACTTACCTTGTAGCTGTGACGTGAGGGGCAAATGGCTCTTCTGGAGGCTTCAGCGGTGAGGTGGCGTGTCGGCAGTAGGCGTTGGACCACCTGACAGAGACGTTGGCAGCCACGTGGTGCATCAAAAGTGGCTGAAGCTTGGAGGCGGCGGTTGTAGTCCCTAGGGTATCATAACCCTAGGGCTTCTTGTTGGATATCTTTGGACCGTTGGATCTTGCCAGATCCAACGACTGATGATTACTGGCGGCTGGAGCTGAGATATAAACCCTAAATGGGTTTAAGGTTATCATTTAGGATGATCTGGGTGTAAATGGGCTGATCTGGGTATAAATGGGCCTCCGGGTTGTTTGGTTGTAAGTAGGCCTCGGGTATTGGGCTTCGTTTTTGGGCATGTAATAATTTATAAAATAATAATAATAATAATATTATTATTATTATAAGAATAATAAATCAAAAAAAATAAAACACAAATGGATAATAAAAACTAGTATCTTCAGCTGCCCCTCTTTGCTCATTCTCGTGTTAACAAGAATAGAGCAAAGAGGAAAAGATAATAAGTTTTTTATCCATTTGACTTCACTTGATTATGATGGCAATGTTGAACAAGTTCTTCTTATTATGAACTCTTCCATTTTTCCACTGGGGATGATAATCTTGATGTAATGTAGCAAAAGTTGAACAAATTCTTCTCTTCAGATGAGTTCTTCTCATTATGAACTCCTTCTAGAAATGCTGATCTTCAAAAGATGGGTTGTTAATTTGGCTTCAATATGTGATGAATTAAGGCAAGTTTGAATAAATTCTTCTCATTATGAACTTCTTCTCCTTCTTCAGATGAGTTCTTCTCATTATGAACACTTCTGGAAATGTTGATCTATCTCTTTCTGTGATAGAATCATGCAAAAGGTTGAACAAGTTCTTTCATTATGAACTTCTTCTCCTTCTTCAGATGAGTTCTTCTTATTATGAACACTTCTGGAAATGTTGATATATCTCCTTCTGTGATAGAATCATGTAAAAGGTTGAACAAGTTCTTCTCATTATGAACTTTTCTCCTTCTTCAGATGAGTTCTTCTCATTATGAACACTTCTGGAAATGTTGATCTATCTCCTTCTGTGATAGAATCATGCAAAAGGTTGAATAAGTTCTTCTCATTATGAACTTCTTCTCCTTCTTCAGATGTGTTCTTCTCATTATGAACACTTCTGGAAATGTTTATCTTGATCTATCTCCTTCTGTGATAGAATCAAATAAAGGTTGAACAAGTTCTTCTCATTATGAACTTCTTCTTCCTCTTCAGATAAGTTCTTCTCATTATGAACTTTCTCTGGAAAAATTGATCCATCGAGTGATGAATTCAAGCAAAAGGTTGAACCAAGTTCTTCTCATTATGAACTTCTCCTTCCTTCTTCAGATGAGTTCTTCTCATTATGAACTCTCCCTGACAATACTGATCCATCGAATAATGAGTTTGAGCAAAAAGGTTGAACAAATTCTTCTCATTACGAACTTCTTCTTCCTTCTTCAGATAAGTTCTTCTCATTATGAACTTTACCTGGAAATGTTGATCCATTGAGTGATGGATTCAAATTTTTGCTAAAATCTTTGAAATTCCTGTCAAATGGATAAAATGAATGAAAATGCACCTATTTTTCAAATGTTTAAATATGATGCATGAATGTTAAGTTCATCTTTATTTGATTTCAAGGTGGTAAACTCGGTCTTTCTTCAATTGTGTAGAAATCCAATAAATCTTTTTTCTTTGAAAAGAGAATCTATCATCTTTGGAGAGTGTAGATGTAGATATGCTAGAATTTTTGTATGATGTCACAAAACCACTTGAGAATAAAACTCAATGGTATAGGCTCTTGAAAAGTCCGCACTCATGTAACATGTTGATTCTGATAACTACTCATCGATTATGAAGCGATCTTTCAGGATGATTTCACAGATATCGATATTTCTTCTGATACCGAGGAAATCCTGAATTCTGATTCTGATGAGGAGAATAAATTGTTATACTTGAAGAAAATGGGGTAGTCAGAGACTGAGGCTTCAATAGTCATAGAGATATGGTACGAGTTCATCAATTGCAGAGTTGACAGATTTTATATGTGTTGCTCAAATGGCTAAGGCTACTGCCGCACTTCTTCCAGTAGAAGATAGGAAACCATTATGCAATGACCCCAATTATAAGAAAATATGAAACTCGGGCTATGATTTTTGAAAAGGAAGAACCAGAGGAAGCTTGAAAAGAAGCTTCTTAATGAAGACGATCATGCAGTTCATCTTCCAAATCCAATGATTGGTTTTGGGGTTTCTACCAAACCAGATCAGATAACTCAAAGAACACTTCTAGAAGATGCTATTGGGTCTCTTTATTTCTACTACGAGAACGTGGCACTTGCTCCAGTTGGTGTTTGGACTGAAATGTCACGGTACTTATGCGATATAGAGCCATAATTTATAGATTCAAAGTATTTTTGTGCTGCTGCACGGAAAAGGGCTATAATCATAATCTGCCAATTGAGAACATATTTCCTCTTATTTCGCTTCCAAATAACTCTATGATAGAAAAAATTTGTTTGCTTTTCAATAGTGATTGCAAATGTCGATAAGATTTACTTTAGATTCCATGCACTTAAAAGTACTAACATAAAGTAATAGCCAGAAATATTTTGTTTGTTTCAAGATTATGTTAATCCATTTACCAGATGTTTATGTGAAAGAATAAATTGAATTTCGAAAATAAATTGAATTTCAAAAAGATAATCATGGATTAAATAATAAATATATTCAAAGTCATAGCAAACATAGGAATGATAAATTCAAATGACTCAACAAATTATTAGCATAAGTATTTCTAAACTAATCAACTTGATATAATTTAGAGCACTGAATTAAGCTTATGTCTGGAAGATCTCAAACGTTGCCATAATGCTTGTAGATGTAAAGTTCCTCCCAAAATATCAAGTTCTTAAGAAGGTTTAATTGCCAGATGCCTAATATCAACATGCATTTGAGCAGCCCTTTCAGGTTTTCAACTCAAATCCTTCATTTGGTTGCAAGACGCCCTTTGTGGGTTTTCATCTTGACCCTCCTTTTTATATATTTTTTCAACATTTTTTTCATTTCATTTTCATTTTTTCATTTTTTTCTTCAAGGATAATATTTCTTGACAGAATCTGAGTTTATTGGATTTCTCATAACTTTTCCATCCATTTCTGCCAAGATCAACGCTCCTCCGGAAAAGGCCTTTTTTACAACATATGGCCCTTCCTAATTAGGCATCTATTTCCCACGGAAATCTTTATGTATAGGAAAAATCTTTTTCAACACTAGATCACCCTTTTGAAATTCTATTGGATGTACTCTCTTGTCATGAGACTTCATCATCTGTTTTTGATACATCTGTCCATGGCAAATAGCTTTCAATCTATTCTCATCAATAAGGTTCAACTGATCAAATCGAGCTTGGATCCACTCAGACTCATCCAACTTTACTTCTCTCAAGATTTGAAGTGATGGGATCTCAACTTCAATCGGTAAGATTGTTTCCATCCCATAGACTAAAGAAAAAGATGTTGCCCCAGTAGATGTTCGCACAGTAGTTCGATATGCATATAAAGCAAAAGGTAACTTCTCGTGCCAATCTTTGTAGGTTTTAGTAGTCTTTGTAATGATTCTCTTAATGTTCTTATTTGCTGCTTCAACTGCCCCATTCATCTTTGGGCGATACGCCACTGAGTTTGTATGCTTAATCTTGAACTGTGAACAAAGTTCGGTCATCATTCTGTTGTTCAGGTTCAGAGCATTATCTATGATGATTCTTTCTGGTAGCCCATACCGGCAGATTATTTCTTTCTTTATAAATTTGCAAATTGTAGACCTCTTAATATTAGCATATAAAGCAGCTTCAACCCACTTGGTAAAATAGTCAATTGCCACTAGGATGAAACAATGTCCATTTGATGCTTTTGATGTGATTGCCCCAATAACGTTTATTCCCCACATAGAAAATGGCCAAGGTGCAGTCATTACATGTAAAGGCGATGGAGGTACATGAATCTTATCTACATATATCTGGCATTTATGACATCTCCTTGCATAATCAATGCAATCTGTATGCATGGTGGCCCAATAATACCCATATCTCATTATTTTTCTAGCCATGGAAAGACCATTTGCATGTGTACCACATATCCCACTGTGTACTTCCTCAATGATGCTTCTAGTTTCGTTTATATTTATACATCTCAACATCATTTGATCATTGTTTCTTCTATACAAAGTCTCGCCATCAAGAAAGTATCCAGCATCCATTCTTCTCAATGTTCTTTTATCAATCACAGATGCATTTTATGGATAGCTTTGATACTTGATATATTGCAAGATATCATAATACCATGGCTTGACATCTGCTTCTGCTTCCACACTGTAGCAATGTGCAGGAGTTTTATATACCTGCATTTTAATTGGCATCATATCAACTTTTTTATTTGCATGAAACATAACAGCTAATGTAGCCAAAGCATCTGCCATTTGATTTCCCTCTCGAGGATAAAGTTTCGGTATTCTAGCAATTTGGGATCTTTTGTTTCCCATTCTCCTCGTAATTGATACACCACTAATGATGAATCTTCGTATATCTTGAGAAAATTAATTTTTCGTTCTATGGCTGCTTTCAATCCCATGATACAAGCTTCATATTCCGCCATGTTATTGGTGCAAAAGAACTCCAGTCTTCTTGTGAAAGGATAATAGATATTTTCTGGAGAAATTAACACTGCTACAATTCCTCTTCCCAAGGCGTTGGATGCTCCATCAAAATAAAGCTTCCAGGATTCATCATTTGTTTCTACTTCTTCATTCATGGATATGCATAACAAATCTTCATCTGGAAAATTAAAACTCAGAGTCTGATAATCATCGGATACACGACTGGCCAGAAAATCAGCTATGACACTTCCTTTTATTTCTTTTTAGTTGACATATATAATATCAAACTCGGATAATAACATTTTACATCTAGCCATTTTGCCTGTCAAAGCTGGTGATTCCATTAAAAATTTAAAGGATCAAGTCTAGATATCAGCCAAGTGGTATGATATAACATATATTGTCTGAGTCTTCGAGTAACCCACACCAAGGCACAACATAATTTTTGTATTGGTGGGTATCAAATTTCACAATCAGTAAACTTCTTATTCATATAATAAATGGCTTTCTCTTTTCTTCCAGATTCATCATGCTGTCCTAATACACATCCCATCGAATTTTCAAAGACTGTCAAATAGATAATTAACGGTCTATCACGCACTGGTGATACTAAAATGGGGGCATTGGATAAATATTTCTTAATAATATCCAAAGTTTCTTGACATTCATCATTCCAGACTTCAGGATTGTTCTTTCGAAGTAACTTGAACACTGGATCACATTTGTCAGTTAATTGAGAAATGAATCGAGATATATAATTTAATCTTCCCAGAAAGCCTCGAACTTCTTTTTTTGTATTGGGTGGCGGAAGATCTTGAATTGCTTTTACTTTATCTGGATCAATCTCGATTCCTTTTTTGCTGACTACAAATCCCAAAAGCTTCCCTAATGTTACCCCAAAAGTGCATTTAACGGGTTGAGCTTTAATTGATACTTTCTCAATCTCTGGAAAAGTTTTCTCAGATTTTGAATATGTTCTTCTTCGGTTCGGGACTTGGCAATCATGTCATCCACGTATACTTCAACCTCTTTATGCATCATGTCATGGAACAAAGTTAAATTGCTCTCTGATACGTTGCCCCTATATTTTTCAATCCAAATGGCATTACTTTGTAACAGAAAGTGCCCCACATGGTTACAAATGTTGTTTTTTCCATGTCCTCAGGGTTCATTTTTATCTGATATACCCTGAAAAGCCATCCATGAATGAAAACCACGCATGTCCTGCAGTATTGTCCACCAATGTGTTTATGTGAGGTAATGGAAAGCTATCTTTCGGACTAGCTTTGTTGAGATCTCTGTAATCCACACACATTCGAACTTTCCCATTCTTCTTTGGTACTGAACAATGTTGGCTACCCATTCTGGGTATTTCGCTGCCTGTAGGAAACCTGCATTAATCTACTTCATCATTTCCTCTTTGATCTGCAATAACATTTCTAGCCTCATTCGTCTGAGCTTTTATTGAACAGGTTTGTACTCTGGACTGATCGGAAGTTTATGGACCACTATATATGTACTCAAACTAGGCATATCTTGATAAGACCAGGCGAAGATATCTTTGAACTCTTGTAAGAGATCTATCAATTTTCGTTTTATCTGGGCTGACAAAGTAGCACCAATTTTCACTTCTTTCATTTCTTTATCGGTTCCCAGATTTACAGTCTCAACTTCTTCTTTATGCGGTAAGATTTGTTTGTCTTCTTTTTCTACCAGTCTTAACAATTCAGTAGGAACATCACATTATATTTCATCCTCACACTCATTGACTTCCTCCAAACATATAGGCCGCTCTAAATTTATCTCATGATTAAATTTAGGAATAATCAGACTATTAACATTGTGACACCTGTAAATTTAAGTCGGACATATTTCCGAAAGGAAATAGTAAATTTATGAAATAAATATAAAGAATAAGAAATAATGAATGTAAAAATGTAAAAAAAATATAAAGAATGGTACCCATTTGAGAATTTTAAGAAAACTTCTTGTATTTGATATTAAGTGAACTTAACAACTGCCCTTACAAGATAAAAAAACTTTTTATATTCTTGGGATAAAACATAAAGATTGGTTCTGAGTATTACTCTGTGTTAATACTAAAAACTACAGGGAGATCTTCACAGTCCAATTGTTGAGTGTTTCTCCAGGGAGACAAGGGTGAATCCCAGCCAAGTATTTACCAGTATTGTTGTCATTAGTGATCATGTTAATAACTAATCTTCCCATAGCTTCTTCAACTATGTTTTGATCTTTTGTCAACTTTTCTTCTTTAAGAGCATCAACAAGTTGTTGTTCTACATTAACCATTCCTCCTTATTTGAACGTGGTCTTCAACTGAGGGAAAGACATGTGTTCCCAAGGGATTTCTTCTCCTTTCAACCTTGCCTTTCTATCTTCGCATCTTCTTTTCATCTCCTTGTTTTTTTGCTGAAAATTGGGCTTAAATCCAAGCCCAAAACGATCTTTCTTCATCTTCATACTTACAGGAACTGAACTTCCCTGAAGATTTTATCCCAAACCTTTCCTAGTTTTAGCTCCAATGCCTAAAGTTTGTCGTATAGTCATCTTGGTGCAATTAGACAATCTGGGATGTGGAATTTTGCTTCCCTCAGCAATAAAGGTTGCATTGACAAATTCCAAAGCTTGGAAAAGAGCATTTGAGAGCATCATCATTGGTTTCAATATACGGAGCATCACTTGTCACAGACGCAATGATTTCTTCCTCCGCTCCTACGCATATTAGTTGACCATCAACAACGAATTTCAGTTTCTAATGTAATGAAGAAAGAACAGCTCCTAAGAATGAATCCACGGTCTTCCTAATAAACAATTGTATGCAGGGTGATATCCATTATCACAAAGTTAATGTTGAATACGACCGGTTCAATCAGCAGTGGTATTTCCATTTTTCCAAGCACCTCTTTTTGAGTGCCATCAAAAGCTCGCACTATGTTCTGATAACTCTTCATGTGCGATTTATCTACTAGCATCCTTTGCAATGTAACCAAAGGCATTAAGTTAAGAGCAGATCCATTATCAATTAGTACTCCTTGCAATACATGACCATGACAATGTGTGGTAATATTCAGAACTTTCACTGATCCCATTCCACCTTCCGGTATTTCATCATCAATGAACGTGATGTAATTATCAGTGGCTATGTGCCCCACAATCCTGTCAAGCTTATTGAGAGATATATCTTCAGGTATAAATGTTTGATTAAGAACTTTTATCAAAGCATTTTTGTGTACTTCTGAATTCATCAACAGATCAAGAATTGAAATTCGCTTTTGCTATTTATGTAGCTGTTCAACCACACTATATTCGCTATGTTTCAGAAATTTCAAGAATTCTTGTGCTTGCTTTTTTATTACGGGCTCATTGACTGTTGGCGGGGATTCATCATCAAATACCTTTTGAGGTATCACTGTAGTTTTTCGTTTTGCCTTTTCTGATGCATTCGATGTTTCG
Organism: Hibiscus syriacus; assembly: GCF_006381635.1. Classification (NCBI taxonomy): domain Eukaryota; kingdom Viridiplantae; phylum Streptophyta; class Magnoliopsida; order Malvales; family Malvaceae; genus Hibiscus; species Hibiscus syriacus. Next base: position 679,686 of record NW_024063096.1, read on the forward strand.
GGAGAATAACATCTCCACTTCTTATAAAGAATCCGACTTCACTTACTGCTTCAGATGTTGAATCCACACTCTATACTTTCTCTTCTATTTTTTCCAGAGAAATAGATCCTCCTACCATTGAAACATTGGTAGTATAATTCCAAGGTACCCTGTGGGTATCCTTATACGGAAATGGTAAAGGAGTAGTAATAACCAATTTCGGCTTTGTTGGTGCAAGATTCACTGTAGATGCATTTACAGTGATGATCACGGGATCACTTGTTCTCTACATAGGTTTAGAATCTTCCGATGCGCAAACGTCATATTCTCTTTTTCCTGGTTCTTCTTCAAAGAACTCTATCTTTTTGTCGTTCATTAGTTTTTGCACCAAATCCCTAAATTCAGGGCATAGTTGAATTCCATGTCCTTTTTCTTGATGATATTCGCAATAATTCTCGCCTTCATTATGTTTTAGCTTGAATTGTTGTTGAATCATACTAGATAGGGAGAGTTGTTGAAATATCCAACCAAAGAGAGATTTAATTTCAGAAACATCCATTTTTTATTTCCTTCTATTCTCTTCCTGGATTGTGTTCACATTTTTATCTCCATGATTTGGCAGCGGATGATTTGATGTAGCTGGTGAATTGAATTCCAGTTTTCCAGTATTAATCAAATTTTGGACCACCCTTTTGAATGCCAAACAGTTTTCAACAGAGTGACCAGTAATTCTGTCATGATAAACATAATGTGCTTTCACATCGTACTATGGAGGGAATGGTGGTTGCATGGGAATCAACGGATAGGGTCGTATAATATATTCCTTTAAAAGCGAATCATAGATCTCAGCATAGGGTATTGGTAATGGTGTGAAAGAAAGCCTTTCATTTTCCCTGTGAGATCCTCTGGATTCCGTTCGATTAGTGTTTGTTTCCTCATTCTTAACCCTTGGCTGGGTTATCATAACACTTTTTGAGGTATCCTTGTTGTAAGCGTTCGCATTGTTAACTTCATTCTCTTTTTTCTGGTACATGGGTCTTTTGGAACTAGACCCCTCACTTGATTCAATTTTGCCACTTTTCATGACATTTTCAATGAGTTCTCCAAAATGACCAGATCTGCAAAATTTCTGGTTGCGTTCCCCATTAGATGGCTTAAATAAGGAGCCTTTAAAGTATGGACGAACATTACTGTAGCTTCTTTTTCTGATAGAGGTGGCTGAACTTGGGCCGATGTGTCACGCCATCTCTGGGCGTGCTGTCTGAATGTTTCATTGTTCTTTTTCTCCAAATTTTGGAGAGTCCATCTATCAGGGACCATATCTGTCACGTGGCAGTACTGTTCTAAGAATGCTTTTGCCAGATCCTTCCAGGATCTAATGTTGGCTTTGGTCAATTGAGTATACCACTTTAAGGTTGGTCCCATCAAACTATCTTGAAAGCAATGAATTAACAATTTCTCGTCTTTCACATGACCAGTCATTCTGCGGAAAACATGGTAATATGGGACGAAGGGCATGTAGTACCGTCATATCTCTCAAATTTAGGAACTTTGAATATGATGGAGAGAATTAGGTCCGAGACCAAACTCAACTCTCTGGCGTCAAACCCATAGAATGATTCAGTTACTTCCACGGATTTTATTCTTTCCTATAAGCTCTTGATCTATCTAGTCAATTCTTCATTGGCTTTTTCTTTCTCATTCAACTCATTCAATCTAGAATCAGATGCTCAGCATTAAATTCCCCTATCTTCACATCTGATATAAGCGAATTTTTGCTTGAAGAAGCGGGATCCACTTGTTGACTTTCATTAAGTTTGGTCTCTTGAAGTGCCGATGTGCGAGCATGGATTTGCACAGCTGTGATGCCAGAATGATAAACCGGTTCCGGCGTGAAACCTAAAGGATACATAGGTTCCTGATCAAAAGGTACAAGATTTTCATGGCTTTTTCCAATGGTAGCTTGCTTCCTGAGCATATCTTCTATTTTCTGCATCATACTGTCTTGTGAGTTTGCAATGCTAGCTTCAATTTTCTCTAACTTCATTCTTATTTCTGTCTGTTCTTTATTATGATGTTCCTCGAGACGTTGTATTTTATCCTCCATGATTTTCTTAGTAACTTGTCTAGAACCATAGTGATGTTGCATTTCTCGTTTGGCCAGAATAACTGCGATTGAAAATCCTTTTTATATTATTTTTTCAAATTTTATTTAATGAATGTTTATCGTAATGTAAAATAAAAACTATAAAGAAAATAATGTAATGAATAATGAATGTATGCAAAATGAATGTATGCAAAAGGTATTGATCCCAAAAAAGTTAACTGTCATAGAATAACTTCCATTGGCATACAAAAGTTTCTTTATAATAGTTCATAACTACAGATACGGCATAGCTTTCCTATTAAGCTCTATGATTTCTTTCATCATCCAGGTCATCTTCTTTCCATACTTAGAAACTGGATCAACGTGATGCTCAATAATCTTTGCTTCAGCTGCTAACTCCCCAATATATCTGGCAACTTCGCTCATTTGTACCATGGCCTCGAATACCATACTGCCTCTTTCTTCACTTCTTTCTTCAAAGAAGCCAGTAGATTTTTGCCATTGTTCATTAGTTCCCTCGAGAGTCTACTCTAATTCAGTGATTCTGACTTGACAACTGTGCAGAGTTTTTTCAAGATCTCGGATTCGTCTTCGTAGTGAAGCGTTCTCCTCATAACTCTCTTTAAGATCACTAGGTCCTAGACGAACCTTTTCTTGGAATAATGATTCTTCGAGTTGTAAGATGTAAACATTAAACTCTGAGTTTTTATTTCTAGACTGATCCAGATCCTCTTCGAGTTTTTTTCGTGCTTCTTGTGTCCTTTGATTAAGCTTCTTTATTTGCACATTTTTGCTTCTACATCGTTGCATCCAAGTGTTGGCCACTTCTTGCTCTACTTCAAGTCTGGTGTTGAAATGCTTCCTCTCCAACTCCCATTTTTCTTTTTCAATATCGAAATCTTCAATCCTTTGGCCCCTTACTTCAAGTTTAACAATCAGATTGTTCATTTCAGAATCAAATCCCTTGAACATGGTATTTTTCTCACCCTCAAACTCCTCAAGCATGTTGTTCTTCATATTTTCTAATTCTTTAGCTCGATCTCTTTCTTTCTGCATTTTATTCATAATCTCGCAATTTTTGGCTTTGTGCTTTTTAATTCACTCCCTTTTGTCAATCTCAAGATCCTCCATTTTCTGCTTTCTTTCTCAAGGTTTTTGAGCAAACGACTATTTTTTCCTTTCAAATCTTCAACTCGTCCTTTCTCGATGTTCAATTCTTTGGTCATTGATCCTGATGTTCTCCGGGATTTGTGTAGCTCATGGTAATTCTTGTTTAACGTTCTGAACTCACCATCAACTTTTTGTTTGTTTTCCCCCAGTATTACACATTGTGCTGAATGAAAGTCAACATCGACACCCAACATAGCTTTATCTCATCTCATTTGTTCTAACTCTTTCGACCAACCTTCTTTTTCTGTTTCAAACTCAGCCCTTAAGATTTCAATCTCTGATGGAACTAACGAATGTGATCTTCCATAGAGATATCCTCATTTTGATCTGGTAGAGGAATATTTTCATTTTTCCTGACAGACCTCCATTCCTCATAATCAAGAGTTAACATTACATTCGCTTCTTTAGCTCGAATACAGAAAGTTGTTTTCCACGCTGTAACGGATGTTTCTTTTGTAATTTTTTCTATGAAATGTGAACTCATACGAATGTAATCCAACATTAACAGGAACAAATTGACGACCCTCGTACTGCCTTATAACCAGAAGTGGTGCATATCCAATTCCTCCCCATAAACCGAGCAGCATCACCCAGTTGTAATCACCACATTTGTAAAAGAATTCCCTTTGAATTTGCCACAGGGCACGCCAAACGATATCATCGCTTTGTAGATTTCGAAGGGCATTGATCCACATATCATTTGTGATTTCTTTTGGCCATTCTTACTCTAGAAACTCTTTCAACGGAGAGTAGTCCGTACTAAAGCATCGATATGAAACCTTTTATGTCCTCAAAAAATGGCTAGGATCCATACATATAACAATGGTGCACATCCTAAAAATCGTCCACCTCCTAGCCTTCTACAAGCGCTTAACGATCTAAAAGTCTCTGCTAGAATTGCAGAAGCAGAATTGACCCTTTTTGGTAGCTGCTCGAACAAATCTACTACTGCAGCCTCAATGTATCTCAATGCTTTCGTGAAGATGACCATACCGTATATACCAAGAGCAAAGAGATCAAATCATATTTTATCATCTGGATGACTCTGAATAAATTCTTTGATGTTGGTCCAAGCAATGCCTTCGCCCTTTTGTTTCGTACGGGATACTACCCATTCCTCTCGTACTCTTGCAAATCTTTGCTAATTTAACTCGGAAAGGTTGAGTTTTAACCGACCTTGAATAAATACAATTCTCCAAAGCCCCTTCTATATGTAGCAAAGTTGTGTACTCTTCAATGGTAGGAACCAAATCCTCCTTGTTAAAAGTGAAGCAATTATTACCGGGATTCCAGAATTGAATTAGGGATCGAAGTAAGTCATCATCAATTTCGACATAGAGCAAATATGGGATGTCCCCGTAAGACTAGTAGAACTGCAGTTTTTTATTTGAATCCCAACTCTCCCAAATGCCTCGCAAATCTTGCATATCATTTCTTTTTAGAGAAACCGGAGCATAACTTGCTAACTCGGGTATATAATCATCCTGCAGATTGTCTCCCCCTTGTCTCAGTAAGTTCTCAGCCCATTGTCTTACTTCTGAGTTTGGAACTATTTGATTTGAACACTTTTTATCCATAGATAAAGGTTTTTCAATGAGACGATTAACTCGCAGATCAATACCTTTAATCATGTATTATGCTATGCAAACAGCAAAAATAAAAGGAAACATAAAAAGAAATGAATTAGTTCACATAATAAAGGAAAATTTTAATTTAATAATAATGTTTACTTAAATATTTCTATTTTAAACATGCTTTCTACATACTTTAAATAATTTAAATTCATATGCAATTTATTCATAAAGAAAATAAATAAATAAATAAATAAATAAAAAGGAAAAAGTTAGAAGTCATTTCTCCTTTGTGTACACCTATTTTGGGACAAAATTTCGGCATGGCTTTAGATCGGAAGAGTTTCTAGGGTTTACTATATGCAGAGTTTCAGTTCAAAGGGTAAAGGTACACGAATTGTCCTTGTTAGTGCCCCCTTGGGCTGCTAACCCTCAATCCTAGTCCATCACAGACTAAAGTGGATCGAGTTCAATTCGAGGGGACACACTTCTTTATGCCTGACACGGAGAATAAAATCTCACGAAGACATAGAGCATATGAATCCCGAAAGCTACTTGCTAGGTCTGACACGGAGAATAAATTCTCACAAAGATGTCGCTTTCACTCCCACTTAAAAGGGACAACTTGATTATAAAGCTTATGTTATGCAATGCAAGTGATGTGTGTGAGGAGAAATGTTCAAACCTCTGACAAACAAATAAATAATGAAATTTAATACTTGAAAATAAAATAAAAACATTAATAAAAAGTAATATATAAATATTATGAAAATAATAAGTATATATAAAATTTTGAAAAGAAAGAATTATAAATTAAATATATGAATTTTTAATTTCTAATTAATAGAGACAATTTATAATTGATTTTAAAGTTTAACCGGTCCCCAGCGGAGTCGCCAAACTGTCGTAACTGGTTTTCGTCCAGGCACGAAATTTTTTTTATTTGGCGGGAAAAATAATGTGGATAAAAATGATTTTGATTTAAAAAATGTTATGGGAGTCGCCATTGACCTTTTTGAGTTAGGTAGGTCAAATACCCTAAAAATAATCTTTTAAAATAGTTTTTAACAAAAACATAATTTAAAAGATAAACTGATATGTGTTTTAACCAAAAACAAATTAGTAAATAAGGGATTCGTGATCGATTACGTTTAGGGAAGGATTAGCACCCCTATAACGCCCAAAATTGGTACTTATTAATTATAATTTGTCTCTATTATTATAATTTTAAAAATTCAAAGATATATTTAATTTATAATCTTGTTATTTCAAATTTATAATTTTATGAAAATATATTAATTTATATATATAAGATATTTATTTATTTAGAAATATCAGAAAAAGGCTTCTAGGTACTTTAAGACAATTCTTTTCTTAATATTAAGAAATAAATAAATATTAATAAAATTTATCTAAAATAGATATAATTTATAAAAGTAATATATTTAATTATTTAAAATATCAGAAAATTGACATCCAATTATTTTAAGACTGTCCTTTCTTAATATTGAAAAATAAATATTAAAATATGATTAAAGTAATTTCAAAGTAATTTATTAAATTTATAAATTGTATTTTAATAAAATAAATAGATAAATATTATTTATTATAAATATATTTACATGACTAAATTATAATAATAATAATTAAATATATGAATATATAAAATTTAAAACATAAATAAACAATAACTAAAATTAGCATTAAATATAAAAAGTAATAAGACTTAAAATAAAGGTATTAAAATTAATGGCTAAATTATAACATTTTAAAATTAGATATCTAATTTATAAATAATTATTTCATATTTCAGTGACTAAACATGCAATTTTTCCTATTTTTAATTTAGGGATTAAATTAAATATATATAAAATTTGAATATCAAATTAAAACAAATTAAAACATGATGTTCATGATTAAAATATTAATTATTAAAATTATGAGGGCTAGATCGGTTATTTGCCTAAAATGTTTATTATTATATAAAGGACTAAATTATAAATTAAATAAAATTATAAAGCTGAATTGAAATAATTAGTACTTGATTTTAGTGACTGAAATGGAAATTTACAAAACTAGGATGGCTACACGCGTGATTCTTTCTAAATGGAAATTACACATACACCCTACCCAAAACGGCGTCGTTTGGGGAGGGATTTAAATACCCTTAAACCGGCCATTTTAGGCCAAATTTTCATTTCTTTTTTTTTCTTCCTCTCTCTAGGAGAGATTTCCTCTCCCTTCTCTCTTAGTTTCCCTCGCCGGAGGGAAACCAAATACCGGTCGACCGCCTTGCTCCGACGCCGACCACCGTCGCCGGTCACCGTCAATGGTGGCCGAAAAATTACATATCTACCCCCAAATTAAAGCCCGGATTTCCTTAAAGCCAAATTCGAAGGTACTTTAGCCTAGATCATTACCAAAACACGTAGATCTAAATTAGTTACCTCCGACGTTTTGGATTCAACGGCGTAGGGAGGCTTCGACGAGGTAAGTTTCTCTGCTTTTATCTCTTTATTTATTTTTTTTTTTGTTTTGGCTTACTACTTGATATGGGTGCTTGTTGGTTGCTCTATATTTCCTCGTTTCTGTTCTCTTGGTTGTTGGTGTTATTTTTCTCTCGGATTCTTGCTCTCACCTTTTTTCTTTTCTTTCTCCTTTTTTTCTTTTCTTTGCAAGTGTGGTCATATAGCCTCGATGAGGCTTTCGTCGGACCGGTCCTAAGAGGGTTATTCGGTGAGTCACCAAACTATGTGGTAACTCACCTTGTAGCTGTGACGTAGGGGGCAAATGGCTCTTCTGGAGGCTTCAGCGGTGAGGCGGCGTATCGGCAGTAGGCGTTGGACCACCTGGCAGAGGCGTGGCAGTCGTGTAGTGCATCAGAAGCGACTAAAGCTTGGAGGAGGCGGCTGTAGTCCCTAGGGTATCATAACCCTAGGGCTTCTTGCTGGATATCTCTGGACCGTTGGATCTTGCCAGATCCAACGGCTGATGATTGCTGGTGGCTGGGGCTGAGATACAAACCCTAAATGAGTTTAGGGTTGTCATTTAGGTTGATCTGGTGTAAATGGGCCTCTGGGTTGTTTGGTTGTAAGTGGGCCTCGGATATTGGGCTTCGTTTTTGGGCCTGTAATAATTTATAAAATAATAATAATTATAATTATAATAATAATAATTATTATTATAATAAATAAAAAAAACACAAATGGATAATAAAAATTCCAACAATTCGATTTATTCTTTTTTCCTCATCGTTGCCACCTGTGATTCTTGCCAGGCCAAAATCTGAAATTTTTGGGATATAGTTGCTGTCTAGTAAAATGTTATTTGCTTCGAGATCCCTATGAATAATTTGAAGTTTAGAATCCTGGTGGAGATAGAGCAGCCCTCTTGCGATCCCTAGAACAATATCGAACCTGTTTTTCCATGATAGTTGTGCTCTTCTTTTATGACCTGCACAAATAATGCATTGTGAATCTCAATATTTTGTCCTGAATATCGATTTTATAGTACAGATGATGTATAGAAAATCAAAGCAAACAGATGGATGAAAGGGTCGAGTCTCAAACCGAATATCAAGCAATCCAAGCTTTTGTTGGGCATATACTCGTAGATTAACATCCTTTCTTCTCCTTGAATGCAGCAACCAAGCAGTCCAACAAGATTCCTATGTTGAAGTTTGGCTATCAAAACGACTTCATTCGTGAACTGTTCAACACCCTGAGCTCAGCCTTTTGATAGCCTCTTCACTGCTATTTCCTGTCCCGTTGGAAGATTGCCCTGCATGTGTCGAATCACAGTGGTATGATAACTGAAATAAAGGATTTTAAATTGCAGACATGGATATGTTTTGCTCATCATGTTTATAACAGACGCAAACACAAATGAATGTTACAACAGTCGAATTGTGATGAGAACCAAAACAACAAAATAGCAACCACATCGTCGTATTGCGATCACCTATCTTCTAGTATGCAATTAACATAACATATTCCGTAGTTTCTTACCTTGTAAACAGGACCAAAGTCGTCCTCTTCAATTAAATTGTGAAAAGAGAAATTATCGGTGGCAGTTTCGTGCTCGACAAGTCGAATAAGGGCACTTCTCTTTCATCTTTCCCACCTTCCAATCTTGTTAAATGAAGTGATTCATCTATAATTCAATGAGTTCGATCTTTCAAGTACTGCAAATCTGTTTGAAGAACGCCAATAAGGTTCCATGAATGTTCTTACCTCTTTTCCTTGATTTCTTCCAGATTATGAAAAATACTAGGCCCAAGATGATTGCACCAGAAATGATTGAGACCAGTACGATAACCCGTTAGTCTGTTCCTTGAACTTGAATCTCGGGTTAATCCTAGAAAATACAGAGTTAACTGGTTTAAAAACTAGGCATTTGTTAAAAGAGTATGAAAACGAGCAATACAAATGATGCATACCTAGACTGGAAGCCGGCAACCTTATAAAGACATCTTCTCCTCGGTACACTTCTGAAACTTCGGAAATATCAATGAGGTCACCGGACCACATCAAACAGCTTGCACAGTCGACACTTACATTCAGCTTTGTTAAGTATGGCTCATAAATATACCAGTAAAGAGGACAGGGGATGGAGCGGAGTGAGCGAAGCGAACATCAACTGTCCTTACAAAGAAAGTCTCGTTGTGGGGTTACGAATTATGTGGGTTGGGGGTGCGGGGGCTGCGCCCCCGCGGTACGGTACAGGGTTAATTTTGTAATTATGTACCAGGGTTTTCTATTATAAATAGAGATGTAACCTAGACCTAAAATATCATTGAATAAAAACTTCTAGCGCCGCCTAGGCACCGAGGATGTAAGCACATTGCCGAACCTCGTAAAATTCTCGTGTTCTTTTTGTTTTCTTTACCCGTTTTCGTCAACAATTGGTATCAGATGTCAGGAGCAAAATTCGAAGTCGCGAAATTCGATGGACAGGGTAACTTCGGATTATGGCAAACGAGGGTGAAGGATCTATTGGCGCAGCAAGGGATCTTGAAGGCTTTGCGATCTACAAAGCCGGCGTCGATGGATGAGGAAGATTGGGAAGAATTGCAGCAGCGAGCGGCAGGAACCATACGATTATGCTTGGCGGACGAGGTCATGTATCACGTCATGCATCTATCGTCTCCAGACGAAATTTGGAGGAAGTTGGAAAGTCAGTTTATGTCCAAATCCTTAACGACAAAACTGTATCTGAAGCAGCGGCTGTATGGGCTGAAGATGCAGGACGATCACGATTTGGCGCAACACGTGAATGTCTTCAATCAAATCGTTTCTGATCTGGCTCGGCTTGATATGAAAATTGAGGATGAAGACAGAGCGATGATTCTGTTGTGTTCGTTGCCTCCCTCTTACGAACACATGGTGACTACTCTTACATATGGGAAAGAGACTATCAATGTTGAGGAGATTACTGCAGCCTTGTTGGCTCACAACCAGCGGAAGCAGAATGCAGGGGAAAGCTCTCAAGCCGATAGCTTATATGTCAAGGGTAATCGAGATCGTGGACGGAAGCCAGAGAAGGCAGGGTCCGGGAAGCGGAATTCCAGATCCAAATCCAGGGATAAGAAGACGATTCACTGTTACAAGTGCAAGGAGGCGGGACATATGAAGCGAGACTGTCCGAAATTGAAAAAGCAGACTGATGAGAAGCGTGATGGCTCATCCAAGTCTGTGAACGTGGTCGAGGATGATAATTCTGATTGCAGTGAGGGTGATCTGCTTTCTATTTCAACGACACAATTGACGGATGCTTGGATTCTTGATTCTGGATGTTCTTATCACATCACGCCAAATAGGGAATGGTTTTCGACATACAAGCCGGTTAATTCTGGTTCGGTTTATTTGGGTGATGATCGATGCTGCAATATTGTTGGTATTAGTGATGTCAGAATTAAGATGCACGATGGCTCCGTTCGGACGTTGAGTGGTGTTCGACATATCCCAGACTTGAAGAAGAATTTGATTTCCTTGGGCACTTTGCACAATAATGGTTTTATCCCTAAGGCTGACGAGGATAGGGAAACCATTCGGATTGTTAAAGGAGCATTGACTGTGATGAAAGGCAAGATGACTGCAGGGAATATCTACAGATTGTTAGGGAGTACCGTTGCAGGTGGAGTTCACTCTGTTGAGTCCTGTGATGATACGACAAAATTGTGGCATATGCGCCTTGCTCATCTTAGTGAACGTGGTATGGCAGAATTACACAAGAGAAACTTGTTGCATGGTGTCAAAAGCTGTAAGCTCGACTTTTGCAAGTATTGTGTTCTTGGTAAACAGACTAAAGTCCGTTTCAAGACTGCGAAGCACACAACTCATGGGATTCTTGATTATGTGCATTCTGATGTATGGGGGCCTTCCACGACATCGTCTTTGGGTGGATCTAGGTACTACGTTACTTTTATTAATGATTTTTCACGGAAAGTTTGGGTGTATTTTTTGAAACAGAAATCTGAAGTTTTTGAGAAGTTCAAGCTGTGGAAAGCTGAGGTAGAAAACCAAACAGGACGAAAAATCAAGTGTTTGCGGTCTGACAATGGTACGGAGTACACAGATTCACAGTTCCTACAATTCTGTAAGGAGCATGGGATTCAGAGGCATTTTACAGTGCGCAAGACACCACAACAGAATGGTGTTGCGGAACGAATGAACAGGTCGTTGAATGAAAGAGCCAGATGTTTGCGGTTGAATGCGGGGCTTCCCAAACACTTCTGGGCTGAGGCTGTTAACATGGCGTGTTACCTTATCAACAGATCGCCAAGGGAATCGCTGGCTGGGAAAGTTGCAGAAGAGGTATGGACTGGTCATGATGTTAGTTTTGATAACTTACGGATTTTTGGTTGTCCTGCTTATGTGCATGTACCTGCTGATGAGAGATCCAAACTTGATGCAAAATCGAAGGAGTGCATTTTTCTGGGTTACAAGAAAGGTGTCAAAGGATTCAAGTTCTGGGATCCAGTTGCGAAGAAAGTTGTGATTAGTAGAGATGTCGTTTTTGATGAACAATCCATGTTGCAGCAGAAGCAAGACACGACAGTGGTGGATTTCGAGCAGTTTCCAGTTGAGAAACCAGAAACTTCTCAACCGACTTCTGGTGGTTCCACTACGGATGATTTGCAGGATTATAGTCTCGCCAGAGACAGGGTGAGACGGACGAATATAAAGCCTCCGAACAGATTGGGTTTTGAAGACTTGGTATCTTTTGCACTTATTGTTAGCAGTGATGATCCAGTTACTTTTCATGATGCCGTTACTAGTCAGGAAAACGACAAGTGGATGGCAGCCATGGTTGAGGAGATGGAGTCTTTGAATCACAATCGCACATGGGAGTTAGTTCCCCTTCCTGAGGGTAAGAAGCCGATTGGTTGCAAATGGGTGTATAAGAAGAAACCAGTAGTAACAGAAAAAGAGGGGGAGAAGTTCAAGGCTCGTTTGGTAGCGAAGGGTTTTTCACAGCAGAAAGGAGTTGATTATGATGAAATATTTTCTCCTGTGGTCAGGCACACTTCAATCCGAGCAGTACTTGCATTGGTGGCTAGTTGGGATTTGCATTTAGAGCAGATGGATGTTAAAACTGCTTTTTTGCATGGTGATTTAGAGGAGCAGATCTACATGCGGCAACCTGAAGGTTTCACTCAACCTGGAAACGAGCATTTAGTTTGCAGATTGAAGAAATCTTTGTACGGGTTGAAACAGTCTCCGAGACAGTGGTATAAACGGTTTGACTCCTATATGATCAAGATTGGCTACAACCGATGTGAGTATGATTGTTGTGTCTATGTTAAGAGCCTTGATGATGGTTCTTTTATTTTTCTATTACTGTATGTTGATGATATGCTGATTGCTGCGAAGAACATGGATGATGTTATCGGTTTGAAAACTTTATTGAGTCAGGAATTTGATATGAAAGATTTAGGTGCTGCAAAGAAAATTCTTGGAATGGAAATTTGCAGGGACAGAGACTCAAGGAAACTGCGGCTATCTCAACGGGGTTATGTTGAGAAAATGCTAGAAAGGTTTGCGATGAGCAGCGCGAAACCAGTTAGCACTCCATTGGCGAATCACTTTAAGCTCTCATCAGAACAGTGCCCCAAGACAGATAAGGAAGCTGAAGATATGGCAAAGGTTTCGTATTCTAATGCTGTTGGCTGCTTGATGTATGCGATGGTATGTACTCATCCTGATTTAGCTCATGCTGTTAGTCAAGTTTGTAAGTACATGTCTAAACCTGGTAAGCAACATTGGGAAGCAGTCAAGTGGATCTTTCGGTACTTAAAGGGTACTGTGGGACATGGAATTGTTTTTGGGAGTCAGCGGGATAATCCTTTGGTTGTAGGATATGTGGATTCAGACTATGCAGGTGACTTGGATAATAGAAGATCTACGACAGGGTATGTCTTTACTCTTGGTGGAGGGCCTATTTGTTGGAAGTCTACTGTTCAATCTATTGTGGCTCTATCTACAACTGAAGCTGAGTACATGGCAGCGGCTGAAGTTGCAAAAGAAGCTTTATGGCTTACTGGTTTAGTGAAGGAGTTGGGTGTTCAACAAGGTGGAGTTCAGTTGCTTTATGATAATCAAAGTGCTATTCACTTGGCTAAGAATCAGGTGTATCGTGCTAGAACTAAACATATTGATGTAAGGTTCCACAAGATCAGAGAGTTGGTTGCATCTGGAGAGGTTTTGTTTCAGAAGGTACATACTGATGAGAATGCCGCTGATATGTTCACTAAGCCAGTTACGACAGACAAGTTCAAGCATTGCTTGGACTTGTTGAATGTTTCGAGTTGTTAAAGAATCAAGGTAACCTAACCCACATTGAATTTACAAGAGGCAGGATATTCGCCAAGGTGGAGATTTGTTAAGTATGGCTCATAAATATACCAGTAAAGAGGACAGGAGATGGAGCGGAGTGAGCGAAGCGAACATCAACTGTCCTTACAAAGAAAGTCTCGTTGTGGGGTTACAAATTATGTGGGTTGGGGGGTGCGGGGGCTGCGCCCCCGCGGTACGGTACAGGGTTAATTTTGTAATTATGTACCAGGGTTTTCTATTATAAATAGAGATGTAACCTAGACCTAAAATATCATTGAATAAAAACTTCTAGCGCCGCCTAGGCACCGAGGACGTAAGCACATTGCCGAACCTCGTAAAATTCTCGTGTTCTTTTGTTTTCTTTACCCGTTTTCGTCAACAAGCTTCACATTTCTCACGATTCAAATTCTCGTTCAACTGAAATTTTATCAAATCCGGAACTTTAACCCTGACAAGCCGTAGAAAGCCTTCTCCCTTTTGACAGTCCAGTGATGATTCTCTTACACAGTTCATATACCCTTGTGATTTCGGAATGAACCCTTGGATACACTCACATGTATGGGGTTTCCTACTGCTGCATACACTGTTTGCACCACAGAATCCATAGCTGCCACATTGATCTAATGGTACAGAGTACAAAACGCCCCATCGATTACGTCCCTGCTCTAATATAAGACGCTGTAAATAACGAGACTGATTCAACCATAACCGTATATTAAGCGCATTGCTGACTGCTTCAAAAGTATAATATAACTCACTCTCATTAGAGATGACAGTTGGTTTGAAGATTAAATTGAGGACTGCTGGAACAGCTCCGAACTGAATTCCATTCCATGGTCCTGTTTGGTACGATTTCATCGATCCTCTATCAATGACTAACTCAGGTAACCCGGTTCTGTCAAGTTGGTAAGTGAAGTTCCCGGGGGACGGATCATCGGCACTTTTCCATGATGTTAGATATCTTTCCTCTCCGGTCTTTAAGTTCCATCCTATTGTCATACATGCCAAGAGTGTGTCTGAAGGGGGATCAAAACTTCGCCACAAATACCTTTCAGATATGCTTTTGTTGTCCTTGAGAACAAGGTTTCCAGTATCTAACAGCTGTGTCATGGGATGTTCTATTGTCCCAGACACATTGGATGACCAGACTACACTCTTCTTCCGGTCCAAGAGGACAAGATTTCCATTGTCGCTTACCGTTAAGACCCCTTTCGTGTCAGCGATCGGGTTGTTCCTGTTTGCAACCCAAACAACTGCTTCACTGCTGTTCTTGTACCATATTCCCAGGTACCTGTTCCTTGATTTCCCAGGTGAGAAGAAGCCTAGTTCAAAGGTTTCTAATGCAGAAACCAGTGTCTCATCATCATTAACCGACCCTTCTACTGCTAAAACATCAGCTTCCTCGGACGATTCCATGTATGAAAAAACTACTAATAAAAAGCATATCAAAGTGAAAATAGAACACCTCTCCATGTTAAAACTCGATCTTTCTGCTAAACAAGTTCCCTCGCCTGTATAGACTTCAAGGTTGACGCATAAACTTACTTAGAGTTTCATGGTAATTCTCATATTGTTAATGCATAATAGATAAATGATGCTCGACTTCCAAGTCTTTTATGAGCAGGGACTTTTAGGGTTTCCTTCTCCATCGGGCATTTGGAAAATGAAGTTTTAACATCTTTTTACCCTGAATAATCAGTACCACTACCACATTTTTCTGTTGACTGTAATCTCGTCCCACAGCAACTTATGCAGTTATTAAATAGGGATGTCAATGTAAATCAGCATGGATTTAGTTCTTACTTGGAATAGTCTGATGAGAAAAAGAAATGCGAGAATATGACTTTAATTTCTTTTAAATTTATTTTGAAGTAAGCATTTTAGTTTCAATTTCTCTCCATTTCAACTTGCACATGTTTTCCTACAAGACCACCAGCATGAATGAAGATAAGATCCATGCTAGTGATTTGCATGCAGCTGCTATCAGAGGTGAGTATTTGATCAAATTATGTCGAGTAAAAAACTTTCGAGTTAATTGAATCTTATTTCATAACTCAAATTTTATTTAAATTTTTTCGAGTATATTAAATTCAAATAAAATTGAGATTCGAATTTATGTTTAAATTTAATTGTAAATATGTATAATATTATAACATTAATTGATTCCAATGTAAATGACTTTCTATAATCATATACAAAAAAACATATATATTTCTTTATATTTTTTCATGTGATAAACATATATCATGCAAAGTTAAAAAAACTCGATTTGAACTTGAAAAATCAATCCACTAACTATTAAAAATTTTGAATTATTCAAGTTTTATTTTATAACTCAAACTTTATTTTAAAAAATCAAGTCAAATTTATAAAATTACGAGTTAAATCAAGTAGAATATATTAACTTCAAGTCGAGTCAAAAAATTCATTTCTTTAAATTAAATCGAGTCTTGCTTACATAAAAAATTCATTTCTTTATAAAATTACCCTCTTAGCAATGGAAAGAAAAATAATATTTTTTTCATCTTTGCCCAGTTGGTTCATACGGCCACTTAGACTCGAACGGCAATGTCATTTGCATATACACACGCATCAAAATAAGTAAATAAATAAAACTATTCCGGATTTATACATAAAAAAATGCCCTTGAATTCAAGGTGAAGCTCGTGAATTTTTTTCATGTTTTTTTGTTCCTGCACAACGACATCAACGCAAAACATAACAGCTCATAAAACTGAAAGCAAATGTTGAGACTGGGTTTATCCTATAGAATATCATCACGGTGCAGTAAATCTTGATCTCGAGTGCCATAAAAGGAAATCTAGAACCTCAACGGTCATATGATAACATCACCAATAAAAAAAGTTCAACAAAACAGAGACGAAAGTAGAAAGAGTGAATCCTAGGATCCATTTTAACATAATCCTTCGTACGGGCTAATCGTGAGCTACTTATAGCCTTCTCTGCTATCTACAACATAAGAAAAGCAAGATGGGGATCATAAACAGGTTATGAAAGACTGGAAAATATAAATTAATGAAGACATTTACAACACCAAGATATGAACCTGCTACCGATAGGATAATGCTGCAATTACTAGACTTGCTAAGCATCTGCCATAAAAAAAATCATCAAACACTAATGTTAATTTGCAAGATTTGCTAGTAAGTTCAAGATTTCAGCTACTCAAACAAATTTCATAAATGAAACAAATTCCATGATAAAAAAACTGAAGATTTACTATATGTTATGAATTTCATAACAGGCAATCTCAGGTTTATTAATTCAAAATGATTCTGCTTGGTAATGGTGCAGATAGATATCTTTCTTTGCATGTCTTCTTGTGCTTTCCACAATGCCTATTTAGCAAGTAATAGCCTAAATAAACAGGGAGAGGAAATGGGAATGATCAATTTGATGTATAAAACAAATTCCTCTAAAATGCAAGAGCCTTTCACGAATCTAAGCATAGATTTAAGCAGCTAATAGTTCTCTTCTCTCCCAATTAACTTATGAAACCAGATTAGTCCAAATATTCCACAGCCTACCAACTCTAGCAGATCAAACATCTTACTAGTTATGTTTTAAAGCAACACATACATAGAAGCATGCTCTAACAAACATTTATTTGGCACATTCTCTTTCTGAAAGTTTCGGAACATTATAGAGCAGACTGAAGCGATTTATCTTCCGATATTCTCCCAGTTAAAGTAACTATGATTTATAAACTACATGCATTCCTATACAAACAGCTCCCGATAGCCCTTTTAAGCTCCAACCGATCATCCCAATTCCCAAAAGTTAGAAACACTCCAACTCCTTTAGTCATCAAACTTCCCCTTGGTGAACATTATATACTGAATACTCCATAAGCAGGCCAAACATCCCAGTCTATGCAGCATCTAGACTATGTTTGCAAGGACTCAACAGTTAAACAAATAGTAGCAAACCATTAATCCACATGTCATTATCACATTTATGCAACACTCGCCACACGTACAACCAATCAAGCTGCAATGTGTTTATAAGTGTACCTTTTAACATCAAACACACCATGTTACGACAAATCATCCTCATTTTATCACCATCTCCATTGTACATAACTTGTCCACACATCAATTATCTCCCAAACTTAACAACATAACATCCATAAGAAGGCTTAAGGCAGGTAAAACTATTCCTATCAAGCATTTAGAGATTAGTATAATATGTATGATCAAAACACACGCCACAACTAGTTCTTTTGTCCATTACCCATGCACTTTTCAATTAACTCCCAATCACAAAGAAAATTCAAGAGGAGCAAAGGCAAAAGCTAATCCCATAGACTCAATAAATCCTACCTTACTATCTAATACTATGAAGTAGATGAAACAATATATGATCTACAAGAACACTAAATTAAACCTCCACCAACTCTGTGGAATGAGCCATATATATCATATTCTACTACCATACCCTATTTTCCTTCTAACTCGACAAAAACAGCATTTTGAATAACTAAAAGCCAAAACATACTAAAACATTCCCAGTAAGTAGTCATCTACACAAAGATACTATTATGATACCAAGAAAAGATCAACTTTCGCCAACATAAATAATTGAACATCCATAACAACAACTAACTATGGTATTTCTTGCCATGTTAAGTAACTGCCAAGCTATATAGATCAATATACTGCTTTGCCCTAATCATCATCTAACACAATAAAAAAAACACCAGCAAAAAGCCAAATTTTCAGTCATTCAAATCCACAAAGACACATCAAATGGGATAGGCTATATGGATCATATGACAAAACATTGCTACTATCCTAATTATCAGTTAATAATATAAAAACATATCAGCAATAAAAAATAAAACTGCTCATGCCATCTAAATTAAGCATTGAAACAAATAAAAAGATCCCAAATTTCGAATCAACCTCAAACAGCCGAAAATGAACCCTGAAAGGATTAACTTTTGCCACCTTTTCCCTCCATCTTGACCTCCTTGGTTGTTGCAGCGGGCTGACCATTCCCGCCATCTTTCTCGTCAGGATACCTAACAACAACAACAGGACAAACACAATGATGCACACAATAATCAGTAACACTTCCCAATCTACCATCATTCCCTCTTATCTCAGCTCCATACCCTCTGCTCCCCATTATAACAGCACTCAAACCCAACCTCTCCACCTCAAGACACAATCTTTCCCTCATATCATGATCTTTCACTATATGAATCTTAAAGAGAATCCCAGCTTCCTTCAATGGTTTGGCCAAATCCGCTGCCTTCGAAGCCGTGAAGGCATCGAAATCGTCCTCCAGTTGCTTCTGGGTCTCCGGCGTTTGCGGGCTTTGTTGGGTTTGGGGAACTGGTCCCCAATCAGCTCCGTAGAGCACAGACGTTGGTGACACGTGGAGGAGGATGACAGCATCGCCTGGTCGGAGGTAGTTTTGGACGGTCCAACGAACAGCGAAAGCCGATTCCTCGGAGAGATCAACGGCAACCCCGATCTTACGACGTGCGCCGGCGACGGGGGTGGGAGAGGAGGCGGCGGATGATGAGTAGTGCGGGGAGGAGGGGAGGTGGATCTTGATAGATGGCAACTTCGGGTCACTGTTGTTATCAGAAGAACTCATTTTCTTTCCTTTATTTGGGCTTTCCATTTTTTCCCTTTCCTGATTCTTTTTTATTTTTTCCTTCGGAAAGTGACAGGACTTTTTTAATGCTAAGAGTTTGTTAAGAAATTTTATTTTTAATATAATAAAATGATTAAAGATTAATTTATATAATTACATTTATTAAATTCATTAAAATTTTCAATTTATTTATAATTCATCATATTTAATGTAGGGAAAACTACATAATTCATCACTTAACTTTATTCTCTTTTCTATTTCACTCACTGCGCTTTCAGTTTTTTCAATTTACTCACTAAACTTTATATATTGAATTTTTTTGTCACTCAACGATGACATGAATTATTTTATTATTTTTTCATATGACATCTCATATTTTTATTATTTTTTTAATATTATATAATATTATAATAAAAACAAAATTTAAAAATACTAAATTATACATAAAACCCTAAATCCTCAAATTATACCCCCAAATCCTAAACCCTAAATTAAAATCTTCACCCTCATCCCCACCCACAATGACATAACTCACCTTGGATGAGGAGAACCCTTGATTGGTTTTATGGCAATTGTTGGAATCCTTAATTGCACTTCTTTTTCAAAGACAATGGAGGTTTACTAGATGATGGGAAACAGGAGGAGAAAGACAATGAAAACAATCTATGAATTAGTTATGTTGGGTAAAATATATTAAATGCGGACACTTAAGCCACCGTCAATAAGCAGTCGGTGAGGTCATTGATAAGCCGTAAATGAGGTTATCGATGAGCCACTGATGATGTCGTTAGTGAGCCACCATACGTCGGTAGGAGAGTGAACCTGTCAAGGATAAGGTGTAAGGGAAATAGGATTAGGATTTGGGATAAAATTTGAGAATTTAAGGTTTGAATCTAAAATTTAAGAGTATAATTTAGACTTTTTAAATTTATTTTTTATTTTAATCATATTTGATTTAAAATATTAAAAAAATATGACACATCATATGAAAAAATAATAAAATAATCTATGTCATCTTTGAGTGACCAAAAAAATCAATCTATAAAGTCCAATGAATAAATTGAAAAATTGAAAGTATGATGAGTAAAATAAGAAAGAGAGTAAAGTATAGTGATGAATGAAACAATGTAATTTACCCTTTATTGTAAGTGTTGAAAACATTTTGATGTTTCGATATAACAAATTAAGTTAAATGAATTTTAAGATTTTACAAAAGATTTTCTAAGTATATTCGATGTAATTATTCGAATATCAAAATATTACTCCAAGTCTTTCAAAGTTCATTTTAATCCTTACTAAAGTGTAAAATTGTGTTTTATACTTAAACTATTTTTAAAACAATTTTACAAAGTATTTCGAACCGTTTCAAAGCCAAGAAAAATTAGATTGTCCAGGGGGTACAGATTCCCCCTGCAGGTTTTTGGCTCCGAGAAAACAGAATGTCCAGGGGTACAGATTCCCCCCCAGGGGGTACCGATTCCCCCTGTCTAACGGTCGAAATCAGATTGTAATTAGGAAACCGATTCCCTATGAGGGGGTACCGATTCCCCCATGCTCCAAGCTATTTTATTAATGGATTCTCATCTCCAAACGGCTCCAAAACATCCCCAACGACTATATACGACTTCAAACACATTCCAAGCTATAAATACAAGCTAAGGACACTTGAAGAATCAAGAGAACAACTATCCAAGCAATCAAACACAAAAGAAGAGTTTTTCAATCTTATTTCATCTTTCTCTTGTAAATATTTTGTTATTGTGAGCTCAATCTTGTAAACACCTACCTTAGAGAGGTTTTCTTGTTTACATTTCTTATCCTTTTGTAAAGGAGAAAGGTTCTAGCTAATCCCGTGTAAAAGCTAGGGAAATGTTCTAGTTTAGCCCGGAAAAACTAGGGAGTTTGTAAGGTTACTCTTTATCCTCAAAAGAAAGAACAAATTAGTGAATTTGTTGGAAAATCCTTGGTGAGGAGCTAAGGTAGTGGACGTAGACTTTGGTTGAGAAAGTCGAACCACTATAAATCGTTTGCAATTCTCTATCTTTCAATCTCCTTACTCACTAAACACAAAATCATTCCGACCCCTCTTTGTAAACCGTTCCGGTTGTCGATTCAAGCTTCCTAAAATCCCAAAAATTGGTATCATAGCCTAACTCGTTAAGAAGGTTTAACCACCTTGAGAAGATCCTAGAAGAATCTCTACCAATTCCTGACACAACCGAGAAGATGGCTTCCACCTCCGGCTCGTTCCACATGGAAGACTCCCTACCAACGGACAAGCCTCCATACTTCAATGGAGTCAGCTATCGTCATTGAAAGAAATTAATGAAGGTATTCATCCAATCCAATGATCTTGATGCATGGGAGATAATCGAGAACGACTACTCTTCTCCAAAGAAGAAGAAGAAGAAGATGAGTAACAAAGAACGGAAGAAAGCCCAACTTAATGCCAAGGCCATGCACATGCTGTTTTGTGCATTTGGTCATGAAATCTATGAAGGAGTTTCTTCATGTTCAAGTGCCAAGGAGCTTTGGAATAAGCTTGAGGAAATCCATGGAAACAAGAAAGAATAACCAACAAAGGTAGTGTCTCTAATGGCTCGTGAAGAGCCCGAGGTATCTTCTAACTCAAATGAATTTAATTCATATACGTTTGATGAGTTACAAGATGCTTTTAATAGGTTATATTCGGAGTTTGAGACCATGAACTCCAAATATAAGAAAATGATTTCAAAATTTAAAATCGAAAATGATTTTCTTTTGAAAACAAAAATAGATTTTGAAAGCCAAAATGAAATTTTGAAAAAGGATTTAGAGCTTTCAAAAATAAAAATTGAAAGTTTTGAAAAAGAAAATTTTGATTTAAAAGTTAAGCTTGAATGCTTAACAAAATAAAAAGAAATCATTTTAAATAATTCATTTAGTTCAATAATGACAATATGCTCACATTGTCATTATCATGGTCATAAGGAACATACTTGTCCTTTGAAGAAAGGAAAACGTTTTAAAATTATGCAAGTATGTGTTCCGAAAGGAAGAAGGGGCATTGAAACTAACGTTCAAGGATCCAAAGCAATTTGGATACCAAAATCTACTTAAATGTCTCTTGTAGGTGTATGGAAGCAATTGTGATGAAAATGATGATATTCAAGATGCTCTAGCCACACATGAAAAGGAATGGGTAACCTCTAAGCTTAATGTTTTTAATTTTTGTTATTTGGTTGCTCATTTGATTTTAAGCATGCATGAGTTTTGTTTTTAAATAATTATACATTATTGTTTTAATCTCATGTATGTTAAAAAGGTTTTATGATGAACATTTTAAAGTTTTAATGATTTTTTTAGAATTTTTAGTTCATCATAAGGAATTTTGGTCAAAATTGGTTTTAATGCAAATGATATCTCTCTAACAATTGATATCAACTTTTCAAATGTTTTGATTTTATAAATTTTAAAATTTTTGACCTAAATTTAAATGTTTATGCATGTGGTTTAAATGAAAATGATATCTCTCTAACAATTGAAATCAAAATTTTCAAATGCATAACATTTTTGGAAAACTTTATGCATGTGCACTTAATTTCAATAATTGATATTGCATAAAGTATTTTAGACTTGGATGTATTGAATTTCATGTACTACTAAAATGTTTGTTATTCTTTGTTGAAATTCAATTTTGTTAAGTGTCAAGATCATAAAAGCATAATTTTATTTGGAATGCGTTTATTGAGGGGGAGTTTTTATTTTTTCAAATGATTTTTAAAATGTCAAATTTACTACTTACTCTCCAAAGTTATTTTGAACTTCAAAGATTAGAGTCTTTTTTATTTAACAAAAAGGGGTAGAAGTGTTAAGGTGTTAAAGGGGATAAGTGTTAAAATAAGGGGGTAATTTCAAACTTGATTTCAAAATCTTAAAATTACTCAAATGTTTTGTTGTATAAAAAAGGGGGAGATTGTTGAAAACATTTTGATGTTTCAATATAACAGATTAAGTTAAATGAATTTTAAGATTTTACAAAAGATTTTCTAAGTATATTCGATGTAATTATTCGAATATCAAAATATTACTCCAAGTCTTTCAAAGTTCATTTTAATCCTTACTAAATTGTAAAATTGTGTTTTATACTTAAACTATTTTTAAAACAATTTTATAAAGTAGTTCGAACCGTTTCAAAGCCAAGAAAAATTAGATTGTCCAGGGGGTACAGATTCCCCCCCAAGGGGTACCGATTCCCCCTGTCTAACGGTCGAAATCATATTGTAATTAGGGAACCGATTCCCTATGAGGGGGTATCGATTCCCCCCACGCTTCAAGCTGTTTTATTAATGGATTCTCATCTCCAAACGGCTCCAAAATATCCCCAATGACTATATACGACTTCAAACACATTCCAAGCTATAAATACAAGCTAAGGACACTTGAAGAAGCAAGAGAACAACTATCCAAGCAATCAAATACGAGAGAAGAGTTTTTCAATCTTATTTCATCTTTCTCTTGTAAATATTTTGTTCTTGTGAGCTCAATCTTGTAAACACCTACCTTAGAGAGGTTTTCTTGTTTACATTTCTTATTCTTTTGTAAAGGGGAAAGGTTCTAGCTAATCCCGTGTAAAAGCTAGAAAAAGGTTCTAGTTTAGCCCGGAAAAACTAGGCAGTTTGTAAGGTTACTCTTTATCCTCAAAAGAAAGAACAAATTAGTGAATTTGTTGGAAAATCCTTGGTGAGGAGCTAAGGTAGTGGACGTAGACTTTGGTTGAGAAAGTCGAACCACTATAAATCGTTGTGCAATTCTCTATCTTTCAATCTCCTTACTCACTAAACACAAAACCGTTCCGACCCCTCTTTGCAAACCGCTCCAGTTGTCGATTCAAGCTTCCTAAAATCCCAACAGTATGAAACTTTCCTAGAATAAATTACTTAGTGATTTTATTATTAGACTTATAAAATTTAAATAATAAATAAAAAAATTAATTGATATAGTTTAATTTAATTAATATTATTATTGATAAACTATATACGAAAAATAAAATTAAATATTTAATATATTTTGATTTGTAAGTGAGAGTAAATTTATATTATATGTATATATATATATATATTTTATATATTAATATAATAAATACATAATAAATATTTATCAAAATTATAATTATCTATACTTAATACAAAACTAGGAGTTAACCAGGTAACAAATAGTGATAAACTTATATGAGTAAAATAATTGATTCATAATTAAATTAATTATTTTAGAAATAAAATAAAATAACTCTCCTATATTTACTCATTAATTTAATTTGAGTTAATTTTTATTAATAGTTTGGTTTAATAATTTGTATTAAATCAAATATTGTTTTTTTAATTAAATTTATAATTTACGATATTACTTAAATTTAGGGTAAAATACATAAATAGTTTTCTGATTATAGGGTATTACTTTGTTGAATTACCAATTATTGAAAGTTACAAAATGATCTTTTAATTATAAGATACTACTTTATTAAATCTCTGATTATTAAAAATTATAAAATAGCCACTTGATTATTATATGTTCCAAACTAATTCTTTTATGTAAAAAAAATTGTTGGTCATGAGCTGGACGACATCCTGGGCCGAACGCATCGATTCCTGAGTCTGAACAAAAACTCGAGTTGGCTGAATTGGCTCATCAGAACTTGTTTATCTACAATTCCGAGAAGTTCCATGTTTGTTTCCGTACATGCGAGGGTTCTATACAGTAGACAACAAGAACGACAAAGTAGGACTGCGGATTCAATTCCTTGTGTTGCGTGATCTTGACCAGTTTGTCCAAGCACCATTTGGAAGTAGCGTAGTTTCTGGAGAAAACAATCACAGAACCCCCTCGATTCTTCAAGGGCCTTCAACAGTGCCTTCGAGATTTCATCTCCTCTTGGAAGCTTGTCATCGTCTATAAAAGTTTCAATCTTCTTCCGGCACAAATTTTTCTTAAGTCAACTTATAAAGATAGATTGTGAGGAGAAGACATGTTTCTTGACATAGCTTGTTTCTATAAAGGGGAGGACCGAGATTTTTTAACAAGGATTATGGATGCTTGTTATATCTCTTCACATTCCGGAATCGATGATCTTATCGATAAATCTCTGATATCTGTTTCAGAAAATAAGATAACAATGCATGATTTATTGCAACAAATGGGTCGAGACATCTTTCGCAGTGAATCACCTTCAGAGCCTGGAAGACGCAGTCGGATGTGGATTCCTGAGGACATCTATGATGTACTAATAGAAAACTCTGTAAGGGCGGCCTTGTTCATTTTCTTAGCTTATCGTACTGTCATTCTTCATATATATTTTCTTTGAAACATATCCGAACACATACTCGAATTAGATACATGTATTATCCGTCGATTAATAGTTCTTATCTTTCATATATATCGACTCCTGATTCTGACATGTTGCTCTTGGTTATAGGGGACTAAAACACTCAAAGGCATGCAACTCGACATGTCCAGAATTCCAGAGCTGGAAATAAAAGCAGAAGCCTTTGTGAAGATACGAAAACTTCAGTTCCTCAAATTCTACGGAACAATATCCAAAATCTTCTTTCCTCAAGGGCTTTTATCACTTCCTGATGAGCTAAGATACCTTTGTTGGAAGGGATACCCGTTAAAAACTTTACCCACCAGGTTTGATCCAAAGAACCCGGTTGAACTTGACATGGGATGTAGCCGTGTCGAACTACTCTGGGAAGGAAAACAGGTATTTTCTTCTTTTTATACCTCGTTCTCTATGGTTTCCCACCTGCTGCATTACTTTTCTTCAATGTACCAGTTCATCAAATTATGTTCTGATACATGCAGGATTTAGTAAATTTGAAAGTGATCTCTCTAGTCGATTCTACGAACCTTGTTAGAATCCCAGACCTATCAAGCGCCACAAATCTTGAATTTATAAACTTCTCAAATTGTACAAAGTTGCTTGAGCTTCCTTCATCTCTTCAGCATCTTGAGAAGCTAACTCGTTCGAATTCGAGATTGTGCAAAAATCTATGATTTCTGCCTAGCTTGTATAAAGCGACGTCACCACACTTATTCTCGATGATTGCTCAAATATCTCTAGCTTTCCAGAGGTTTCTCGAATGTAAGAGAGCTACAATTAGAAGGAACAGCGATTGAACAAGTACCTTAGTCAGTGGAGTCCCTTTGGCAACTCGTTTTATTGTCAAGGGAAGATTGTGCAAGGCTGAAGAACTCACCAACTGCAATTTCTAATCTAAGATCCCTTGAAGCCCTTTCACTCAGTGAAACCCCATATGTAAAAAAACGAGTATCTTCATCTTTATGGTTGCTCAAATCTTGTTTACCTTCGTGAAAGCTTTTAGAATATGAAATCTCTCGAGTATCTTCATCTTTATGGTTGCTCAAATCTTGTAAAAAAACTTGTTTAAACCTAAATAATACAAATAAATGATGGAAATCCAATGGACAAGCAAATGCTTGGTTAAACCTAATCATCCTTGATAGTTAGAGCAAATCTTTAATTAATTGAGCTATATCTTTTTGTTAATGATAAATGTAGCATGGATGAAGTCGAACTACCTTAGTCGACGAATCGGTTTGTTCTTAGGACTTTCTGGTTAAAATCATGTTAGTTTCATGCAAATTGGTTGGTTTGCTGCAATATCTGCAAACAATAACAATTTAATGCAATTGAACAGCACGTACTCTTCTAAGAATTAATTTAAAATAGGAATAAATTGATAAAATGTATAAGTAATAAAGATTAAATTTGTAATATTATATATTATATCAGATTAGGGACTTACGATGAAATTAACTCTTAAAATAATATAAGCAACACAGGTTACATTCATCAAAGTTTCCCATAAACAAAAAAATAAAATAAAATAAAAGCAATGGCAGTGTCACTACTCAACCTGCTCTCCCGACTTTCTACAAAGAGGTTACCAGCTTGATCCTACCAGAAAGTCAAGAATGGCTCCAAAAGAGACTTGGCATTGGGATGATCCCATTCCACTGATTCCCACCACTCCATTGGCTTTATCCTAAGGGAAAGAGAGATATTTGGAGATGGCCCGACATTATCGACTTGGGGAAGATGAAGAGGCATCCTTCTTAATTTGGGACAATTTACTACCCAAATTTCATCAAGAGAATCACAAACCATTGCTCCATCGGCACTGCAAATTCTCTTCAGTTCTGGTAGATGACACAACGAAAATACCTTCAGTTGTCGAAGGCGGAATTCCTGGGCGATCGGTCCAACTTCTGATGCTATTATTTCCTCCAGTTTATGGCACCCATCAACAGTAAGCTGTTCTAAATTCAGCGGCATGGAGTTTGGAGAGAACAACTTCTTCATATTTCTGCAATTAGATATTTGCAGAAACTTAAGAGAGGAAAAGGAGCCGAGTGAGGCTTGGATAAACCTGGAGGAAAGCGTGTATTCTTCACGATAATGGAGATTGCACTCATCGACATACAATTCCTCGATGTCACTTGGAAGCATAATCTGATCTGCGTAGATGCTAAAGCCACTTAATTCAATGCACTTTCTTGTTTTACGTTGTGGAAACCATTTTCTCCTGCCCACCCGAATGGCATATTCACGAGGCTGTTCTCGACCATTTAAGACTTGGACATACGTGTTTAAGTTGTGCAAATCGTAAAATCTCCCTTCAAAGATTTCAAGTTTCTTCAATCCACCAACCTCTTCTCCGCTTACCAATATGTCACCGACGTTCAAGTTCTGAAGGCAAGAAAATCTTGACAACATTCCATTCGGGATCTCATACACACGAGTTTGTCTCAGATTAAGGTACTGAAGACTTAACAAGTTTTGCATTCCATGAGGGAGGTCCATGATGTTCGTTCCTTCAAGATTTAGCTCCTCCAAAACTTGAAGATTCGATAACGACGGAACATTCTCTAAACTTCCACAGTCGGAAAGCAGTAATGCAATGAGATTCTTCAAATTTGACAGAGAACTTGGGAGACTCTTGATGGAACGATTTCTGGAAAGATCAAGAATCTTGAGACTCTGCATGTGTTTGAAGAAGTTTTCTGGAATACTCCTTATATCACAATCAGATAACAAAAGTGTTGCGAGGTTTGGACACTTTGGGGGTGGCATATTCAAAGGGTAAAGAACCTGTAACTCCCAGTTCTTCATCAATGAAGTCTTCTCAAGCTCCTCGTTCCATTCTTGCACATCTGGTGGCTCCGTTAGTCTCATGCCAGCTTTTACCAAGTACTGAGGAAATTCACTTATCATACGTAATGCCATGTCTCTTACAAGAGCATGCATCTTGACCGATCTTCCATCGTCCCTTTCAGTACACACTTGTAAGAAACAGTTATCTCTGAGTCTATCGATTATTGCACGACCCTTGTCAAACTCTGACTGTCTGCTGTCCATTTTTTTCACAAACCCTTCTGCAATCCAAAGTCGAATAAGATCTTCTTCCCTGGCGCTTTCGGGGCATAATGTACTGTAGAAGAAACAGGCTTGAAGAATTGGATCTGTTATACGATCATAACTAAATCGCAATTGTTGGAATACTTCATCTTCGAGTCCACCAACACTGTTTTTGCCTTCACTTAATTCCTTCAGTGCATTTCCCCATTCAGAAAGGTTATCAATTCCCTTCATGGAAGTAGCTATGTGAATTAGTGTCAAAGGCAAACCCGCACAACGCTCAGATATTTGTTTTGCGATTGATTCCACCCCTGGAATATTTAGAATATCTCGACCCACCTTCTCCAAGAACAGGTCCCATGCCTCTTCTTCCTCAAGAGGATTTACTTTAATTTCTTTAAAACCCATTTGTCGACACACATCAAATGATCGAGTTGTCAACATTAATTTCCCAGAAGACGTCTCAGGGATTCCTACCGTCTCAAGAGAAATCTTCTCCCATATGTCATCCAGGATCATCACAAACCTCTTTCGAGACAATGTTTCGGAGATCATTCCTGCCCTTATTGTTTCACTTTCATCGCCGCAAAAAGTTACTTTAATTTGACTTGCAATGTCTTTCTGTAGTTTAGCAATACTCGTCTCTTTGGATACAGTGATCCAAATCACAGTATCGAACATCGCAATCTCTTTTACAAGTTGATTGTTTATAACCTTCATGGTGCTTGTTTTCCCCACGCCAGCCTTCCCCCAAACTCCAATCTTTGGAATCTCATCATCCATCAAACACCACCAAATCTCTTCCAAACGGGCCCTCGTAGATTCACCTAATAAATTTGGTGCCAGCAACTCTTGTCCGATCCGTGGAGGATTATCAACCACCAAATCTTCATGATATTGACGGCCTTGCTGAATAAGTTGTTGAATTTCTTCTTCCTTGGAACAAACATTGTTCACAAGAAATCCACGAGAGAAGAAGCTGCTAAATTCAACTTTGGATTCAAGGTTATGTACTTCCCCATCTATCCTCTGGACGTTCTCAAGCCACCGGTTCACTTCTTTCTTGACTTTCTTTCTCGGACGCAACTCCGCTATGATTCTTGATTCCACGTCGTCTTTCTGATTGTTTAGTTGGTCTCTTTTTCTCTTCAGATTATTTACATTCTGATCAATGCCTATGGGAAATTTCCAGAGTTTTCCAATTAAACCGCATGTAATGTTTCCAACTTCAAAAACTGCTTGTACTTGTTGAGCTAATTCCCTGTATAACACCAACACATGGAATAAGATTGCTTTGTCTCAACAACTATATTACCCTAACTTTTCACTTTCTTTAAAGTGAAGGTGTTAACTTTTCATTAGCTGTTATCAAAATTCGACTTACTCGAATTTTATAAACTCAATTAAATTAAAAAAAATCAAATTAAATTTGAACCATAAAATACAATTCATCAACTCAAATAACTTAAAAAAATTAATCGATTCCACCAAATACTCACTCCTACTTTTAATGTCTACATAACATAAATAGACGGGAAATCTAAAATACAATAAGTTAATATAAGGTTAAAAAAAGTTGCAATCCGTTGTAATCAATTGTAATTCTTTAGAGTAAATTGGATAATATTTAACGTTGAACATCAAAAATATTACATTATCCATCACAAATGATGTAAATTGTATAATTATTTTGGTTTGCAACCTAAAAAGTTATTGTCAAGAAACTCATTTAATATTCTCAATTATAACAGAAATTATTATTAAATTGTGTAACTTTTTAAAGTAAAAAAATAACATTTTAAGTTAAAATCCGTCATAATGTAATATATTCGGTTATAATCTAAATTATTATTACTCTTTAAGTTAAATTGCAACACCCCAATTTAGGGGCTACATTTTAGTAATTATAAAGCATTGTATTTAAATGGTATTTTGGAAGAAATTGAGGATTAAATTGTAAAATTCCAAAATCTGCAGATCATTTTAGTAAGTGTAGGAAATTCAGGGATCCAATCCTGAATTTACGCATTTTTCTTTAGGCATAAATTATAATCCCTCCCCGTATGTTTTCTGTAGAATTTTCTCATTTTCCTCTTCACGATCAACTACTTTGAGTTTCGATCTATTCACCGTCCGGTCATCGTTCAACGATCTGAAACCACCATCGTGTTCGTTTTCAACCGAATAACAAAACCCTTCAAACTTCTCATCATGAATCGGCGTCGTTCGTCGTAAATCTCAATCGGAAGTATCGTCATTTTAACTCAATCTCTGTTGGTTTTCTGTCGATTCACGTCGATCTGGCCACCCGTTTTCGACACCTCCCACACCATCTTGTTCCTTGTTTCGTTCTGAGTCCACCGGTATCCTTCGCGTCGCCGACACATGAGAGATGTGAGGAAGTCAAAGTTTCCCACGTGTTGAAATCGAGCTCTCCACCGTTCAAAATTGTGAACCAAGCTTGGTAAGTGTCTAAAAATCGCTTAAAATAATTTTAAGAATTTTTCGGACTCGATTGGACTTTTCACGCGCCGCTTGACCCGATTGGAAATTTTGGGGCAGTTTGACCCAGTTTTGACCCGACTCGTTTAACCCGATTTGACCCGTTGACCCGACCCGATCTGACCTGTTGATTTTGACCAAAAAGTCAAATTTTTCGAGAAAAGTAATATTTTATGTTTTCGGCGTCCTGAGTCCGATTCCAAAGTCTGTTTTCCCAAATTCGAATGTGAAAGCCTCAAAATTATCAGTCAAACCCGTTGACTTTGACCAAAAAAGTCAATTTTCAAAAATTCATATTTTATGTTTTTCGACGTCCTGAATCCGAATCTGAATCCGAAGTCTGTTTCGTCAAGTTCGAACCCAATAAGCTGTTTTTGACTGATTAATCACCCAATTCGATCTGTTTTTCACAATTAAGCTCCGTTTTTAATGAAATTTCTGTTGATATGTATCCGATGAATTATTGGAAGTTGATTTCAAGATCAAGGGTGTTCGAATGGAGTTAAATGGTCTATCAGTATGGCACGAAAATCGAAGTAATATATTACTACCTCTTTATGCTTTGTGGAACATGTTGAAAATGAATAAATGCATGGATGTATATGATTTGTCTATTATGCTTGTTTGATTATGGATGGATTCGAACCGAATACGGTTTAAGTGATAAATTATGAAAATACTTCGATTAGGTAAAATTATGAAAATACCCTTATGTTGTAAAAAGACAAGAATTGACCCTAGAAGTTGGATAAGAAGTTTGTAAAGACATATTGATTTGATAAAAATACTGATGTGTATAGAAAATACTAGTTTTGCTTAGAAAATATGGATAATTGATTTCTAACCCCAAGATGGCTTGTTAAGATACTAGATGTTTGATAAGGAATCATTTCTAGTTCAAATATTATCCGAAAAAACAATTAACCCTAGTATCTCTAAAATATAAGTATCCTTATTAGGAGTTTTAATACTGAAATTACATGGTTAAGAAATTACAAAATTACCCTTAAAAGGTGAGAATAGCCCGAATTGACTCTAAATGAGAAAGTATCCTGAGAATTCGTACCTAACCCAATAAATTACAGATTTAATTATTAAGATCCTGTTTTTTGTACAAAAAATTCCTGATAATATGTTTGTAACATCTGAGAAGACACTTAATCCGAAAATCTCTGAGTTATGAGTAAATACCTTAAGAATAATTTATCGAGGGTGCTCTTTTGTCAGAATTGTTCGAAGGGACTGAAATAAATGATAAGTTTCAATTTAATAATAAGATCGGACGGAAGAAAATTATTGTAATACTCTGGATCTGTAAAATGACTAAAATATCTCTGGAATGGAAATGACCAAGAATATCACCAAACTTAGGAATGATTGGATATCCTCGAGCTCTTAAATGAATGGAATAAAATTGAGCACCAAAATGGCCAAAATACCCTTATGCCTAGACTAAGTAGATGTTTTGGATTAATTAAGGAATCCAAGTAAATATGGGTGTTGTACTACCCTTAAAAGATATGGAACACAACTTAAGTGAGCCGATCAACATTAATGATATGTCAGTACCTGAATGGCATATATATATATATATATATATATATATATATATATATATATATATATATATATATATATATATATATATATATCACTTGAATGCGTGTTTGTCTTCTCAAGTTTGGCTCGATGATAATTTTGGAAGTACTCAGTTCAGCTCAACTCTAGAGCGCATTCGGTACTAAGAAATGGATATTCGTTAGACAAATCAACCACAAATACTAAATTGAACTGAACAGAAGTATAATATGTATCCGAAATTCAGAAACGCCCTAATTACTCTGGAAAACTCTAGAGTAACCGGGATAGACTTGACTACTAAATGAACTAAGTAACCTCAATGACTGAGGATTAAGTAAGTGATTGGGATAAGTCTGGAAACTCGGATGAACTTACATGATGAATCGTCCCTATGGGTTATGAACAACAAATCAAGTACGTCGACATTTCCTAATATAGTTGAAACATGGAAATGAAATAAAGATCATTAGAATATTTTGTTCGTCTCCTTAAGATCCATTTAACGATGACTCAGAAGATGATTTATGGACAAAAATTGTTGGTATTAAAGAGTGAATACCTGGAAAGGCAACGAATGGACCGGTCAACATGTATTAGTTCTGAGAGTTGTTCAGCTTGAGTTATTTCGATAATCCGATAGATCGACGCAAACTGTAAATGTCCTGAACATTCATTTCTTTTTTATCAGCTCAAATCACATTCTGAATAACTGATGATTCCGTTAGTTAATGAACTCTTCCGATAGTGATTCTAAATTCTGTTAATCTACCGGTATACTGAAGATCCGTGTTTCTCTGTCCAATAAGATTATCCAGTATCTTTGAATAATATCTGATAAATATTTTGATCCTCTAGTGTGTTCCACATGTACTACATGACGGTTTTATATGTTTGAAATGAGTTTTAACGAAAGTATTGATTTACTGGTTTATGAACCATGACAACATGGTATCTGATCTCCGATTTCGGTTTTCATCGAAATATATGAATTGTTCATGATTTATGAAATCATGGAATTTACTGGTTTATGAATTATGGTTACCTAAAATGTGTTATCGGGTTTCCTGTTTTCACTGAAAAATATGAATTGTTCCTAATTTATGGAATCATGAAATTTACTAGGAGTGCAAGTGGGTGTATGGTTCGGGGAAACCTACACATTATGGAGTGTTCGGTTGGAGGGATTACTATGGTTTTTGATAAATGTTTTATGTGAGGATATTGTTGGAGGAAGTTACTGTTACCGTTACTGCAGACTCCTCTGCTTTGTGTTAAGGGTAAGTCCTTACTTGGTGTGTGTAGGTGGGTGTATGGTTCTGGGAAACCTACACATTATGGAGTGTTTGGTTGGAGGGATTAATATGGTTTTTGGAATAAAAATATGTTTTAAACTACTACTGTTTAAAAATAAAAGATCTATATCTTTTCATTGGTTTTGCTGGAACACACTAGATAACCTATTCCGATTTCCTGAATCTAGACATCCGAAATATTTCCATCTGAACTGAATTCTATCTATTACTACCTAAGATATCAATGGGACCTCAGCTCAGCCTAAAAATCTGTAGATATCTAAACCAATAAGGAAATATATGTTTATCTGTATCTGTACGTTCTTCAGCATCATCTGGTAGTTCTGTATTACTGAGCTTTCTGAAGCTTATTCTATTACTTACCATTATAGGTTAAAAGAATTGTACCAGTGCAGCAAATACTTCAGTAAGAAAGTTCTTTCGGCGTTGTTTGCAAAGTATGGTACATGTGATTAGGGGACATGTAATTGTATTTTTATTTTATATTTGAGTATGAAAATCTGTTTTATTTCTGCATATTGATAAATCATTTTATGAGTTACATGTTTTGATAAAAGTTTTAAATTTTTTGAGATTTTTACAGTGGGTCGCTCCGGTTGTCCTAATGTGACATTCCAAATCGGATCGAGTTACCCGCATCGGTCTGAGGGGTTACATAAACATAATAATATTTGAAGTTAAAATCAATCACTAACTAATCTTAGATTTTTCTGTCACAAAACAGAACTACCATATATAAGAGTATTACTAAAAAATCCAAAACCTATCAGGGTGCGTTTGGTTCACGGAATGTAAGATTACCAGTGGGAATGTAAGATTACCAGGGAATAGGATTACTGGGAATATTGTATTTTGTGTTTGGTTGGCTTAGCAGGAATATAAGATTACCGTGTTTGGTTAAAGGAATAAAAGATTATTGGAATGTATATTTGACAAAATTGTCCTTATTATATATTTGTATAATATTACAAGTTGGAAAATATTTATATATTTTCTTTAAAAAAAATTTAAATTCATAATATTTATATATTTTTTACAAAATTAAAAATAAAAAAAAAAGTTTAATGAAAGGGTAAAATTTTATTTTAACCCTTGAACTTCATATAAAATTTTAATTATAGATTTTTTTTTTGTAAATCTAAAATAATTTAAGGATAAATTTGTAATTTTACCTTCGTAGAATTTTTATTATTCAATGACAGAAAAAATATATTTTTGAAAAAAAATAAAAAATTTAAGGGCGTTTTAGTCAAAAACGCTGGTAATCCAACAATACCTAAGGAAAGGGAGGTAATGACATTCCCGGTAATATACCCAAAAAAATTCACTATTAATAATCTTACATTACCGGGAATAGGATTCCCGGACTAACCAAACGGAGGAATGTGGATTCCATTCCCATGGGAATCCCACATTCCCCCATCCAAACACCCCTCATTGTCAACATTCAAAACCTAAACTTCTACGTACCCGACATATTTTATTGCTGTAGTCATTTTAAGCCTCTGCGGTGATATTTGGATATCTGCAGACAAAAAAAGAAAAGAAAAGAAAATGAAATGAAATTTGAGCAAAGGCTATATATACCAACTCAGGGTGAACATTGGATTGCAGGTATATGCCCAACATGGTCAATATACTTAATTTCATTATGTTGTCTTTCTTATTTCAAAAAAAAAAAGTTAATGTATAAAATTATTTATTGGAAACTAATTAACAAATTCAATGGTTGTAAGTCAAGATTGCATAAAATGCAATACGTTAGAAATTAAGATGTTTTATATACTGAAAATATAAATGCTACAAAAATCAATACTGAATTTTTGTTATTGTACTTTGTAAGTACTGATTTCATAATATAAAATTGGTTGATATATCATTACGCAATATAATTTTATTGTTTGAGACTGCAGTGACAGAACTAGGGATGGCAACGGGCCGGGTTCGGGCCGGGTATTGGTCCACCCGTCCCCGTCCCCGTTTAAAAAACCGATACTCGTTCCCGTTTAAAAAATCGCGGGGATTTAAACGGGGATCCCCGTCGGGTAATCGGGGAAAACCGCGAGTAAACGGGTATTCCCGTTTAGCATAAACGGTTATTTAAACGGGTATTGGGCCGGGTATTGGGTCGGTATTGGGCCGGGTATATATATATATATTTAAATTAAATATATATTTTTATTTAAATTAAATTTATTAATATTATATATATATATATATATATATATATATATAATTATTTTTAATATTTATCGGGTCGGGTATCGGGGCGGGTAATCGGGTAATCGGGACGGGGATTACCAAACCCGTCCACGTTTAAAATAAATGGGTTTTCCCCGTCCTCGTTTATCATCCCGAACCCGACCCATTTAATTCGGTTTTCGATTTTTCCCGTCGGGTTCGAGTTTTTTTGCCATCCCTATACAGAACCAATAATTTATTAAGGTGAGGTTAAAATATTTCATTAACAGCTGATCTTCACACAGATTTTTTTTTTCTTGACGAAACCCCTAAAAACTCCCATCCTCCGAACACAAATCTTCTAAGCAATTCGTGTGCAAAGACAAGACTTCTTATAGACTCACATAATTTTTCAGAACGAAAGCTAAAATATGATTATCAAATCTACTTAACATGCCGATCTATAAACAGTTATCATAGAGTATTTACCTATTTTGAGCTATATATGAACTGTGTAAGAAAATATATAAAAGCGTGAAATGCAATAAATACCTGTTTTGACTTTGAACTAACTTGTTCGGAGATTATGATCGGACAGAAGTAGCAAAAGAAGTTGCTTGCTGATAACATGAGGACACACAGTACTGCTAGGAAGGAGCCACTCGAAATAGGTTTTTTTTTATAACTACAACGGAAAGGAAACCGGTTGGGAAGCAGGTTTCACTTTTTGGAAAAATAAGACGAAACCGGTTGGAGACTACTTGGAAAGCAAGTTTCTCACTCCAAGATAAGGATGCTTCGCTAAAGCCTGCAATGATTTTGATATTTATTATTTAAGCAAATGCTATATTATCCAAACTCAGGATGAACAGTGGATGCAGATATATATACAACATCAATATACTTAATTTTTCTAAATATTTTCATTTATTTGGAGGAGCATACTCATATCCATACATATAATTTAAGATTTAAAAATGGACTTTGAGATTATTAAAGTTAATGTATAAACCTATTTATTGCAAAATATTTAACAAATTCTGTGGCTGTAAGTCAAGATTGCATAAAATGCAATACGTTAGAAATTAAGATGTTTTATATACTGAAAATATAAATGCTAAAAGAATCAATACTGAATTTTTGTTATTGTATTTTATAAGTAAATGATTCATAATATAAAAGTGATTGATATATCAGCACGCCATATAATTTTATTGTTTGAGAATAATAGATCTTTACTTTGTAAAATTGTTTAATTTATTATTTTTGTTATACCTCAGAAGACAAAAATCCTCGTCTTTATACGCACTTCATCAATAATGGATCTTCATATAGACTTCTTCGCTTGGCGGAACCCCTTAAAGCTCGCATTCCCCGAGTAGATGCTCGATTTGTCCGGGTCTTTTTCGAAGTTGATTTGGGTTTATTATCGTTTAGTTATATATATATATATATATATATATATATATATATATATATGTAATCAAGTAACTAAGTAATTAAATATATATATATATATATATATATGACATGCACTAAATAAACGTTTATGTTACAGATCCGAACTACAATCCAAATTACAAAAGGACTATGATATTCAGCCCAAGACAGAGCAGCCTGATTTGGAGGTTGAAGCCCAATATTGTAGCCCGTTAGGGTTTCCTGTCATCAGCTCCCAGCGCCGCAACAATAGAACTGTTGGATCCAGCTTCATTATCCAACGGTTCACAGTTCACCCGGAATACCGAGCCAGCGTGCGCAGATCCATCCGGAACTCCAAGACAGTGCGCGAACTCATCGAGAACGACCATGCTTGTCGGCCACCCACCTAGGCCACTGCTGCCGCCCATATTCGTCCTGCTCGAGCCCATACCTAGGAGGAATTTGTTTTTGTTTCTCGAAAATGCAAGGGATGGGAACAACAGAAAAATAATAAGCAACCATCATAAACGGGGATCAGGGAGCAGTTATAAGAAAAAAGGAAAACACAAACAAGGTGGAGGCGATTACGAACCAGAAAAACAGAAACAAAATATCATCGAGAGATAATCAGAGCAAACGAGAGTCATCAGTGGGAATCGAAACAAAATACTGGAAAAAAAAAAAAGAGAACAAGAACCCATCAACAACCAGGAGCCATTCACAACCAAAAACAAAAGGTAAAAAGCATCGAATCACCAAAAAAGCCGAGAGCATCCAAGATAGAAAAAGGAAGGATTCTTACCCTCGGTAGCTCCAAAACCTTTACCATCTGAGCAAGGTCGCCTCCTTTCACGAAGGTAAACAACCTACCATAGTAAATCTGGGTTTGAGGGAGCCTAAAGCCATGGAAAGTAAGGTTTTTTTGATTATTTTACCCTTAGATTTCGGGTTTCTATCGTGAGAGATTCTAAGTTTGTGGTTCGAGGTTGTTCACGGGGTGGGTTCGCGCATGTGGGGGCTCCTCATCGGAGCTCTAGGCGACGGAGAACACGGTTGCGTTTAGGGTTGAGGGAGAGGAAACGAAGAAGGTGAAGAGAGGGAGAGGGAGAACGGCGGGCTTTGGTTTGTTAGGGTTGAGGAGAGAATGAAGTTAGGGCTAAAAATTTACCCTAATATGCCATATATTACCACGCCAAAACGACGTAGTTTCACAGAGGCTTGAAACGGCGACGTTTTGATAGCTGGGGGATCTGCGTTTTAGGAAAAATGGGTAATAGTTATGTAGGCTCTTGTATCTTTGGTTCATTTCGTGTTGGTCCTGTAACCGAACTTCACTGGATTTTGACTTAGAACCTTAACGTTTTATGTATTTCATTTTAGTCCAGTATCATGTTAGGACTATATTTTTGTGATTGTTTTATTTTGGATGTGTAATTTGATAAACTTTCATTTTGATCCTATGTAGTACTTTGGTTGTATTGTGTTTAGAGTACCTAGAAATGATTTTTTATGAAAAGAGCCTATTGTTTACTTTCTTTATAATTTAGCCCTTTGTTTAATATTTTATGCATTTTCGAAAGGCTAATTTAGATTTATTTCGAGTGTATGCATGTATATATTATTTCGAGCATGTTGTTAGTACATACTTGTTTAGGTGTAATTTTTTTAAGCATGTTAGCCTCATTTGCATGATTTAATATAATCATATAATTGAATTAAGGGTAATACATTTTTAATTTAAAACTGTCGGAATGACTTCTCTTAACTCACTATAGAGTCATTTTGACGATTTTAAATTAAAAACGTATCCCATCAGTGTCACCAAAAATCGATTCATCACCGTAAAATTTGGGAACGAAAGAAAACGAAATATTCGACTATTTAAATTTTTCGAGAAAAGGTCGTTAGAACTCACCTAAAGATTTGGTCTTGTTATTTTTAAATAATCGAATATTCTTTATCTTTCTAATGGCTTGGTAATTTTAATTAAATCTATTCTGTTGCTTTTGAATGTTATAAAATTTGCATTTTTGTTGTCTTAAGGGATCATAAATCAAGTTAAAATCGAACTTGTGAAATTCATTGCAAATACATTAATTAATCGACTAGGTACCGATTTTAGGGCGTTGTGGGGGTGCTAATCCTTCCTCGCACGTAACCGACTCCTGAACTCATTTTTTGGTAACGCAGACTTCAATTTGTCGTTTTAATTAAAATTAATTTTTATTTAAAATAGCAAAAATGTTTTTGGGTGCTCAATCACACCCTAATCAAGGATTGGTGGCGACTCTTTGAACCGCACATTTTATTTTAAAAAAGGAATCTCAAATTTTTTGAAACAAGAGGTTTCCTAAAATCATATTATTTTTAATTAAAATCA
Source organism: Hibiscus syriacus (assembly GCF_006381635.1). Classification (NCBI taxonomy): domain Eukaryota; kingdom Viridiplantae; phylum Streptophyta; class Magnoliopsida; order Malvales; family Malvaceae; genus Hibiscus; species Hibiscus syriacus. Next base: position 719,775 of record NW_024063096.1, read on the forward strand.
ATCAATTAAGAGAAAAATTAAAAATGATGCGGTTTTCAAAATCTCATTTTTTTTGGAAAAAATCGTTTCGACAGCTTGGCGACTCTGCTGGGGATTTTTTTTAGAGAGTCAGGCCGATAGTCGATTAATTAATTGTCTTTGCAAGCGAAAGTTATAAGTTCGTTCTAATTTGGTTTTTGATCCCTTGTTTGTTTTAAATTTCTTGTTTGCATTTTAGTTTGTGATTTGGTTAAAGAATAAATAGTTGTACTAACGTGTGATTTCTGTTTCAGATTTTTTGACCTTTACTTTAGTTTGTTGATTTTCTTGGATCGAGGCAAAGGATTATGGATTTCCCCTCATTGTCGCTATAACTGTGCTCTATCTCGTTAGGTAGGGGTGAACGTTACGCTTACGTGAGAAAAATTACTTTTCTCCGCATGGGCTTTAGCAAGTAACCTCTGGGGTACATGCCTTATGTTTACAAGTAAAACATCGAGTTTTCTCGCATGGCATGGGGAAATGTATCCTCTCGAATTGAACTCAATCCGTTTTAAGCCTATAATAGGTGAGGATCGAGGGTCTGTCAAGCTCAAGGGGGCACCAGCAAAGGACAATTCGAGGACCCTGTTAGTGATACCAAAACTCTGTCCGTCTTATGTTGAATCTCTGCCTGCATGCACAAAGGGGAAACTCATTCTAACCTTTTCCTTGAATTTATTTTTGCAAGAAGAATGAGAACTAGAAAAGCATGTGGTTAGGTTTTATATTTCCGTACGAAGCATGTGAATTAGATATCATGAGGTTAGGATTTTTGTGTAATAAAGCATGTGGGTAGATATCATGTTGGGTAGGATCTACTAGAGCATGATTAGGTAGATATCATGTTGGGTAGATACCATGTGAATAAGGTTTAGGATGTATATATTTTCTATCTTTATATTGTTTATTTTTATTCTTTGATTATTCATTAAATATACTAACACTTTTTATTTCTGTTCGTGTTTCTGTGTTTTATTTATTATTATTGCATTGCATTATCATTCATCAAGAAAGGTGTTGGTTTGCGACGTGGTCATCAAAGTAGAAGGCGGTCATAAAATGGACAAGAGCTTTCATAACAAGGAAATAAAGAACGCGGAAATGCGGTCATGGTCCGAGGAAACTCAGAGAAAGAAATGCGATAGTCTGACTGAAGACTATATATCTGTACTACCAAAGGTTACTCCGGTCAGTCTAAAACAAAACGATCTACAAGAGTTACGTGAAATTTAGGAGGAGTTGAAATTAGAAAGACAACATCGAGGGAGTGTGCTCCAAGGCATAAAAGATCAAGTGTTCCTTTAGATACAAAGATGCGGTATAAAGAATGAACGAACATAGGTACTCAATCAAGAGGTGCAAGAAATAAAAACAAGGCATGAGGAAGAGTTACCTCAGGCTAAGGCAAAGAATGAAGAGTATAGTGCCTACATTTTGCAGCTCGAAAGTTCTTTATTTGTAGAAAATAGTCAACGCTGGCCAACAGATCTAAGGGTTAGCCTCAATGAGAACGTTAATTTGTAGAAAAGAATTCATGATTTAGATAGTGCCTTACGAAGCTGGCAAATACAAATCGTTGGCCTTAAGTGCACCGTCCTAGGCACCAGGTAGAAATGGCAGAAATCAAGCGATCACTTTGAAGACTGGAGAATAAATATGAATCACGTAATCAGTGAAACCATGAATCAATTGATTGATGTTGCGAGGCAGTTGGGAGAGATGGACATCCAAGCAAGAGTCATCCAAAGCTATACAAATCCGATATCAAATATGGGAAAGAGGGTCGATTGGCTTGTCAATGAGATAATGGAGCTGAGCATTAGACCTAGGCCTTTTCTGTAATGGATTTTTCTTGTAAAGATGATGTTTTTGTCCTAAATGAAAGTTGTTCTAAGACTGATCACGTCTTATGAATCAATACATTTCTGCATGCATTCACATTTTATTTGTAATTTAAGTATTGGGTTTTGCATATTTGTTTGTATTTTTATCATTTTATTTCCACATAGTTTACATTCATCCTTAAAACATTAAAATTGACAATAAGGGATACATTACACAATACTGGGAAATTCCAAGCATCAATATAACACAAGGAAGAAAGCTATGGATGATAAGATTGCTCAAATTGAAAAAACTCAACAGGAGTTGCAAGAGAACCTAAAGAAATTGCAAGAAGAGTTGATCAACGCTCAAAAGGATATGCTTTCTAAGTTGGCAAGTATGTTGGAAGAGAGAAATCCGGAACATGGAAAGAGCCCTGAGCCAAGAACTGAAGAACCATTTTATCCTCCAGGGTTTACTCCAGCACAGTCTATAAATATCCAAAGAATGTCTGTCCCAACCAAAGTACACATCAATTCTGTCGACGCTGCTGTGAATCTGCAACCGGGATCTGGCTCACATCCCGAAAGAGATCTATGTCACCAGGTCCCGGACCTTGATGAATAAGCTAAAAATACCAAAACAAGCAATTTCAGGAACAATACAAAGAGTTAGCAAGCGAAGTCCAGGCTATGAAAGAAGGCACCAGTATGTATCGACTGGACGCTAAAGAATTAATTTTAGCTTCTGATTTGGTCCTACCTCCAAAGTTTAAGACTCTTAATTTGGAGAGGTTTGACGGAACCAAATGTCCCTCCACTCACATTACGATGATATGTAGGAAAATGACTGGTTACATAGGGGATGATATGATATTGATCCACTACTTCCAAGAAAGTTTAACAGGTTCAGCACTACGATGGTATAATCAGTTTAGAAGAGCTGATATTAAGTCATGGAAAGACCTTGCTAAATCATTTCTTGACCAGTATAAACATGTGAAAGATGTCAGGCCTAGCATAATGTTGTTGCAAGGAATGAAAAAGAAGTCTAATGAGAATTTTAGACAATACGCTCAAAGGTGGAGGGAGGTAGCAGTGCAAGTACATCCACCGTTGGAAGAGGGGAAAACAAATATGCTTTTTGTTAGTACTTTAAAGACTCCTTTTTTCTCATACCTTATCGGTAATCCTTCCCGAAGTTTTGCTGATATAGTTATGATGAGAGAAATGATCGAAATGGCAATTAAAAGCGTGAAGCTCGAGGAAAAAGGAAAAAGGAAAAAGGAAACGAAGTCAACGACAAACCGCTAGAGAGGAAAAAGGAAAATGAAGTCAGCAACGTGAGCCAGTATGATTCCAATAACATCACAGCGTCCCGACCTAAGGAAACGGTACCGCCATCCTAAAATGACAATAGACAATGGGCAAGGGACCTGAGGAGAGGGAGGCCTAAATTCGATCCAATTCCTATGACTTATAAGGAGTTATTTAATGAATTATACGATCAACATCTAGTCTCTCCTTATCATGTGGTACCTATGCAACCTCCTTATCCCAAATGGTACGATACTAGTGTTAAGTGTGATTATCATGGGGGAATCCCGAACATTCTATTGAAAATTACACTGCATTCAAAAAGGTCGTCCAAGCTAGAGAAGAAAGAATGTCATCAATTTTGGTGACAATAAACAACCAAATATAGCCCAAAATCCATTGCCAAACCATACAGGAACAAGGATTAACGCAGCCATAGAAGAGAAATGAGGGAGGATTATTAGGAATGTTAGTGAAGTGGTTTCACCCATGTTTTGGGTATGGTGCCAAATGGTTAAAGAGGGATTGTTGAAGCCCAGTCTACCCTGTAAGCAATTTAACATTGAAGATGTATACCATTACCATAGTTGTGCAGGACACAGTATACAACAGTGTCCTAATTTCTTAGAGTTGGTACAATGGATAATGGACAATAAAGAAATCGAATTCTTTAAAGAAATGGCTGAAAAAGAAGAAGCAAAGATTTGCACTTCTGAACGGTCATCCAAAGGAATCTATAGTGTTGGTCGTCCCCTCATCATTACTCCCAAGAATCAAGTGAATGAAAGGGTAGCTCCAAAGGTGATTATTACACCTCCATCTACGTTCCCATACAAAAATAATAAACAAGTGCCCTGGAGGTATAATTGTCAAATGGAAGAGGTGACAAAACAACAAGAAGAAATAAATGAAGTATGACACTTGACCAGAAGTGGTATGTGTTATTTCAAAGAGCCGGAGAAGAAGATTTCTATTGAAAAAAGAAAGAGTATCGATGTGCAGATAAAAAATGATGAGCTCATTATCAATGAACCGGTAAACGGAGGATGAAGTAGTGGAATTTTTAAAATTATTGAAACATAGTGAGTTCGACATTGTTGAACAACTGCACAAGCGGCCTGCCCGTATTTATGTCCTATCACTTCTTCTGAGTTCAGAGGCTCATCGCGACACCTTGTTAAAAGTTTTGAACCAAACCTTTGTCCCGAAGGAGTTACCCACAGAAAAGTTGGACTGACTAGTTGCTAACATACAAGCCGATAACTTTTTATCTTTTTCTGAGGATGAGATCCCTTCGGGGATGATTGGCAATCATAAGGCTCTGCACATTACAGTTAGGTGCAAAGGGCATGTTTTATCCAGAGTACTTATAAACAATGGTTCAACGTTGAATGTAATGCCCTTGGTGACTCTGAAAAAGTTGTCAATGGATAGTACCCTGATGAGAAACTGTCAAAGCGTGGTTCGAGCTTTTTGATGGAATGAAAAGAGAAGTGTTATGCAAGATTGATATTCCTTTGACTATTGGTCCAGCGATATATGAAGTGGAGTTTCTTGTGATATACATCACGCCTACATACAACTGTTTGTTGGGAAGGCCCTGGATTCATCAGGTCGGGGCAGTTCCATTAACTTTACACCAGAGGCTAAAGTTCGCAATTGATGGAAGGTTGGTATGCATCCATACGGAAGAAGACATTATTGCTTCAGTTTCTACTACAACTCCATACGTTGAAGTGGAATAATGAATGTTCTTTCAGATCGTTAGAGTTTGTCAATACCACGTTTGTGGCTGAGGAAAAGAAAATCCCAAAGCTTATATTATCAAACTGCACTAAAATGGGGCTCAAACAGACCTTCAGAAGAGGAGCAAAAGCTGGCCAAGGGATAGGGTGTCAGTTGTAAGGACCAGTAGGTTCAATTTACCCTATAACTAAAAGAGATAGGTTTGGTTTAGGGTATCAGCCAACTTTGAAGGAAAAACAGAGGGGCATTAAGAGGAGTCGGGAATTGAAAAAGGCAAGGTTGACTGGTGAGAACCCAAGTTGGGAACACATGACCTTCTCGCCATTAAGCAACATCTTCATATCAATAGGGCATATGTTTCAAGGGACTTCGTGGAGCAGTGAAGTGATAGTTGAGAATACCTTGGAGGATTTTGGCATTAATGTTATAACCAATGAGGAGTTTGAAGAAATGAGGGCTACAAGCATTTACCCTGCACTACCAGGCTTTGTGTTGAATAATTAGACAATGGAGGAACTTCCTGTAGTTTACAAATCTTTCGCAGAGTAATACACTAGAACATTTCCCTATTGTTCATACCCTGGGACAATAGGTGATCTGGTGTAAATGGTTAAGCTGTGTGTTTTTACTTGCATTCAATAAAAGACGTGTTCTGTTAATTCACAAGTGACAAACATTCTCTCATGCATTTCATTTTTTATTGTATATATATATATATTATTTTTTCTATTTATATGGGAAAAGATTCTCCCATATATATATATATATATCTTCTCTTTCGTTATTCTTTCAGGAACACATATATCAATGATATGAATGCGGATGACCCTGACTTGGAGATTGATTTCGAGATACCCATATGTCAAGAAGAAATTAAAAGTTGTGATGATAATGAGGGATGTGAATTACCTTTTGAATTGTTAAAGATGGTGGAAGATGAAGATAAACAGATTTTACCTCATAAAGAGCTTACTAAGATTTTAAATTTGGGAACAGATGAGGATAAGAGAGAAGAAAAGATTTGTACCACTCTGTCTGTCGAAGGAATACATGATTTGATAGAATTACTTCAAAAATACAAGTATGTGTTTGCTTGGTCATGCGAAGATATGCAAGGTCTGGATACAGAATTGGTTGTCCACAAACTGCTGATAAAGCCTGAGTATAAGCATGTATAATAAAAACTGAGAAGAATGAGACCTGAGATGTCGGTCAAGATTAAAGAAGAAGTGACGAAATAATTTGATGACGAGTTTCTTAAGGTGGCTAAATATCCTGAGTGGGTAGCAAATATTGTCCCGGTACCAAAGAAGGATGGGAAAGTTCGAATGTGTGTCAACTATAGAGATCTTAATAGAGCTAGTCCAAATGACAACTTTCATTTGCCACATATAGACACTTTAGTGGACAATACTACCAGAAATTCCTTATTCTCATTTATGGATGGATTCTCTAGCTATAATCAAATTAAAATGCACCCTGAAGATATGGAGAAAACAACATTTTTCACTATGTGGGGAACATTCTATTATAAAGTCATGTCGTTCGGATTAAAGAATGTAGAGGCAACGAATCAGAGGGCAATGGTGATGTTATTTCATGACATGATGCATAAAGATATTGAAGTCTAAATTGATGATATGATTGTTAAGGCCAAGATGGAGGAGAAACATATCGAGAATTTGGGGAAACTCTTTTAAAGATTAAGGAAGTGGCAACTAAAACTTAACCTAAATAAATGTACTTTTGGGGTAACATCGGGAAAGCTGTTGGGATTCATAGTGAGCCCAAAAGGAATTGAAATAGATCAAGATAAAGTAAAAGCCATTCAAGATTTTCCACCCCCTAAGAACACATAAAGAGGTTCGAGGATTTTTGGGGAAGTTGAATTATATAGCTCGATTCATCCCACAGTTGACTAAGAAGTGTCACCCATATTTCGCCTTCTTTGTAAGAACAATTTAGGAGAATAGAGTGAAGATTGTCAAGAGGCATTTGAGACAGTAAAGAGATATTTGTCGAATACTCTAATTTTGGAACCACTCATCTCAGGCAAACCTTTAATTCTTTACTTGTCAGTTTATGACAATTAAATGGGGTGTGTATTGGGACAATATGATCAGAATGAGAATAAGGAGAGGGTTATCTATTACCTCAGTAAGAAGTTCACTGAATACGAGACCAGATACTCACCAATTGAAAAACTATGTTGCGCTTTAGTATGGGCTACCAGAAGGCTTAGGCAGTATATGTTTGTATCATACTACTTGGCTCATATCCAAGCTCGACCCTTTGAAGTATCTAATGGATGTACTTGCATTATCCAGAAGATTAGCCCATTGGAAAATCTTGTTGTCTGAATTTGATATCTAGTATGTAAGCCAGAAGGCGGTTAGATAGAGCGCCATAGCAGAATTCAATGCAAGTAGGGCTTCTGAAGAATATGAACCGTTAAACTTTGATTTTCCAGATGAGAATTTAATGGCTATATCAGTGGAAGAAACAATTGTATCCACTAGTAAATACTGGAAGATAAACTTTCATGGTTCTTCAAACGCCATAGGGTATGAGATTGGGGTAATCTTGGTCTCACCAGATGAAGAGCATTATCCTTTTACCATTCGACTTAATTTTGATTGTACAAACAATATGGCTGAGTATGAGGCTTTTGTTATGGGTCTTGGAGCGGCTATTGAACTCAAAGTAAAAATGTTGAAAGTATATGGGGACTCAGTTTTGGTAATTTACCAACTCAGAAGAGAATGGGAAGCAAAAGATCCCAAACTGGTGGAATACCGTAAATTAGTCTTGGAACTTATTGAAGAATTTGAAGAAGTGACTTTTCATTACCTCCCCAAAGAATAAAATCAAATGACGGATGCCTTGGCTACTCTGGTAGCAACCTTTAAGATGAACGAGCTTGCAAATATGATGCCTATTGATATAAAAGGCTTATGAGTATCCAGCCCACGTGGAAGAAGAAGAAGATGAAAGACCTTGGTAATATGATTTCTTGCAATATATAAGGTATCAAAGTTATCTTGAACAGGCAACTGAGAATGACAAGAGAACCATTAGAAGATTGGCAGCGGGGTATGTGCTCAATGGTGAGACCCTATATAAAAAAAGCATGAATCAGATCTTATTAAGGTGCGTGGACACTAAAGAAGCCAAAATAATTCTTAAAGAAGTACACGAAGGAATATGCAGTACCCATGCTAATGGGCATGTAATGGCAAGACATATTATAAGATTTGGGTAGTATTGGTCAACTATAGAAACTGACTGCATCAATTATGCCCGAAAATGTCACAAGTGTCAGATTTATGGAGATAGAATACACACCCCTCCTTATCTGTTGCATGTGATGACAGCTCCGTGGTCGTTTTCTATGTGGGGCATGGATGTTATTGGACAAATTTCACCAAAAGCGTCAAATAGCCATCGTTTCATTCTGGTAGCAATATATTACTTCACCAAATGGGTAGAAGTAGCTTCCTATGCAAATGTTACCCAATCAATGGTATGTAAGTTCTTGAAGAAGAAAATCATCTGTAGATATGACTTACCGGAGAGGATTATATTTGACAATGCATTGAACTTAAACAACAAGATGATGGACTCTATTTGTGAGCAATTATAAAGCATCATAATTCCATTGTTTATCGCCCAAAGATGAATGGGGCAGTGGAAGCGGCTAATAAGAACATTAAGAGGCTTATAGAGAAAATGACAGAGACTTATAAATATTGGCATGAGAAGTTGTCGTTTGCTTTGTTTTCCTATCGAACTTTTAGTACGGACGTCAAGTGGGGCAACTTCGTTTTCTTTAGTTTATGGCATGAAAGTTGTCCTCCCTATTGAAGTGGAAATTCTCTCACTTCGGGTTTTGTCAGAGGTGAAGCTAAATGAGGCAGAATGGGTACATACCATATTCTACCAATTGAATTTGATTGAATAAAAGAGGTTGAAAGCTATTTGTCATGGTCATATGTACCAGAAGCGGATGATACGAGCGCACGGTAAGAAAGTTCACCGTCGAGAATTCCACGAAGGAGATCTGGTGCTTAGGAGGATATTACCTATTCAAACGGATTTCGAGGGAAATAGATGCCCAATTGGGATGGACCCTATGTTATCAAGAAAGCCTTTTCTGGGGGAGCTCTAGTCTTAACTGAGATGGATGGGTCAGAATTACCCTATTCAGTGAATTTCGATGCAGTTAAGAGGAATTTTGCTTGAAGATAAAAAAATGAAAAAAGAGAAAAAAAAATGAAAAAAGAAAAAATGAAGAAAAAATGAAAAAGAAAAGAAAAAATGAAGAATAAAAGTTGAATAAAAATGAGGGTTCAAGATAAAAACTTGAAAAAGGCGTCTTGAAACCAAAGGAGGTCTTGAGTTGAAACCCCACAAAGGGCGGCTTGAGTTTTAAATTCAGAATTCGTGCATGGTGGAGGATCTAAATTGTTTTTGGAAGTAGAAAGAGCTCCTGTCATGGGTAACAGCAATGGCAGTTGGTGATTAGGATTGAGACCAAAGATTAATGAGTCTCGATGGAAATAACCAGTGGAGAAGTTGAATGCATATGAGATTCAATACTAGTTTAGGGCATCCAATAATGGGAGATTTGGGAGTTTAGAAAAAGCTTCACACTCTTAGGCATCATCAGAATTTTAGAGATCCTTTTGACAGAAGCTACACTCGAGTCATTCTAACGGCGTGCCAGTTCAAGAGCATTTGCATTATTGATATTTGAATACGCCTATCCTTTTGTTTTTTTCAATTAAAGTTTGTCATGTAGTTGCCTAAAAATTCTCTGTGTTTATATAAATAAAGAGATATTTTTCCTTTTCAATGTCCCTTTTACAAGCGTCTAATTTTGAAAAAGTTAAAACATAAAGCTTATATTATGGTACATGAGATCATTTTGTATTATTATGTAAAAGGTTTTGAAAAATGCAGGTATTCTGAAGTCGAATTTGGTTTTAACATGAAGTTGGTCATGGGTACTGACCGGTTTCAAGAAAGAAAGAAGTCAAAGTCTCGTTAAGCCAAAAGATATGGTGTTGAGATTGTTAACTGGGGTGAACTGGTCAAATGTTCTATGCCCAAGACGAAACTAAGTTTCATCGAAATCAGAGGAGATGGTGTTCCTTCGAAGAAGAAAATACATTAAGTTGCATAATTGCATACATCTTAGGCATGAATAGGATCATAGCATTGCATGATGACTTAAATGTCTACAGGTTTCCCAATGATAGTTGAAGATTGAAAATATTAAAGCATGAAGATGAAGATAACTAGTTTTGTGATCCTGAAAAGAATGATGACGACGATTGCGCCAGAGTAGATTCAAGTATCTAAGGGTTTTCAGACAAGTTTTCGTGATGAAGATGAATTTTCAGAAATTTTCTCGAACTCAGAATTTTTGAGTATAATATTTTCAAGCATACATTAATGATTGATGATATTTGATTTTCAGGTTCAACCTTCGAAGCAAATCAAAATTAAGCCTTCACGAAAGAGTAGTGAAGCAAATCATCTAGAAGCCTTCACAAGGAAGTAGTGAAGCAAAAGAAGATTGATCGAGTTCCTACTCCCTGAAGAAAGAGAGAGAGAACCCGTAGGTAGAAGATTGTTCGAGTCTACTCCCTGAAGAAAGAGAGAGCGAACCCGTAGGAAGAAGATTGTTAGAGTTTTACTCCCTGAAGAAAGAGAGAGCGAACCCGTAGGCAGAAGATTGTTCGAGTTCTACTCCCTGAAGAAAGAGAGAGCGAACCCGTAGGCAGAAGATTGTTCGAGTTCTACTCCCTGAAGAAAGAGAGAGCGAACCCGTAGGCAGAAGATTGTTTGAGTTCTACTCCCTGAAAAAAAAAAGAGCGAACCCGTAGGAAGAAGATTGTTCGAGTTCTACTCCCTGAAGAAAGAGAGAGCGAACCCGTAGGGAGAAGATTGTTCGAGTTATACTCCCTAAAGAAAGAGATAGTGAACCCGTAGAAAGAAGATTGTTCGATTTCTACTCCCTGAAGAAAGAGAGAGCGAACCCGTAGACAGAAGATTGTTCGAGTTCTACTCCCTGAAGAAAGAGAGAACGAACCCGTAGGAAGAAGATTGTTTGAGTTCTACTCCCTGAAGAAAGAGAGAGCGAACCCGTAGGCAGAAGATTGTTCGAGTTATACTCCTTGAAAAAAAAAGAGTGAACCCGTAAGAAGAAGATTGTTCGATTTCTACTCCATTAAGAAAGAGAGAGCGAACCCGTAGGCAGAAGATTGTTCGAGTTCTACTCCCTGAAGAAAGAGAGAGCGAACCCGTAGGTAGAAGATTGTTCGAGTTCTACTCCCTGAAGAACGAGAGAGCGAACCCGTAGGCAGAAGATTGTTCGAGTTCTACTCCCTAAAGAAACAGAGAGCAAACCCATAGGCAGAAGATTATTCGAGTTCTACTCCCTGAAACGATAGAGATCAAACCCGTTTTCTGAAGATTGTTTGAGTTCTACTCCCTGAAACGATAGAGAACAAACCCGTTTTCCGAAGATTTATCAAGTCTCACTCACCCTGGAGGAAGAGTAGAGCGAATTAATCGGTCAATATTCTTATGGTCGAACAAATTTGATCATCTATTGATCTTTGTTATATTCTTGTTGCATGATAATGAGCAAAGAGGGGTAGCTGTAGATGCTCGATTTGTCCGGGGTCTTTTTTGAAGTTGATTTGGGTTTATTATCGTTTGGTTATTAATATATATATATATATATATATATATATATATATAATCAAGTAACTAAGTGATTAAATATATATATATGATATGCACTAAATAAACGTTTATGTTACAGGTCCAAACTACAGTCCTAATTACAAAAGGACTATAAGATTCAGCCCAGGATAGAGCAGCCCGATTTGGAGGTTGAAGCCCAATATTGTAGCCCGTTAGGGTTTTCTGTCATCAGCTCCCAGTGCCGCAATAGTAGGACCGTTGGATCCAACTTCACGATCCAACGGTTCCAGTTCACCCAGAATACCGAGCCAGCGTGCGTAGATCCATCTGGAACTCCAAAACAGTGCGCAAACTCACTGAGAAAGACCATGCTTGTCGACCACCCACCTAGGCCATTGCTGCCGCCCATATTCGTCATGCTCGAGCCCATACCTAGGAGGAATTTGTTTTTGTTTCTCGAGAATGCAAGGGATGTGAACAACAGAAAAATAATAAGCAACCATCAGAAACTGGGATCAGGGAGCAATTATAAGCAAAAAGGAAAACACAAACAAGGTGGAGGCGATTACGAACCAGAAAAACAACAATAAAATATCATCGAGAGATAATCAGAGCAAACGAGAGTCATCAGTGGGAATTGAAACAAAATACTAAAAAAAGAGCAAGAACCCATCAACAACCAGGAGCCATTCACAACCCAAAACAAAAGGTAAAAAGCATCGAGTCACCAAAAAAGCCGAGAGCATCCAAGATAGAAAAAGAAAGGATTCTTACCCTCGGTAGCTCCAAAACCTTTTCCATATGAGCAAGGTCGCCTCCTTTCACGAAGGTAAACAACCTACCATAGTAAATTTGGATTTGAGGGAGCCTAAAGCCATGGAAAGTAAGGTTTTTTATTATTATTTTACCTTTAGATTTTGGGTTTCTATCGTGAGAGATTCTAAGTTTGGGGTTCAAGTTTATTCACAAGGTGGGTTCGCGTATGTGGGGGACTCCTCATCGGAGCTCTAGGCGATAGAGAACACGATTGTGTTTAAGGTTGAGGGAGAGGGAGAACAACGGGCTTTGGTTTGTTAGGGCTGAGGAGAGAATGAAGTTAGGGCTTAATATTTACCCTAATATGCCATATATTACCATGTCAAAACGGCGTAGTTTCACAGAAGCGTGAAACGGCGACGTTTTGATAGCTGGGGATCTGTATTTTAGGAAAAAGGGGTAATAACTATTTAGGCCCTTGTATCTTTGGTTCATTTCGTGTTGGTCCTGTAACCGAACTTCACTGGATTTTGACTTAGAACTTTAACGTTTTATGTATTTCATTTTAGTCATGTATCATGTTAGGACTATTTTTTTGTGATTGTTTTATTTTAGATGTGTAATTTGATAAACTTTCATTTTGATCCTATGTAGTACTTTGGTTGTATTGTGTTTAGAGTACCTAGAAATGATTTTTTTATGAAAGGAGCCTATTGTTTACTTTCTTTATAATTTAGCCCTTTGTTTAATATTTTTTGCATTTTTGTAAGGTTAATTTAGATTTGTTTCGAGTGTATGCATGTATATATTATTTCGAGCATGTTGTTAGTACATACTTGTTTAGGTGTAATTTTTTTAAGCATGTTAGCCTCATTTGCATGATTTAATCTAATCACATAATTGGATTAAGAGTAATACATTTTTAATTTAAAACTATCGGAATGGCTTCTCTTAACTCACTAGAGAGTCGTTTTGACGATTTTAAATTAAAAACGTATCCCATCAGTGTCACCAAAAATCGATTCATCATCGTAAAATTTGGGAACGAAAGAAAATGAAATATTCGACTATTTAAATTTTTTTTGAGAAAAGGTTGTTAGAACTCACCTAAAGATCTGGTCTCGTTATTTTTAAATAATCGAATATTATTTATCTTTCTAATGGCTTGGTAATTTTAATTAAATCTATTTTGTTGTTTTTGAATGTTATAAAATTTGCATTTTTGTTATCTTATGGGATCATAAATCAAGTTAAATTTGAACTTGTGAAATTCGTTGCAAAGATATTAATTAATCGACTAGGTACCGATTTTAGGGCGTTGTGGGGGTGCTAATCCTTCCTCGCACGTAACTGACTCCTGAACTCATTTTCTGGTAACGCAGACTTCAATTTGTCGTTTTAATTAAAATTAATTTTTATTTCAAATGGCAAAAACATTTTTTGGGTTCCCAATCACACCCTAATCAAGGATTGGTGACGATTCTTTGAACAGCAAGTTTTATTTTAAAAAGGAATCTTAAATTTTTCGAAAGGAAAGGTTTCCTAAAATCGTATTATTTTTAATTAAAATCAATCAGTTAAGAGGAAAATTAAAAATGACGCGGTTTTCAAAATCTCATTCTTTTTGGAAAAAAATCGTTTCGACACCCCGAACACAAGCCCTTTAGTAAACTATTTTACATAGACAATACCTCTTATAGGATCACATGATGCGTTAGAACTAAGGAAGGACATAGGACCTGAACCCGACGGGTTTCGTCCCGACCCGAACAAATATAATTTTACCTTATATATTTAGGAATAATTATAATAATACCCTCTATTTATTATTTTTCAATTAAATCACTATTTTTATTGAATAAATATAATATTTTTCAATAAATATATTATTTCAAGTCAGGTCAGATTCGGATTTATCTCAAAAAATGGGGTCAAGTTCGAGTCGAGTGGAGGATGTATATTTTTATGGTCGGGTCGGGTTGACTAGAAACCCTATCTATGACCATCCCTAGCCAGAACGAGACCTAAAATTCGACTATCAAATCTACCTAATTATGTTGACCTACAAATAATTATCATAGCCCTACTGTTGACATGTGCACTAAATTTCATTATAAATGTCCTAATTGAGACTGAAAAAGAGGATGGATAGTTTGTAATCGACCAGTCCTCTTTCTCCCTTCTTATGATAGTACAGACTCTTCCTCCTCCAAAAATTGATCGACGACCATGATTCTCCGTCTAAATTAAAAGATGTGAATCACCAACTTATTTTCATCAATAATGTTAAACATTTTATTTTTTTTTAACAAGGATGACAGTTTATTTCAAATATATATTTTTTATGAAATGAAAACATCTTATCATTTTCATCATAAAGTATTTACCTATTTTGAGCTTATGAACTTTGTAAGAAAATATACAAAAGCGCGAAATGCAATAAATACCTGTTTTTACTTTGAACTAACTTGTTCGGAGAGAAGTTGCTTGCTTGCTGATAAGAAACACATCTAACCTCGTCGCTTTCACCATAGAAGAAGAGGAGGAAGAAGATGAAAACACATTGGTGTTCGCTTGGATTTGATTAGAGAGGGTTGGAATTTATGTCAATTAAGCTTTACATTTGGTTGTTTCTTAGAAACTTACACATACTACTTTACACTGTACATCCAACGCAGAAGCTGAGGACAGGATCATGTGAAAATCATCTCCAATTCAAAAAAGTAGCACAGTAATTTCCTCCCTAAACAACTTTTGATAAAGAAATTTCGAATATTTTCTCCAATGCATTCTCGCAGCCTTTTCTTTCGAATATTTTTCAAGAAATTTCCTCTCCCTATTCTAGCATATATGTATTAGAATTTGTGAAAATTAGTGTGAAAAATAATGAATTCAAATATATCTATTTACAGGTAGATATAAAATAAAACTTGAATTAATTTAAAATATTAGTCTAATTAAAACATAAATATATTAGTTTAATAAACAATCATGTCATTCATTAAAATTTATGATTTGTTTGTTTTATTGAAAACAAATTTCACTTTATAAAATAAATGCTTAATAAAAAAATAAGTGTTCAAAATTATGTTTCGAAAAACGTTTTAGTGCATAAAGTTTTTTCTGTTATTATTTTAGGTATTCGGGCGTTAAACGCCGTTAAAATTTTTGGTAATTTTGAGAATTTTTATTTAAAATAAAAAATAAAAGAATATTTAAAAAAAAAACTATTTTTTTTTCAAGTCTTAAAAACACTCATAACTTTTAAAACCTTAATTTTAATCCATTTGTCATCGCCGGCCACCGCCAACGTTGTCAATTGGCCGAACACCCAACGATGTGTGACCGACCGACCAACCACGATGAAAATCCCTATATTTTCACAACCGATCGAACACCCAAAAATAGTGTAAATGAAAGATTTTGTTTTAGGGTTTTAAATCCCTTATATTTGAGAATTTATAAATTTATGAGGATTTGGTGTTCGATCGGTTGCGAAAGTATAGGGGTTTTCGTCATGGGTGGTTAACAGGTCACACGTCGTTGAGTGTTCAGTCAATTAATGGCATTGGTGGTGGACGACAGTGGCAAAGGAATTAAATTAAGGTTTTAAAATTTTTGAATTTTTTTTTAAGATCTGATAAAAATATTTAAATAACAAATTTCAAAATTACCATAATTTTTAACGTGGTTAACACTCGGCTACCTAAAATGATAACAAAGAAAATGTTATGCAATTCTTCTTAACGAATAATTCTTTAGTCGCACTAAAACATTTTTCGAAATAGAGTTTAGGCACTTATTTTTGTATTCTTTAAGGGTAAAATATATCATTTCTCACCGAACTATATTCTCTCTCCTATTTTACTCAATGTACTTTCAGTTTTTCTAATTTACTCACTAAACTTTCGAATTATTTATGTTTTGATCACTCTGAATTATTTTATTATTTATGTATAACGTGGCTTTTTATTATTATTATTTAAGATGGTTGGGACTTCTGGTCTATTTTGCCCGCAAATGCTGTGCTTTACTCTCCTGAAACAAAGCTTCCGAGGACCGCGGAGCATGCTTTAAGAAGCGCAATCCCAGCAAATACGAACATGAAGGCTATACAGGTTTTAAACTGATAACTGAATCCACACATTTGGTATGTTTAGATGCTGATCACCCTTTTTTTTTTACCATCTTTCATTTTTCGTATAGGCTTCTTTGGAAGACCTTTCCTACTGCTAAGGATTCCACAAAGAAAGCCTCATGGAGCTATAGAGGGTAATGTCAAGAAAGCCTTAAAGGTACCTAGTATTTCCTTTTGCACAAAACATAAAGAAGTTAAGGAGTCTATACCAGTGGAGTTCACTCATATTGAATGCATCTTTTTAATTTTCATTCGTTCGTTCTTTGTTATTTTCCCTGTCAAGTTCATGGTTAAGTTTTGATGTTATATTGCTTTGTTTAATTTCAGATAGCAGTAGATGGAAAGGATTCTATTTGGGCAAGTATACCTGCAGATTTAAGGGAGAAGGGTTCAGCTCTTTACAATTCTCTTTTTGTTGGGAAGGTATGGTGGAAGAAGAAATTCATAGTTTTCTATCTTCTTTTGTTTTTATCGCAGTCATCTTTCGGGTGGGTCAAAATTGAGCTTTGATATAAATAAATGAGTTAGAGCCGTCACCGATCATTTAAAAAAATATTTAGGTTGATTGGACACCATCTTACTTGATTTGCGTTTTACTAGAAATATATCGGATTCGGGAGTCGATTACAGTCAATGAAGGATTAGCACCATTGTACTGCCCTTTTGGTACTAATTTAATTTTCAGTTGTCTTAATTAAGAAAATTATAAGTTGAATTAAAAAGTAAAAATTTGATCCAAACTACTCACATTTAATTGATTTAAAGTGCCCCTAAAAAGGTCATAAAGATGTTAGATTATAAAATAAAATATGAAGTGATTCAAAAGGAATAATTAACAAAAATTAAATTATAATACTTTAAATAAAGTAAGGAAAAGAGATACATAGGTACATACATGCTGAAAAATAAATGGACATAAAATTAACATAATGAGATACAAAAAAAATAATAGAACAATTTAATGCCAAATAAAAGAAAGGATCGCATATATTAAAAACACAAAATAATGAAGAAGATAAAGAAAAAGTTAATTGAATTACAATGTCAATTGTAAGATTAATAACAAACAAAGGTGAAAAATAATTAAATTAAAACAAAGAAAATAAAATGAATAAAAATAAAAATAAAAGAAATAAATAAAAATGTTGGATCAAAAACTCATAAAATATAATAACCTAAAAAAACAATTAAGTGAAAAACGTGAATTGAATTAAAAAAAAGGATCGAATTAAAAAAAGATTAAAGTAAGTGGTGAATTTAAAATGAAAATTATAATTAAAACTAAATAAAAGCACAAAATGGGTTTCCACAAAGATCAGAAGGACCAGTGTTGCAATTGAACCTTACCTGAATAAAAATGTGTGGATCCTAGGGTGAAACGGTAGGGTTTCGGGTCAGCTATAAAGCCCAAATTTTACAAACAAAATTCATTTTCTCATTTCTTTCAAAACCGATCAAAAGAAACCCATTTATTTTCTCTAAAATGTTCTTCAGCCAACGAAGAACATTCAACCGGAATTCATGGTAACCCAGATTTCGACCGTGCACCGCCTCGCCGACCATCGTTCATCGGAGGTGAAACTCGAAAAAAACTTATACCTTTCGAAAGCCCTTGATCCACTCTCCTCGAAAATCCACTTTGTTTTCGCAAAAAAAGCCTCGGGGAGGGCTAGATATGAGAAAGACTTCTCGAAAACCCTCCCCCGATCATCGGCTTTGTCTCTTTTTTTTTGTATTTTGAGTCAAAAAAACAAACCTAATACCAACATGCAAGTAAACCGAGAAAGGTAAAGGAAGTACCTTTTTATTTCTTTTCTTTTCAAAGTTTACAAGTCTTTTTGCCTTCGATCTCACTTGTTTTTTTCTTTGATTTTTGCATGGATTTATAACATTAAGAGTCCCTTATTTTCCATTCGGTTTAGAGTCCTCTAAGATTTGGGTTGTTGGCTTGATTATTCGAAATTAGTTTCCTACTATGGGATAATCTCTTCCGATCCAGCCGAAAAACCGAGGGTTGTGGAGTTGAATCTTGCTATGCGGCCGTACGGATTAGGGTTATTAGAAACCCATATCATTGACCTCTGTTCTGAGCCATTGGATTGGCTGTAAATCCGGCTCAAGATGCAACGGTGTGGTAATGTTCTTAGGATTTCACCAACCCTAGTTGATATGCGATTTGGGTCGTTCGATCGATGCTTGATCCTACGGCTGGGAATGTGCGACTCTTTTACTTGAATTAGCAACCCTAATTCACCGAGTCAGGCGAACTTGGGTCAAGTCGATTTGCTGGACTCTTGGCTGAGTTGGTTTGCTGGGTCAGGCCTGCCACCCGGTTGGGTTCCTTATTGGACTTGAACTTGAACTCCTTGTTCAGACCAAATAACAAAAAGAAAGAAAATAAATAAATAAATAATGAAAATAATATATAATATATAAATATTTTTTAAAAACTATATAATATATATATTTTCAAAATGTTTTCAAAAATTATATGTTATATATATTTTTTCAAAATGTTTTTAAAAACTATATATTATATATATATTTTTTCAAAATGTTTTCAAAAATTATATATTATATAAATATTTTCAAAAATTATATATTATATAAATATTTTCAAAAATTATATATTGTATATGTTTTCAAAATTTTATATATTATATAATATTAAATAGCACCTCGGCGAAAATGAGTAAGGCCTCTTTACCCATTATCACCAACGTTATTTTTCGATTGGTTAATATCCTTAAAATCTTATCTGGCGATCATTAAAATAAAGCAATTCTTACTCGGTTCTTTGCTGTTATCTCCTCTAAAATTCATTAAAAAGGAACAAAATCAAACGGAACAACAAAAGAAAAGATGTCTGATTATTTGCCTGTTGAAGTGATCATCGATATCCTCAAAAGGCTCCCGGTAGAGTCCCTGGAGAAATACAGGTCAGTTTGCAAAACTTGGAACAGTCATTTGCGACCCATCGTTCGTTTCAACTCATTGCCAAGCTTCCCTTTCGATACCACCCAACAACACTCCCTTACTACTCATCAGGGGCTTCAAAAACAGCGAAGCAAACTATTCTTCACACTATGATAATGATGGGTTTGATGAGTTCAAGCAGTTTCAATTCCATGTCTTTCTGCGTGTGTCGAATTTTATGTATGCTGGTTCTTGCAATGGGTTGATTTGTCTTTGGACATGTTACCGTGGTGTTATGAATTTTGTTTTCTGGAACCCTTCGATTCAAAAGTACGTTTCTTTGCCCCTTCCTAGCTTTGTCTATGTCCGTTTAAAATTTGGGTTTGGCTTTTATTCTGGAACCAATGATTACAAACTACTTATTTTTGGGGTTGACTATGATGATAATTTGATTCAACCTTGTTTGTTTTCCCTGAATGAAAATTGTTGGAGAAGGGTTGCTGCCATTGCTCCTAATTATGAAGCTAATGTCTTATCGACTTTCGTTAACGGGGCTGTTCATTGGTTAGGATATCAGAAGAGAAACGATGGTCGTTCAGTAATATGATTTTGGGGTTTGGTGTGAGTGCTGAGGAGTTTTTTGAGATAAGTTTGCCTGAGAGCTTAATTGGTTTGTGTTACGATGATTTGTCAATCATGAACTATGGGGAATCTTCCATTGCAGTGCATAACATGATAGATGTTACGTTGATTGAATGCTGGGTGATGAAGGAGTACGGTGTGGTTGAGTCATGGGCTAAGGTGTTTGCATTCCCTACGTTTAGGGGATGGTATCCGCCGCCAAGATTGGCGTTTCGGAACAATGGGGAAGTTATATTGCAAGTGGATAGGGAGAGATCGCTTTACACGATTTGAACTGTCAGCTAATTGAGCCTCACGGAGTTAAGGTCGGGGATTCTCTTCCATCTGTCAGTAATTACGTTGAGAGCCTGGCGTTGCTCGACAAAGGGGTCGATGTCAGCAGTTTTAGCGATTATGCTATAGATTCAAGTGGTTACTTGGTTTTAAAAAACTCCTTATGGACTAGTAAGTGCATAACTAAGAGTGGTACTGATGGAAGAGAGTGAAGCGACATGGGACTGGTGATCACGTTCACCTGTTATTTTCACAGCTGTCTAATTTTTGTAGTTTATATGGACTTGTATAGGCATAACTCTCCTTATGTTAGCTTAATTGCACAAATACCTTGATGAGTGCTACTGTAAATTAACACCCCTAATCCCATGTCGGGAAATTGTAAGAATGCGCTAGGATACATTTGTGGAAACAACGACAACTCAAATCGTTGGATCTGCTTATTCTAACTTCTTATTCAGAAGTTATAGGGAATTTTTTTTTATTTTTTCATGTGAATCCTTTTGATCATATCTGTACCTCCTTAGACCGATGCGGGTAACCCGATTCGATCTGGAGTGTCACATTAGGGCCACCGGAGCGATCTACTGTAAAAATAGCGGAAAATTTAAAACTTTTCTTAAAACTTGTAAACTCATAAAATCATTTATGAGTACAAAATAAAAGTTATCAATATTCAAAATAAAACAGATTTTCAGACTCGTATATAAAACAAAATACAATTACATGCCCACAAATCACATGTACCGTACTCTGCAAACAGTACCGGAAGAACTCCCTTACTGAAGTCGATAGCTGCACTGGTACAATTCTTTTAGCCTGAAAAGATAAGTAACAGAGTGAGCTTTGGAAAGCTCAGTAATACAGAACTACCAGATGATGCTGATGAACGTGCAGATACAGATAAATATATATTTCCTTATTGGTTCAGATATTTACAGATTTCTTTGGCTGAGTTGAGGTCCCATTGATATTTCAGGTAGTAACAGATAATATTCAGTTCAGATGGAAATATTTCGGATGTCTAGGTTAAGGATATCAGAATAGGTTATCTAGTGTGTTCCCGTAAAACCAGTGAAAAGATACAGATAAAATATTTCAGTAAAATCGGTTTTTGTAAAATGTTTTACAAAAAACATGAACACTACGCCCATCCATCAAGTCTAAAATGTGTAGGTTCCCCAGAACCATACACCCACCGTCAAGTCCAGTAAGGCCCTGAGCACACAGCCGAGGAGCCTCCAGGTATACTTCCTCCAACATTACCCCCCAAATAAAACATGTTCCGTCCGTAAACGGATATATCAAAAATCAAAACATAATTCATGTCAAGTATCATATCAAAATCTAGGTCAAGTATCAAATCAGAATCCAAGTCAAGTATCATATCAGAATCCATGTCAGATATCATATCTGAATCCATGTCAAGTTCAGATCATAATTCAAATCGAAAATCAGATAAAATATTCATGTGAGTAGGGAACACACCAGAATTTACAGATATTATTCAAAGATATTGGATAATCTTAACAGGTAGAGGAACACGGATCTTCAGTATACCGATAGAATATCGGAATTCAGAATCACTATTGGGAGAGTTCAATAACTGACAGAATCATCAATTATTCAGAATGTGATTTGAGCTGATAAGGAAGAAATGAAGGTTCAGGACATTTACATTCTATGTCAATTAATCGGATTATCGGACAACTCTTAGATGAATAGTTCCCAGAACTAATGCTTGTCGATTGTTCAATTCATTGTTCTTCCAGGGTATTTACTCTTTAATACCACAAATTCTTATCCATAGATCATTTTCAGAATCATCGCTGAATAGATCTTCCAATGTATTTATTTCATTTTCACGCTTCCACAATATCATGTAATGCTGGCGTACTTGATTATTTTGTTCATAACCCATTGTAATTGTACACTATGTAAACTCATCAGAGTTTCCAGACTTATCCAAATCACTTACTAAATCCTCAGTCATCGAGGTTACCTAGTTCATTTAGCAGTCATGTCCATTCCAGTTACTTCGGGATTTTCCAGAGTAATTCAAATGTTTCTAAATTTCATATACATGTTGTACTTTCGTTCCATTCAATTTGGTCTTCGTGGTTGATTTGTCGAACAAACGTCCAATTCTTAGTAATGAATGCGATCTATAGTTTAGCTGAGCTGAATACTTCCAAAATTTATCATCGAGCCAAACTTGAGAAGATGAATATGCATTCAAGTAATATCTATGTCATTCAGGTATTGACATAACTTTAGGGTCGATCTACTCACTTAAATTGTGTTCCATTACTTTTAAAGATAGTCCAACACCTATACTTATTTGGATTCCTTAATTAATCCAAGACATTTACTTAGTTTAGGTCATAAGGTTATTTTGGTAATTTTGGTGATCAGTTTTATTTCATTCATTTCAGAGCTCGAGGATATCCAATCATTCCTGAGCTTGGTGATATTCTTGGGTTATTTCCATTACAGGAGTATTCTGGTCATTCTATAGATCCGATGTATTTCAATCATTTCCTTCCATCCTATCTTATTATTTAATTCCAATTTATCATCTATTTCAGTCCCTTTGAACAATTCTGATAAAAGAGCACCCGATAAATTGTTCTTCAGGTATTTATTCGTAACTCGGATATTTTCGAGTCAAGTGCTTTCTCAGCTTTTTACCAACGGAATATCAAGAGTTTTCTGTACTAAGTCATGATCTTAACAATCAAATTCGTACTTAATCGAGTTAAGTATAAATCCTCAAAGTACTTTCTCATTCAGTGTCAACTCTTAACCAGATAATTTCGATATTAGCTCTTAACGAAAATAATTATAATTTAAAGATTCTATGGTTAATTGCTTTCTCGAATATTCTCTGATCTTGAAATTATTCCTTAACAAACTTCTAGCATCTTTCGCAAACCCTTGTTGGTGTTAAAAATCAGTTATCCAAATTTTCTAAACAAAACTATCATTTCTTATGCACATCTGTAATTATATCGGATCAATATGTCTTTTCAGAGTTATTAACCAACTTCCATAGACAATTGTCATCCTACTACATAAGGGTATTTTCGTAATTTTACCCTACCAGAGTATTCTCATAATTTCTCATCCAAGTACCTTTAACATTTAACCTTTAATGATATAAAATATAAGTTACAAATCCATAGCTGATTTCTTTATCACTAATCACAAACTTGTAATTTAATTCTAACAATCTCTCAATCTATTATATTAGTCATTCGATTCGTATTCAGTTACCGAATTTCTACCACATTCATATCAAGTGTATAAATTAATCAACTCCACAAAAGTGACCAACATTATCTTATTCATGCATTTACCAATATCAACTTGTTCCATAAAGCATAAAGAGTTAGTAAAGTATTATCTCGATTTCCGTGCAATACTGATCGACCATTAAATTCCATTCAAACGCCCTTGATCTTGAAATCAACTTCCAATATTTCCTCAGATCCATATCAATAGAAATTACATAAAAAACGGAGCTTAATTCTGAAAAACGGATAAAATCGGATGATAAATCAGTGAAAACAGCTTACCGGGTTCGAATTTGGCGAAACAGACTTCGAATTCGGATTCAAGACGTCGAAAGCATAAAATACGACTTTTCCAAAATTTGGAATTTTCGATCAAAATCAAAGTCAATGGGTTTGACTCGTAATTTCGAGGCCTTCGGTCCGAATTTCAAAAAACAGACTACAGAATCAGATTTGGAACGTCGAAAAACGTCAGGATAGGTATACTCGGTCGAAGTCAAAGGTCGTTTAATGCCCGGTCAAAGCCGGTAAAAGTTCTGGTCAACTGTGGTCAACGCCGGTCGCCGCTCAACAGTCGACTATTTTACACAAATATCACTCTAACGGAAATTAATTACCAAATTAGCCACATTCTGCAAATATTTACAAAACTAACACCCGGATTTTACACAAATAGCACCCAAAACATAAATTAATTACAACTTTATCACCCAGACGATGCCCATCTCGGGGGGTGGCGCGTGCGGTGCGTGAACAGTAACCCAGTGTCGGAAAATTCTCGGAAAAAATTCCTAAAAATTATTTTAAGCGATTTTGAGACACTTACAAAGCTCGGTTCACAATTTTGAGCGGCAGAGAGCTCGATTCCGAAACGTCGGAAACTTTGACGGTCTCACCCGTCCACGCGCTGGCGACGACGGAGAAACGGAGAACACCGGTGGACTCGGAACGATGCAAGGAATACGATGGTGCGGGAGGTGTCATAAACGGATGACCCGATCGTCGTGAATCGACGAAAAACCAACTGAAATCGAGTTATTACCGACGATACTTCCGACTGAAATTAACGACGAACGGCGATGATTCACGACGAAAGGTTTGAGGGGTTTTGTTCCTCGGTCAATAACGAACACGATGGTGGTTTCGGTTCGTCGATCGGAGGTCGGACGACGAGTAGATCGGAATTGAAATGAATGTTGTTAGAGAAGAGAAAACTAGAAATTATTCAGAACCTGCGCACGGGAAGGGGTTTATATTTTCTCATAAATAAAAATGGGCAAACCATGAGTGTAGTCACTAAACATCCTGCACTTTTTAAAACGGTCTGTCAACTTTGAAATTTTATAATTCAATCCTCTGTTTTCTTCCAAATTACAAATTAAATCCAATACTTTAAAATTTCTAAAATTTAGCCCCTAAATTGGGGTGTTACAATATCTGCTTGATATGTACCTTCTATTACATATATTAAAGTCTGCAATCGATCTATAATGCACTCTTAAAGATCAATTTGCCTGTCTGCTTAAGTTGAAATGCTTTTCTCTCATAGACGCTCTTATGAACTCGCATGGCACATGTA
The DNA here is from genome assembly GCF_006381635.1 of Hibiscus syriacus. Classification (NCBI taxonomy): domain Eukaryota; kingdom Viridiplantae; phylum Streptophyta; class Magnoliopsida; order Malvales; family Malvaceae; genus Hibiscus; species Hibiscus syriacus. The sequence continues at coordinate 744,999 of NW_024063096.1, forward strand.
AGCATAATCGTATATACAAACTCTGGCATTTCTATTCTTTGAAGACCAAAATTATAATCCCTTTGTTTCATGGCAAGGGGCCATTGTGCTTGTGATTTCGTGTTAGTTGTAAACCAACACGTTATGTTTATTTCCAAATGCTAATTCCTGCAATGCTATCTTCACTTCATTATTTCAGTGACACTTTTTTTTTTCTTTCTGAATTCTTGCAGGACCCCAAGGAACCATGCAAATATATGGGCCGTTGGAGCATTTCTGCCCTTTTGTTAATGAGAAGAACTTCCGTATACTCTTTTTTCTCCGTCTTGAACTGCATTTTTGTTTTGCACTTTTAGTTAGAATAGACTCCCGGGTGTACCGAGTCACCCTTAGGCAGTTTTCGTATAGACATCCATTTGAACTGCACATATGGTCTTGCCAATCTTGAACAGCCTCTTTAAAGCACTTTTAACATATTAATTAAAGAGGAAACCCGATATTTGGTTGTTTTTCTTCTCCTTTCTTTTGGTACAGAGAAGACTGTAGGTTGGAGGGATTGTAGAAGCTACCGCCTTGTAAAGGTGATTGCGTGAGCCACCGAACTAAGCCTCGGGTTCGGGGTAATGTTTTAACTGAATGGAAGGAGAATATGTTGTATCTGAACTCCGAAGAGTTCACATGAAATAGACTAGATGCTTGCAATGCATGCAGGGCTTGATAACCAGCAGCGATGATAAGTCGTAGAACGGTGCTGGTTCACTGTGGCCATTATGTTTCAAGCTTTGATGCTTGAATTCATATAACGTGCACCATGACTGTTTATGATGTTTTGGCTGTGTTTCCGAACTTGTTGAGGGTTGAAGTAAATTGATAACCTTTTGCCTGCATTTTTCGGTTAATCTTTACATACACCTTTGGTATTGAAGTTAGGTAGCTGATGCTGTTGATTTGAATGTGCCATCAATAAAGTATTACGCGACGTCGGAGGTGAGTATCGTCATATTACCTAGCGTCGGAACTGAATATTGTCACGGTTTTGTCCTCGGAGAAGAAAAATCATGGAATGAAGGAAAATTAATCATGTTTTATGCTGTTACAGCTCAATCCTTAGAGTGTTTGTTTCACTAAAAATAAATTATTTAAAATATATATATATATATATATATATATATATATATATTTTAAATATCAAACAAAGAAAAGTATTTTATCTGAACATCAGAAAATAACATAGTTTTCCAGAAAATCAATATCTTCTAAAAATAAATATTTTTCGAAAATTATTTTAACAAAATAAAATAATGATTAAAAGGGTTAATGTACATTTTGGCCTCAAACTTCGACTTTATTCTACAACTTGGCACTAACTCATTTTTGTTATAATTTGGCCCATCAATTTAGCTTTGAACTGAAATTTGGCTCCCGACTTTTTGAAATATAAATTTAATCTTAATTAAATATTTAAATTTGGCAAATGGGTAACTTTTATCTCTGTAGTTAGGGGTGAGCATTTGATCGAGTCGAGTAAAAAATTTCGAGTTATTCGAGTTGACGAGTCTATTTTATAACTCGGAGTTGACTTGAAATATTTTCGAGTCAAGTTGAGTCTAAGATATTCAAGTGGAGTTATTGGAGTCGAGTTGTTCGAGTTTCTATACAAATTTAATTGTAATTATTTATAGTACTATAGTATGAATCTATTCCAATTTTTTGACTTTATCTAATCATATATATATATATATATATATATATATATATATATATATATATTCATATTCTTTTCACATTACAATGTTATTTAATATATAAAATACAATCTAAAATTATAAAATATATTTGCAATATTATATTTCAAAGAAGGTATTTTGAGGATAAAAGATTAATGGGAGTATAAAGGAGTCAAAGAATTGATGTGAAGAAAGAATTTGTAAACAATTCTAGTCAAAAGACTAAATTGAGTAAAATACAAAGTTAAAGGACTACATTAAAAAAGAGAATATATTTTTAGAAAAAAATAAGAATTGAAGTTACATGGGTATTCTATATTGGTAGGGGCATGTGGTTTAAATTTGGTCAAAAATGTACTTAAAATGAACGATGAATTGAAGCAATACGGAAATCAAACAAAATTAAGGGACTAAATTGAAAAAATAAAAAATTATTATTAAATTGGAATTGAAAGTACATATGTATTATATGATGATTTAAGAGCATGTTGTTCAAATTTGGTAAAAATTTGACTTAAAATGAAGGAGGAATTAAAGGAATAGGAAATCAGAAACCAAATCGTAAATCTGTCAAAAATACTCATCCAAATTTTTGGTTTTTCGAGTTGCTCAAAATTTTGAAATTTCAACTCGACTTGAACTCGAAAACCGAATTGATAATTCGAGTGGAGTTGAACAACTCGAAATTGAAAAAAAATCAATTTTTCGAGTCGAGTTTTGCTCACCCCTCATGTAATAAACCCAATTTATCATTTTCGTATCAATTTAGCACTCAAAGTTGTTTAATTGCATCATTCTATACCCTACCCCTAACTTAAAACCCTAGATTGATAATCATAAACCCTAAACCATTACCATATAACCTCTAAATCATAAACCCTAAACCTTAATCTCTAACTTAAAACCCTTAATTTAGGGTTTTAAGTGAGGGTGATGTATAGAATGATGCAATTGAGTAGCTTTGAGAGCTAAATTGATGCGAAAATGCAATAGGAGCGAAAATAATAAATTGGGTCTACTACAGGTCCAAAAAGTTATCCTTCTGCCTTTAATTTCTTATAAAGAAAAATATTTAAATTATTATCAAGTTAAAATTTTAAATATAAAATTTAACAATTTAGATAAGTTTTAATTTAGAAATAAAAAATTAATTATGATTTTAAAACTATACAAAAAAATAGTCAAATGTCATATTGCATATCAAAGTAAATTTAAGGGTCAAATTACATCCAGAAACGTTCAGGGGCAAAATTGCATATCAAAGCCAAAATCAATGGCCTAATTGCATATGCAAGTCAAAATCAGGGGCCTAAAAGTCCATTAACCCTAATCAAAATATGATAAAGAAAAATAAAGAAAGACCATATTCAGGCCCATCTAGCTCCAACCCTTTACAAAACCCTAGCAACCCATCTCCATAAATTACCAACCAAGCCCAAGATTCAGGTTTTAACTAGGGTTTATCAAAGCCAAATTCTTCGTTTTCCTCTGTTCCAGCAGCCAAAAACCAAGAAAAAGAACTTCACTTTGAATTCCATCTTTGCCAAAAACCAATGGGGAAGAAACGGAAGCACAGCGAAACCCAGGCAGGTGAACCAAAAAAGCAAGGTGAAGGGGCACCCGAGAGACCAAAAAGGACGCTCATGGGTTGGAAAGACAAGGAAGAAGTTCAGAAACAAACCGACTCTAATCTCGAGTCTAATCCCCAAGTTTTTAGAAACAAAGAGAAAGTTATGGTGACTTGTTCACGCCGCATCAATTACAGGTTGGTTCGAAGAAGAAGAAAAAATATGTTATTTTTCCTTTGCATTAATGTTTGGTTGCTTTGTTTCTGATTTGGGTTTAAAGTTTTCGTTGTTTATGGTTTTGAGTTTTACAGGTATAGGCATTTGATGTTGAATTTGGTTTCACTTTTGCCTCATTGTAAGAAAGATAACAAGGTTGAATCAAAGAGTAGTAAAGGGTCTACCTTGAATGAGCTTATTGAGTTGAGGGGTTGTTCTTCTGCTCTGTTTTTCGAGGTAAATAATTAAGCTTTGTTGCTTATTTGTGCACTTTCAATGATTAATATGGTGCTTGATGAGCTTCCAAAGTTTGATTAACTAAAGGTGTATAGAATTATGTAAATATGGGTTGAATTTAACTCTTTGAGCATGGTAGTTACTTAAATTTTTGTTAATGCTAAAATTAAGGTGGTTTTACCTTGCTTCACTTTAGAATTTAGTGCTCAAAATGTTCTATGTTTATACACTTTTCCAGTGTAGGAAAAATCGAGATCTTTACATGTGGATGGCAAGGTGTCCCAATGGTCCATCCGTGAAATTTTTGGTTAATGCTGGTAATGTTTCTCTTTGAATCTCTTAAAATTCATTATTATGATTTCTTGATGTTGTTTAGTTCATATCGAGGTATGATGTTTTGCTTGTTTCTTGTGGCTTAATGAAGGTCGTTTTGTTTGTTTCAGTTCACACAATGGAAGAACTGAAGCTCACTGGAAATCATTTGAAAGGTTCACGCCCTTTGTTGACTTTCTCTAGCAATTTTGAAAAAGATGCTCATTGGAAGCTTCTGAAGGAGATGATCATGCAGGTATCTTGTGGCGGTTTTCCTCTTTTCAGAAAATGCTCTTTTTCTGTTTGTATTTCTCACATATAAATAAAACATGTACTTCCTGCTCTTTGAATGAGCTAATTTGAGTTTTCTCCAACATCTTTCAACATGTAGCAACGCTTATTCTCGCAGATAATTTGTGATATGAAAACTTTAGATGTGTTTATACAATTTTACACCGACTGTTCCTCTGATCTTGCATGTCCCCCATGTATGCTTCTGCTTTTTGACTCTTGAAACAATATGAATGTTGTTTGATATTACAGCTTTTTAAGATGATTCTCTTTTGTTTTCTATCAAGCCATTGAGATAAAGTTATAACATCTTTATGTGCACTGAAGTGTTGAGATTTTTCCTGATTCTGTGGATTTTTTACTTAAATACACACTGCGGGGTGTAGATGCGAGTGTTCCATGACACTTTCCTTTGTATTGTTTTCTGGCAGATATTTGGAACTCCGAAGGAGCACAGGAAATCTAAGCCTTATCATGATCACGTCTTTGTTTTCTCCATTGTTGATGACCACATATGGTTCCGCAATTATCAGGTCAGAACCATACTACATATATGGCACAAGCTTGGAACATGGATTAAATTCTTAATAGTAGTAAGAGGTATTCTTTCTGAGTTTCTCTTAAAACTACTGTTTCCTAATGCAGATATCTGTTCCTCACAATGAATCAGACAAAATGGTCCGAGGTGGACTCGATAAAATGACCCTTGTTGAGGTACGGAGTGATATTGGCTTTTTTATGTTCATATTTATATGTATTATGATTTTCTAGTAATTTAATGCTAGATACTGGCTCTTATAGGTTGGTCCCAGATTTTGTTTGAATCCGATCAAGATATTTGCTGGTAGCTTCGGAGGTCCAACACTATACGAGAATCCTTTCTATGTCTCACCAAACCAGGTAAGAGGATTATCCTATGATACCTCTGTCCTAATATGTGTTAAACGGAAGGCCGGCATGGGATTAGAGCCTAGGGCTTGTATTTCTCTACAGATTTTAATAATTTGACACTGGTTATCTTTCAGATCCGAGCATTGGAGAAAAGGAAGAAAGCTGGGAAGTATGCTAAGAAAGTCAAGGCTAAGACAAGGCGGAAGATGCATGAGCAATCTAATCCCTTGGAGCCTGATGAATTTGCAGATATGTGGAGGGAATGATATCTCAATATTCATTTTTCTACAAACCCAAAAGAATTATTTTTCACTAAGCTTGTGTCGTATCTAATGCGAACCGATGAGTTTTGGTTAGTTACTTTATCTGCAAGTTTTAATTTTGTACGATGTTACATCAACGGATTGGTTAAAATACAAAAACAGAATCATGTGTTTGCAGTTGCATCTGCATTATCCTTTTAAGTTCGTCATTTCTGAAATGCATAACCCTCGGCTCATCTCGGAATCGCTAAAGATGAAACTTCAGCTCTATTGCATGGATTAAACAGATACAGGAGTAGTTAAGTAGATCATAGTAGATGATAATCCCTTAAAGATGGTTTTCACTTCTCTTCATGAAAACGTAACAGGGAATAACAAGTTTGCAGCACAAGTATAAAAGCAAAACTGATCAAAGTAGAGAAAATAGTAGAATTGAAACTGCAGGGAGGATTATATAAACAGTACCAAACCTGGTTCAGGAACTGTGAACTATGACTATTTACAACTTGTGTCCTTAAGGAAGAGGATGACATTTGAGATTGATCACCAAAGGCAAGATGGTAGTCTGAGCTATGATATCTACTTGAGAATAAGCCAAGAGAAAGTTCAACGGATTGGTCTTTGTTAGAAGAAAAGCTATGCTAATCTTGTGCAACAAGCATGCACGAGCAGTCACAGGAGATACAAATCATAACACTTGTGGATTCGAACTAGACCGACCCTCATGTGTCGTCCATTTTCAGCTTCACCGCCAGGGGGTATGATGGATTCGAAGAATATGTCTTCGTATTCATTGCCGTTGTCTTCTCCAACGATGTCGTCTTCGTTGTGTAATCATTTTCATCAAATTTATCTTCTTCTTTTTTAATATTTTTTTAATAATTTAAATATATATTTAATAAAAATAGTACTCTAAAAAAAATTCAAATTGAAGTTCTTAATTGAAAAAAAATATATCTATGTATGAAATTGAATTTACAAAATCGAACTAAAAAGTAAGTACAGATAATATATTTAAATAACAAAAAATATCTATACAGATAATATATTGAATTTACAAAAAAATATATATGTATGAAATTGAATTTACAAAATATCTATGTATGAAATTGAATTTACAAAATCGAACTAAAGCCAAGTTAGAAATAACACTTCGAGGCGCCACTGAGTATCCATCTTTCTCTCTAGAAAGAAATCGAGATCTTCTTCTTCTTCAACGGCCTGGTTCTATCTCTACTCGACTTCAACCGGTATTCATTTTTATTTCCTTCTATCTATTTATGTTTTCTTCAGGGTTGACTATTCATTCTATTATCAGTTTTTTCCTCTTGTTTTTTTTTCCTGTCTGCATTAGTTATCTAGATTTTGAGATTAGGGGTTTTCTCATTGTGCAGTGAAAAGGATTCTGGGTTTTTTTCCTGGGTTTGATTAAATGGAAAAAATTGAGAAAGGTGATGGTTATGAGGAGGGAGAAGAAGATTCAGAGTATGTATTACTTGATCTTGATGCTGTTTCTTCGCAGATTTACATCCCTCCAAATGCACCCTACACTCTCTCTGTAAGTTCTAGAACTCTTCTTTTACGTTACAAATCTGTTAAGTTTTACTCAGTTGTGTGAAATTAAAATTTATAACTGGATGAGTATTTAGGAATTTACGAGGAAGTCAAGTCTTAAATGCATATGACTGATAATGATATTTTAAGTAAAACGAAGAATCTGAGAAGAAAGCTTTGCCTTTGGGTTTTGTTTCTTGGTATTCATTTATATTTGTTAATTCATTAAACCAGAGCTTTCATATACTGAATTTTAGTTTCACTGGCCAACTTTCAAGGTTGTACCTTCTCTTGGAGCAGAGATTTTTCATCTGTCTATAGTGATCTTCATCTAGTTATATGTTACTACTAGCAATTCATGTACTTCCTTTAAGTATAGAAGAACATTATCTACATATGGTTTGCTTTGTGCTAATTGCTGGATTTAATAAAGATTAGACTTGGCAATCCACGTATTTGGTGTTTATGGTGTTATTTGTTTATATATATGTATATATTGGTATTATATACATTTATATTTGTGTACTCGTATTGTGTTTTAGTTATTTTCTCGTGTCATGTCCAATATGATCGGTCCTAATAAGAATTACCCTGCTTATATTTTTTGTTCTTTGATTGAAGCTATGCCATAATTGAATTTGGGTTTGGTTTGGTTTCAATGTCTTGTTGTAAGCTTCTTATGTTCTGTTTAGTGATATTTCTTGTCTGGGAATATTTGCTTGCTTGATTTTCCAGTATTTGTTGTCAGTTTTGAACTAGATGTGATTTTTTTAAACTTTTTTATTTGATCAGATTGTTATGAATTTCAGGGTCTGGATACGATGAACCCAATATTAATCATAGATGGAAAGGTGAAGCTGGTGAGTTGTTAAACTTGCAAAATCTTGCTATGTTATTTAGACACAAGGTCAATGTCGGATTTGGATGTGTGTGACATGAATATACCAAATTTTCTTGATTTTATATATATATATATATATCTGGAGGATCATGCCTCACCAATGTCCGAACATCTTACATATACATTAAGCAAATGGAAAGTTCGAGTAACATAAAATCTAGTATTTACCTTGAGAAAAGTTCCAGGTTGTTCATATTTTTAAAAGTTTATTTACGTCGATGACTATTTTTACTATACAACTTGGATCTGTCATTTTTTTATTGTTGCTTACAGCTAGAAATTCTAAATGATATATCAATGCATCAGTTACTGCATGAGACTGATGTAAAGAATTCAGGAAGCCATCAATTGATTGGAAAATATTATCTATAGACATCTTCCATATCAGTGTCATTCAAGTTTGGATAACTGTATGCATATTTGTATCCAACATTCATGCCCAAGTCTGGACAACGGAGAACTTTAATTGGGAGGCAGTGGTCGATGATTGGCCTAAGCTATTATTTCTATTTTGGCTTTTTTCCAATTTACAGATTGGAGAATATGAAGAAACAATTGGGACTTGCTTTGTTTTCTCCGAAGATGGTGAGTAATGTTTCCTGATATACTTTCTCTGAGTTGCTTAATTTTCTCCTATTCGCTCTTCTTTATCATCTTCTTATCTTATGCAGAGGAGAATTGCAAGTTAACTTGAAAATTCATGCATTCTTGCCACATATTTTTCCCCCTTTTTTGTGTCAATAATTCATGTTATATAGATTTTGACATGTTTGTGCATACACGTAATGTTTATATGGTTTAGAAAATATGAAGAGTCTGAAACATAGTTCATTACTCTGATCTCTATTACTTCAACTCTTCATTTTTCTTGAAGAACCATTGTCCTACCCATCAAGGACCTAGGTATAGGAATATGATTCCCCAAGGACCTTTAAAATACATGGAAAAACTTAGAAAATCAAACATACATGTAACGAGTACATATCTGTATCTGACACTGATATCATAGTTTGAGTAAAATTAGCTTAGGATTTCATTTTTTTTTCTTGAAGTATACATGTTTGATATCTATATTCGACAAATATTCCAATGAGTATGGAGATATGATCTTTCAAGGACCTTCCATATACATGAAGAAGAAAAATTAAGCATATCTATGTCCAACACTGGAACCCGTGTTTAACATAGGCTGCCCCTTTGGTTTAAATTCTGTTTCTCAAACATTTTGCTTTGCATGAACTAAGAATTTGGGTGTTATATTATTTGCAGATGCTCCACCTGTAGTGTATGAAGAGACGGGTCCATCAGAGGCAAATCTCTTTTCAGGAAAATGCATAATAGATCCAAATCAAGCTCCAAGAAAGCAAGTAAAACCGGTTGCTCGACTTCACAAGATTCTTAAGTTCAGTTTGTTACTCGACGAGAATGTTCAAGCTGAAACGAATTCGCCGAAATAGTACATTTTTGTAAACTAGCAAACTTGAATTTTGTAGTTACCGGATAGTGTTTAGACTTATCTTGAAAGTAATTTAGTGTAATTCAAGCTTAACTTTGCTCTATATTTCTCATACTCCATTGTTATTGATGATTGGAATAAATGAGTTATGGTAGCTATAGGCAGTTCATCTTTCTGGTTTGAGCGGAGAGGCGTAGTATGTCCACAGGTGGTCGTTGGCTAGTATCAAAGTCCTTTATCTCCATAAGAAGGTAGAAGAGGAATGAGTGAAGAAAAGGGATTTAGATCCTTCTCTCATCTAGATTGAGAGGTTTTACGGTGACCCCTAATATTAGTATTAGGTGTAGGGTAATGATGGTTATTTATAGACTGATAGGATAGATTAATCCGATTCATGTGATCAGTTATCAATTGATTCTGGTAGAACATGTGAGACCTGTCAGGCTACCAAAGGTTTTGACTTCTTGAGAGGTGCAAGGTTCTAGAGATCCTAATATCTTATGTCCGAAGATGTTCTTCTTGGGCCTCATCTACGAAGGTGTTCTAAATCTGCAGAGGTCTTGATGTACGGAGATGGTATAACCGTTATCTATCCAATATACGAATGCCTTGCTAGATACAACATGAAGCTATTACTCAGTGAATTAATAATTGTAATATTAATTTTTAAAGCATGAATTAAATTTATGTTATGATCGACAGTGTAGGATTGTATTGAACTACTTTGTCATGCTACAAGACGAGACAGAAACAAAAAATAGTTGACCTTTGACTCTGCACGTGCTCCAAGGTCGTACAAACATAAAAAGAATCAACCACAAACAAGTTGAATCAACACCCACACTTTGTTTAATCTTTTTTTTTTTGTGGCCATGGATGTTTCCACGAAGTAAACTGGCACCTTCTTTCTACCTAGCTTTTCCTCCGGCTTTCCCTTCCCAGAAAATCTTTAATCCCTTTTCATGGTCCTTTTTTCTTCACAGCCAAACAGAGTTATCAGGTAACTTTAATTCCCAATTCTCTGTTCCTTTTTTTTTTATTTCATATAAATCCTGAGAAAATCCAGGCTTGTTCATCAAATATTTCTCTGTTATTGCCCTCTTATCTTTCCTTAGATGTTCATCATTTGTTGTTACAATCACTTGTTATATCCTAAAATTGATGAGTACTTCCCGTTTTGTTGCTGGATATCATCTCAAGGAACGGGCACTCATCTGTATTTCTATCCAAAATCGGTTCATTTTCTCGAGATGGGCTCAGCAATAAAAGGTTTCATGTAAGTGGAAGCTTTGAGTTTGAATGTTGAAAATTATGGATTTTCTTGATAGAGTTGTTTTGCAGAATTTGGTGTTGAATTCATAAGTAATGTTTCCAAATTACATACTTAGAAAAGTTCTTGTGAAGTTCATTTGGATTTCCTTTGTTTATTTCTTCCATTGTTGTATTTCCTTTGGATTTCCTCTTCAAACCACACCTCTGCTCTGAGTTCTTCGAATATTTCGGAATTACATATCTTCCGTTCAACTACGGCCTTTGAAATTACCACTAACCTATGTGATCTGAAGTTACTGTCCGATGACGAGATTTATTTATCTTATCAACCTACGAATCATTACCCTAGTTTAACATCAATACTAATAACACATGCACTCAAGGCTAGAGAAATGACTCTTTCTCTCCGGATCTTTCTTACTGTTCATCATCTCTTTATATCGTCTATTCTCTTTCCCTTTCATTGACCAACTGTCGCGGCTCTCTGTCCAAATCAAAAGAGTAAACCGTCAAAAACCATGCAATCTCATCTCTCATCAAGATTATGTATATATATATATATATATGAAGGACATATCTTCGTACTCATGTCTGAATGTGTCAAATACATATATAAAACACGAATATTTCAGAGAAAAAAGAAAAGAAAAGTAAAACACAGTTGTTATGGCAAAACATTCTTATGCCAGGTATTGGTGTTAATGCAGGGAATTAGCTGAGCAAGTAGGGAGTATTTTTGAGGTTGGGAACACTATATGGGGTTTAATTGGAGACCACTGGAAACCACCTAGAGGCATTGATCGGAGTGTGAATAATCTGAAGAGAAAAAGAGATCAATTGAATGGTCAGAAAGACGATACGACGTTGAGAATCAGAGCGGAGCTGCGTCCTAGAAAGGAAGTCAAGAAAGAAGTCGAGCTGTGGCTTGAAAATGTCAATAGGATAGACAGAGAAATATCGAACCTCGAATCCAAAGTCGGAGCCAGCGGCTTTTTCTCCCGTGGATTTCTTGTGAAGGATGTTTGCAAGAAGGGACAAGAAGTTGATGAATTGATTGGAAGGGGTGGATTTTCCGATGCATTGGTTGTCTATGATTGTTCACAGATTGGTTGCATGTTGCCGGCATCGAGTTTAGTCGTTGAAACGATAGGACTTAAAAGGGATGAGATTCTGAGATACCTTCGGACTAACGATGATGTTCGGAAGATTGGAGTTTATGGAATGCCAGGAGTTGGTAAAACAAGTGTGGTCAAGCTTGTCAACAATGAACTCTTAAAAGATAAAATCAAGTTCGATAGTAGTATGGTCACTGTATCGACGAAATGTGTTATCGAACTGCAGGATAAGATTGCAGGGGCGATGAATGTTGTTATTCCGGAAGACGAAGATGAAACATTACGAGCAGGGATGCTGTCTGAAATCTTGAGTGACAAGGGTAAATTTGCTTTAATCTTGGATGATGTACGGGAGATTTTTTCCCTGGAAAAAGTTGGGATTCCTGAGCCCTCTGCAGATAACGGTAGTAAAATCGTGCTAACAACTCAATCGATGGATGTATGTCGACGAATGGATTGTCGAGTAATAAAAGTGGAACCACTTCCCGAAGCAGATGCGTGGACATTGTTCTCGGACAAGGTCGGTCGAAGCCTAATGAGCTCCGCAGATTTGTTTCCGGTTGCAAGATCAATTGTGGATCGTTGTGCCGGTTTGCCATTGGTAATAGTCACAGTTGCCAGTACCATGAGAGGTGAATACAGTCCTCCTATATGGAGGAACGCATTGGAGGAACTGAACCGGAACATACCGGGGATTACCGATGTTAAGAACACGATATATCGGCAACTGAGATTCAGCTACAACCGTTTGAACGATCCAAGAATCCGGAATTGTTTGCTGAGTTGTGCATCGTATGGTGAAGATTCAGGAATCCGAAAGGAGCAGCTCATAAGGGATTGGATTGGAAAGGGATTAATAGATGATATGGATGAGGGACAGGCTATAGTAAGAACACTAGTTGATAATTGCTTGTTAGAAAATGTAGGAAATGAAAGAATTAAAATGCATGGTCTTGTAAGAGATATGGCTCAACATATCAAACATGAGCTCTATGAATCATGAATTTTGCATTTCAACTTTACATAGAGACGGTGTAAGATTTTATGTTAATGATGTGAATATTTAAAAATTTAGGAACACAGAATTATAAAATATTAAACGATACAAAATTAGATCATCAGTATACATAAAAATAAAATACCTAGACTATATGAGAATTTGAAATTTTTAAAGAATATGATTGTCTCCTCCAACACCTTTCGATTCATGCCTGATTGTAATCCATGTTCTTAAGTAATTGTTTGTTGGAAGTTTCTACTCAAACCAAATATGGAAGACTTGTAAAGATGCATGATCTTGTAAGGGAGATGCCATTACACATCACAAGTGCTAAACTTCGATTCATCGTAAAAGCTGGCATGAGATTAACAAATCCACCAGATGTACAAGAGTGGAGCAAGGATCTGGAGAAGGTTTCACTGATGGTAAATTGGGAATTAGAAATTCTGTATCCCTTTGAAATGTCGCCGCCAAAAGGTCCGATGCTAATGACATTGTCGTCGTCGGATTGTGGTATAACGAGTATTCCAGACTTTCTTGCCTTCAAGAGCTGATCGTCGGTGAAACGTTGATAAGAGGAGAAGAGGTTCATGGATTGAACAAGCTGGAATTCCTTGAAGGTCGGTACATGTCACTGATTTATTTCTGTATTCCATTGATCAGATTCTGCTATACATATGATTATATTTCGTGTTTGTGTTGATTGATCTCTTTAGCATAGGGTGCTCTTTCATTTTTGTGGTGATTCTGTGGAAGGAATTTCGGTGTGATTCGACATGGCAATTCAGTTCTGGTCCGGAGTTCTCTGATTCCGTGTTGGAATGAGAAGGGTCACAAAATCGATTCATGATTCGAATACGAAAAGTCAAAAACAGAGAAAGATAGGCTACTTGACTTTCCCATTTATGCATATCGTGTCTTGTGCTCTTTCTTTATTCATCTAGGGAACACAAATATACATACTGTTAATAAAAAAAAGTTCCAAAAGACTTGGGAGTCTCTATTTTTTTTATGAGACCTCTCAAACATTATTAGTTCATATCAGATAGAACTCAGAACAGTTCCACTCATGGCTGACTATGATCTGTACTTAATGGTTCACTAGCTATGTTCACGGCTTCTTTCATCGAATTGGCAGTTCCAACGGTAGGTCGTCCGCGGTCACGTTCCAGTTTAGTGTTCTGAAGTCCCTTACTGTCACTCAGATAGCATACGAATACAGGGTCCTCGACGTCGGTATCTTTCCATCCGGAAACACATTCCGGGAGACATCCTGGATCACACTTCAGCTCATTTGGGGTCTCTGGTGGTGTTACTGACACCATCGACATCGTTTGGGCCGATAGAATGAAACCAGGAGCACACCCCTGAGAACATTTTGGGACCGTGAGGTTTCCAGGACCACCTGCTCCTGGTCCTTCCTCCATAGAGGGCTCAGGGTTAACAATAACAGGTCCATCAGTGGCCTGAACCATGTGGAACCTAGTAGCCCAACTGAACCCCAAAGATATAAAAACTGAGAAAATTATGCATGCAGATTTTAGATTTGAGACCATTTTGCCAACTTTGTGTATTACTCCACACTTGATCAAGTGAGATCTCCATTGCCTTTTATAGAATAAAAAAAGTGGCAATGGAAGAGAGCAGCAGCTGTTTTAATCCAGGGATCATGAACCTTGAATGAGTTGCAATTTACCTGCCTTTCCAGAATCAAAGCCGTCAAGCCATGTACTCATATGGTATATATTATTTTCATGTTCTATATATTAAAATATTGGGTAAAGTACACAAATAGTCCATCGACTATAGGATGATGCTTTGTTGAGTCCCTTGACTATTAAAAGTTATAAAATGATTCTTCGACTATAAGATGTTGCTTTGTTGAGTCTCTTGACTATTAAAAGATACAAAATGATCACTTAACTATTTAGCATGTTCCAAACTCATCTTTTTCCATTAGAAAACTGACAACAGTCCGAGCTGGATGTTAACATGTTGACTGAGATATGATAATTTTTTTAGATTATGGGATTAGATTTTATCATATCTTAATCATCAGGTTAACATCAAACTCAGATTGCCGTCATTTTCTTAGCGAAAAAGGAAGGGTTCGGAACATACGAAATAGTCAGGTGACCATTTGTAACTTTTAATGGTAAGAGGATTGAACACTGCAACACCCAATAGTCGAAGAACCATTTTATAACCTTTTATAGTCGATAGACTCAACAAAACATCACCCTTTAGTCGGAACCATTTGTATACTTTACCCTAAAATATTTACAAATAGTGATAAAATTCATTTTTTTAAATAATTTAAATATTAATAAGTTCTTTTATCAATTTTTAATGAAAGCAATTAGTTTTTCGATGATAAGCAGTTTATTCGTGATATTTTTTATATTTATTTATTGTTGACCTGTTATATGTTAATGTAACGTCATTATCTAAGTACATATAGTATATGTTATGTCAATGCTTAAGCACGCATGATATATGTTACACCAATATTTAAGTATACGTGACATATGTCATGTCAATTACGAAGCACATGACTCATATTTCAAAACTGATTCTTGATACGCTTTTGCTACCTTCTGCAACAGCTTTCTTACATACGAACTAAATAACGAAGCATCAACCAGCAGATTTGTATCGGTTTAAAACATGACAGAACTACATATATTGCCTAGGACCAAGAAATTTTCATGGCCATGGCGGTCGTTCATATATACAAGAAAGGCTTTAAAAGATTTAGGCAGCAAGAAACCAGGAATGGAAATGGTAATGAGAATGAGAATGTAAGAAAACACTATATTATATCAAGGATTCATGAAATCTATGGAAAATCATACAGCAAAAGTAAGATCATTGAGTAAGTCTCTGCATCTCATTTTGGTCGCCGAGTGTTTCAATGAGAAGCGTTGGTGCGTATTGGGCGGTGCCTTGGTGCTCCTCTGAATCCTGGCAGAACGAAAGAATGATGGTGTCGATCGACATCTCCACCACAGCGAAGAAGAGAGTTGCTACAATGTAACCGAGAGCCCAACATATCTGCAACAACACAATGTAAGCAAGGGTTCTAACCACTAGTTATTATGTTACACGACTATATCCTAGTACTGTATCTATGTTCAGACATGCATTCAACACGAGTGTCGGACAAAAGTACTTTGAGAAAAATGATGAATCGAAGGAACTTTGGTTATCGTGTGAAAAGCGATTTATCATTATCAGTCGAGAATTAGAGCTTGATATGTTTGCTTGCTCATGGTGCATGGCATTTATAAATTTCAACCTCTCACTTAATATAAAGACTTGCAATAATGAGTCGATAAGACGATAACATACCAGGACCGGAAGCAATGGAGAGGATATTTTGCCATGAGCAGCTCGGTACTTGTGGGTATCCAGCATTAGGAAACCGAAAACGGCACTTGAAAGGCTGACACACAACTTTCCGAGAAATAGAATAACATCTCCTATCACGTTCACCTTCCCTATCCGAAGAATGTTATTCATGATCAATTCAGTTGCGATTTCAGATGCCTTGAAGAAGCTTTTCCCGGTTATAGCAATCTGCAAGAACAATAGATTTAAGATTAAGTTCGGGTTAGGCAAAAACGAAAAAACCCACTAATTGCATCGTGATGGTTGGACTTATTATAAAGTTCTTCATTGTGTGAAAAAAGTGAGATCGCTACTATGTTACAGAGATAAGTATCGAATACGAATACGCGCTCGACACAATATTGTCAGCATTTTCAAAGTTTTTCTATATATTCGGAGTATCATACTCCCATACGCATCCAAATATGTGTCCGGCATAAATACTACAAACAGATACCTCAAAAAAATAACAAATCCTGGTAGCATAGGTCATATATAGTTTTTGGAAAATGCACTTTTTTCAAACTAGTTCTGGAAGATTACATTATATAAGCATTACGATTCACCGATTTGATAGTCCACTCGACACATCTCAAACATCCCCATGAAGTATGATTTCCCATCCTTCCAAACCAACCATCAGATGTACAGAAACTTTGAGTTTACGACGAATTGACTCAAGAATGAAACGAATTGATTCCACAAAGGATACAACCAATGAGCCAAGGGCAACAGACCCAAGGTTGTATCGTATCAGCCGCTTCATAGAGGCAAATACGGGAAGAAATGGGATCTCTGGCTGCAAGAATGAACCATAGAAATAATCAGCCAAAGAATTAATCATTGGAATAAATTCATTCAAAAAAAATTTACGGAAAGTAATGTGGTAATTTCGTTACTATAATACTTACAAATAGATACAAAGTAATCATTATGCTACTTCAACGTATGTAAAAAGTATGAACAAGAAAATATACATAGGTAAACTAGTATTTCAGTCTCGCATAAGTTGTACAACGATAACTTTAAGAACTATGGCATATCGTTTTGCTCGATTTGAGAGACTCCATACGATTTGCATTGAAGTTGTCTACAATTATGCCCAAAGAATTTTGAATATGGTAGGAAGTTAATTGTTTGTTTCCCATGAAAACAGCATGCATACCAGTAAAACAATACAATGGCTTAGTAGCTTACCGACATTTCACCACGAGCCCAATAGTAAGAAGCACAGAACCCGCAATCACGGTTGAAGAACACGCTATAAAAAATTGTGTAGCCCAGTAACCCCCGAACAAGTGGAAGAATATGGCAATGGCAATATGAGGAGTGTAATGGATGCTATAGCCACAGCAATCATCGCAATTCACTTTTTTCGCCACAAGATCATAAGCACAACAGTTGGTATTACAGTTGTTCTTGACATCCTGACCGGAACTAAACAGATGAAGGGCAGCTGATATCCAGAACATGTAAAAAAATAGCAAGAATTGCATATGGTATGACTGGAAAAATTATCAGTGCTTGAACTTCACCTATGACTTTTGCAGCAACCTGCATACAGTCAGGAAAACAATATCATCTTTGAGCTGTTTTTGATATTATGAAACCAAACTTACCTTTACAAAAAATATATTTTTCCAAAACGTATAACGGACTAAGCAACGAATCATTTATACAGTCCTACATGCAAAACTGTAGTATTTCCCCTTTTCCTTTCTTTCAAAGCAAGTCGAAAGTATCCCACAGTATTGGTTTAAATGAAAGTTTATCCTTCTCGGTACACATTATAATAAGACCATACTTGCCTTAAGGACGGATGTTGCCATTATAGTGCGGCTAATAATTGCAATTGATGTTAGTACGGAAACAACCATAACAAATGTCATTAGAATGGCAACAGCAAGTAGATGATTTAGTTCCTGAAAGAAACAAACATTTATTTAATTTAATATGTAAACAGAAAAGACCTGCTACAATAAAAGCTTCCGAACAAAGGGAAAAAAGAATAAACAACGCACCCTTCCAAAAACATTTATATATGGATCATGCTCACCAATGATAGGGGATATAGCATCGTTCCCTATCCATCCAGCTAAAAAGCAAGAATAATAAGATAAATTTAGTAGTAAAACAATTAGACTATTTCTTGTATGAATTACAAATTTACAGTAACGAGTAAAGTAAGAGGCATACTTCTAACCTTTTAAGTAGTAAAACATCGTAACCGTTATTATGAGAATGTTGAAGAGAGCAATAGTGATCCAAGGCATTGCAGCAACAAAATGGCGAATCATTAACAGCCATATGACCGACAGAAATAGCGGTGGTGGTGCATAGAAATAAAGCGATGGTGGTGCATAGAAGCTCGCTATCCACAAAAAGTGAGCCTCTACAGAGAAGGAGAATGGCCAGTTACAGCAAAGTTTATAGAAGGAGGGAGAGAAAACAATGGCATGGGGAGATTCATAAGGAAACTAATGGTACAGAGGTTGTTCCAGTTCAAAACAAAGTTTGTGATCAGGTCTGCACGCCAATACAAAAGATTTCTACAGCAGCAGAGCTTAATTCTCCAGGCAGAGAGGAGACAAATTTAGTAGAGAAAGCTGGGATTAGAAGTCTCGATGGAGAGCCAGAGGGTTGTGTTACGGACAGTCATTTGATTAATTCCAAATCAGGATTTTGCAAAAGAAGGGCAAGAAGATCATTGGTAAGAGAAGCTCTAGAACATGTCGATATTTCTACAGCCTCTTCTACAGAATTTTCAGAGCTTTTAGATGAAGCAGTAGCCACATGGCAAGTGAGTCAGATTTTGGGGGTCTCTTTTACTAAGGGGAAGGAAGCTTTTCTGGACAAAATAATTAAATTAGAACAGGGCTTGAATTTGGCCAGTTGAGTTGCCATAGTGGGGAAGTCAGGTTCTCAAGAAATTTTAATGAAAGACAAATTAGCAATAATTTCATGGAATGTTAGGGGCTTGGGGAAAAGAGAAAAACATAAAGCAGTCCAGAGATTGGTCTCTACCTCATATCCTTCTTTTCTTTGGTTACAAGAAACTAAAGTAGAGAAGGTTCAAAGGTCTTTTCTGAGAAGGAATGGACTGAATAATCTTCAGAGTGTTATTGAATCTCCAGCTATTGGTTCTTCAGGGGGCTTATTATGTTGTTGGGATGACAATGTGTTTGAGATGGAAAATCACTGCATTAACAGAAGATTCATTGCTGTTGTAGGGAAATTCAGGCTGCATCAATTCAGAAGTGTCCTCATTAATGTTTATGGGCCTTCAGTGGAGGAAGAAAAAGAGAGTTTTTTTTTTTTTTTTTGAAGAACTCAGTGTGTTCATCTCTGGACAGAACCTGCCGGTTTGTGTTGGAGGAGATTTTAATGTTTATTTGTGTGAAGATGAGAAGGTGGGTAAAGCACAGAATAGGTTCTCTATGAGGATTTTCTCTCAGTTTATTCAGTCTTTAGGTTTGATTAATCTGCCTTTGAATGGGGGAAGGTTCACTTGGTGTAATAACCAAGATGATCCAACTTTTGTTAGATTGGACAGATTTTTGGTGGATGGTCAATTTTTTAGCTACTTTTCCTGAGATTTCTCAGTCTCTTATTCCTAAATCCCTTTCAGATCACAATGCTATTTTATTGAAAGATGAAGATACTGATTGGGGGAAAAGACCGTTTAGACTCTTTAATTATCTGATGGAGGAAGACGGCTTTGAGGATATGGTCAGACATTCTATCACAGATTGTAAGAAGACTGGGAGAAAAGGTGGGATCTTAAGTATTTTGAAGAACTCTAAAGCTGCCATCAAGAAATGGTCAGGGAAGAAGAATCAATTTCCGGGAGTAACAATATCAGATTTGGAAAAAAAAATTCAGAAGCTTGAGGAAGACGCCCAGCAGCTGAATAACAGCTCTGTTCAGGGGATTGCTAAAGAGCTTAGTGTTTGTAGAGCAGAGTTATGGAGACTTCACAGAATTGAGGAGCAGATTTGGCTTCAAAATTCTAGGAAGAAGTGGCTTAATGATGGGGACCGAAACACAAGATTCTTTCATACTTGTGCTTCAGTTAGGAGGAAACGAAATGCTCTGAATGCTTTAATTGTTGATGGGAATACTACTCACGATCCAACTGTTATCAAAGCCAAGGTCAAAGATCATTTTTTCAAAATTTATAATGATCGGTCTACTTTAGAAGTTGAAGATATTGGTTTGGTTTTCCCCAAAATTTCTTTCGAACAGAATATGCTTTTAGAGAAGGAGTTTTCCGAGGAGGAGGTTTGGGAAACTCTAAAGTCTTGTGATAGTAATAAAGCTCCGGGGCCCGATGGATTGAATTTGGGTTTTTTTAAAAGGTTTTGGTCTGTTCTTAAGGGGAATATTATGCAGTTTTTTCACAGATTTTTTGTGGGGAAAGAATGGGAACATGGTATTAACCATACTTTTATTACACTTATTCCTAAGGAATCTAACATTGGAAGTCTTGATGATTATAGACCTATAAGCCTAGTAGGAGGAGTGTATAAGATATTATCTAAGTGTCTTTCAAGGAGGCTTAGAAGTTGTATAGGAGATCTTATAAGCCCGACTCAATTCGCTTTTATTCCCGGTAGACAAATTTTGGACTGCTCACTCATTGCTAACGAGGGTATTGATTATTGGAGGAAGAAAGGGCTAAAGGGTTGTGTGTTTAAAGTTGATTTCAAAAAGGCATACGATACGGTTGACTGGCCTATCTTGTTCAAGGTGATGGAAAAAATGGGTTTCGGTTTCACATGGATAAGTTGGATTAGGAGATGTGTTTCTACAGCTTCAATCTCAGTGTTAGTTAATGGGGTTCCATCCGAGGAGTTTCCAATGGCCAAGGGTCTTAGACAGGGATGTTCACTCTCGCCTTTACTTTTTAACCTAGTGGGGGAATTATTGAATCTTTTAATTCGAAGAGCTGTTTCGGAGGGTTTATTTGCTGGTTTGACAGTTGGCAAGGAGGAGGGGTCTTTTAATCTTTCACACTTGCAGTTTGCGGATGACTTAATTATTTTCTGTGGAGCTTCGAAGACTCAAATTATGAATGTGAAGAGGGTGCTTAGAGTATTCGAGGTTATGTCAGGGCTGCAACTAAACCTGAAGAAAGCAGACTCTTCGGGATTAATATATCCCAACAGGAGGTTAAAACTTGGGCAGATTCTATCGGTTGTTTGGTGGAAACTTCCCATCTAATTATCTAGGCCTTCTAGGTGCTACTAGGAATTCCTCTGTTATCTGGGAACCAGTGGTACAGAATTTTCACTCTAAATTAGCAGGTTGGAAGGCTGCTACTCTTTCTTTAGCAGGGAGACTGGTTTTGATCAAATCCGTTCTGTCCTCACTACCTACGTATTTTTTGTCTATTTTTAAGATTCCAGCTTCTATCCTCAAGACTCTCAATTCTATTATGTCTAATTTCTTATGGGAGGGGCAATGGTATTAAGAAGATACACTGGGTTAAATGGGATGATGTCTGCAAATCAAAGACTGAGGGAGGCTTGGGAGTTCGGAATCTGATTTTTATGAACAGAGCATTGCTAGGGAAATGGTCTTGGAGGTTTGCAAATGAAAGAAATTTTGTTTGGAGGAATTTTATTTGTAGCAAATACAACATTGACTCTTCTAGACTATTGTTTGACAGCAAGATTCCTTTTCAATCCTCCTGGTTGTGGAGATCAGTGGTTAATAACCATTTCAAACAAGACTCATTTGGTTGTAAGTTCCGTAGTTTGTGCAAGTTTTATGTCGGAAATGGTAAGCATGTTCGATTTTGGCAAGATAGTTGGGCTGCTGATTTTCCATTTCAGATTCTATTTCCTAGACTGTTTTCACTGTCAACTAATAAATTCGGTAAACTTTGTGAGTTCGGAGAATTTCTTTCTTCGGGTTGGATTTGGGATGTTAAAGTTCGAAGAAATTTAAACGATTGGGAGCTTGAACAATGGTGCAATTTGGTGAGCATCATTTCTTCTTTCTCTCTATCTATTGATTCTAGCGATGGATTGATCTGGAAAGGCAGTGGGGATGGGGTTTATACAGTCGGTTCTTGTGTTAAGAGTTGTGCTTCAATTTCAAAAGAGTCTCATTTCTGGAACAAGATTGTTTGGAGAGGATTGGTTCCCCCTAGAGTTGAAACATTAGTTTGGCAAATTGTGCTTCAAAAAATTGCAGTTAAATCCGAATTGGTTAAAAGAGGAGTTCAAGGTATTGAGGATGGCTTATGCCCTCTTTGTAAAATGGTTGAAGAATCTTCTTCGCATCTATTCTTCTCCTGTTCGGTTGCGTGGTCTTTGTGGAATAAATTTCTAAATTTTTGGAGATTTAGTTCTGTGCTTTCTGTAGAAGCAAAAAATTTTCTTCTTGCTTGGGATGAGTTGAAATCTAATTCGGTAATTTGGACTTTCATTCCTGGGGCTGTTATTTGGACAATCTGGAAATTCAGGAATTACATAGTTTTTGAAGGGGGGAAGCTCGATCAGACTGAATTATTCTTCTTAACAAGAGTTAGGCTGGCCTCTTGGTATTTAGCAAAGAATAAGGATGTTTCTATTCCTAAGGACTCCTTAATCTCTGATCCTTCTGTAGGGGATTCTTACTCGTCCTACAATTTCTTGAAGTCTTCCATAACCCCTTGGTTACCTCCCCCTACGGGTTTCATCAAGTTGAATGTGGATGCAGCAATTAGTTGTGATTGGGAAAAATCAGGTCTGGGTGGTCTTATGAGGGATCATTCTGGTGCAATCCTTGGTTCTTTTCGGGAACCGGATGGTTCTGGACCTCCAACATTGAAGGAACTTAAAGCTATCCAAAGGGGTATCTCTTTCTTTACCTCTGTCCTAGGGAGGGTTAAAGATAGGTTGATCATAGAGAGTGATAGCAGAGTTGCAGTAGACTGGATCAATAAGGTTGTCCCATGTCCAGCTGTTTATGGTTTCATTGTTAGAGATATTGTTGAGTGTCTTAAAACCGTCGGGGGGGGGGGGTTGTTAGATGGATTGCAAGGACAGCTAATATGGATGCCGATGCTCTAGCAAAGGCTGGTATAGGTTGATTATTATGTTGTTGACTTCTATAGTTCGGTTTTAAGGCTCAAGAATTATTGTAAGGGTACTACTTGGATTTTTCTTTCCAAGGTTGTAATTCTTATTTTCTTCAATGAAATTATAAGGCACTCTTTTCCTCCTTCCCATGATTAAGAAGCTTCTTTACAAGCTCCATTAATCAAGAAGGAGGTTTTTAAAGAGACCTTCAAATCTTATCAAAAAAAAAATATCAGCCACGTAACGCTGTAACAAGACATTCATATTTCAGAAAGTTCGATAATGGCACTTTTTCAAAACAACATGATTAATAAGCCGTACAACATGATAAGTATTAAATAAGCAATCACATTGTCAATTATTTAGCCAACAACCAAATCAGTTGACAGAACCCAGAAGACCATGCCAAGATAAAATATATAAATGTAGTAAAAAGGTGCTCGACCTTTAAGACAGATGACCAAGAATTGATGGACCTATGAATTGATTTATCTATTACAATATCCTTGTTGATATTCACTCCACCCATCTGTTGCCAATGTCGCAAGGATGTGTTTGATGCACGAGCAATGAATTGGCAGCTCCAATGAACTTGAAAACATGCATAAAATTAATTCATGAGATGATAAAAAAAACTGCATCTATGATTGGATAAAATAAATATTAAACTATAAAACAAGCAATTCCAGTTTACCTACCATTCACACTTGGAAATATAACAGGGTAACATGGACCCTGAAGTTGAAGGGAAGTATTTCGCATTTCTGGTGTAAGAAACTCATAATAATCATAATTTCTATTGATCCAGTCACGCATTGAGAGGCGGATATCCCCCTCTGGATAATCACAGACCCAATTAAGTGAATCTTCGGATGGAATAGGGCAATCCCATAAGCATATACTCCGAGCATTAGACAACTTGAATTGACTGTCCTTAACACCACTTTGATAAACCTGATTCAGATTCAACCAATACTTGAGTTCCAACTTACGAAGGCCGGGATGAGCATGTTTGTCACCACATACATTCCCTTTGTAGTCCAGACCAAATGTAAGCCTGACATGCCGCCATCCAACAGAGAACAAATTATCAAAATCACAAAAGAGAAAATAGAAAAAGGAAAATTAATTCAAAACCTCGACAGAAAGAAAGCAGAATATGTAAAAAAACCCAAACATAAATGAATAGGCAAACTACACCATTTAGAAGCTATTGCCCCCAACAAATGACAAGAACTAATTTTTCCATAAATCATCAGCAATCTTCACAGGTTCCAAGGTGAAAAAGTGTTTCAAAAATGTAAATTAATATATCTATAATTGACTCTAACATCAATGCCAGATGAAATTTCTCCTAAAACTGAACCATACAAGTATGAAAAAGTGTCAGTCTCACAGAATGACCATCTCTAGCTTAACTAAGTGCTTACAACTCACTTTTAGCCCTGCTTTACAATTAGATCAACCAACTAGTTCCTATTAACTAATAGGAGCAATTCTATAGAAATTTTCTTAAGTATCTACTGTTTCTGTTTAGGAAACCTCAAGAGGATAAACAAAACATACCATAAAAAAGGATATTCAAAATTAGAATCCAAAATAAAACATACCCATTTTTAGATTCAACATGAAGATTTATAAAAGAAATTAAATAAAGAAAATTTACCTTAATGGGTTTCCTTGGTTAAACCCAAAGCTAGAGTTAACAATCATAGCAACCCAAAATGCTATAAAAATGAAAAGAAAAACAACATCTCTGCACTTCCTATTGTGCTTAATGATCCCTCCAAGCTCTGTAGTTCCATCACTTGATGGGTATCTTCCAATTACTGCCCCCGAATGACCCCTCATTTCTTTTTTTCCCCTTAGAAATAAGCAAGGATTTTTATTTTTATTTTTATATTTTTAAACTATTAAGCAAGGATTTTAGAATGTGAAAAAAGGAAGAGAATTTGCAGACAGAGAGAAAAAAGGGGGCTTTTGGAGAGTGAAGTGAAGAAGCTTAGGAAGTGTAAAGTAGAGAAAGAAAGGGTTTTTAGATTTGGAATATTTTTTATGTATTTTATTTTTCATTTTTAGACAAAGATTTGTTACTTTAAAATAAAAAACATTAAGAATCCATGTCTGGTCGTGGCTTAGATCTGAACAGTTCTGTTGGCTTGGTTTGAGAACATTTATTTAAATAAAAAAATCAGAGCTTTTGAAATTAACTTGGTTTAAGTAAAATCAGTCCTGAAACACCTTTTTTAAAGTTCAAAACACAATTTTAAAGTTTAATTAAGCCATGCTATGAGCCATTTAGCCAAATAGACAAAAACAACAGTCTTCCAATAAAAACAAGCCATTATGGAACTATCTATATTAATTATCTTTTTCCCTTGTTTGTCATATTCCCTCCACTTGGAAGCCGTTGATATTCTGAAAAAGTGTTTTTGGTTCGAATATCATGGTCCATCCATACTAGGGTTTCAAATTGATAGTTGCCACAAAAGTCAGATTTTTTATGAATGAAGTGGTTGCTGATTAATTCTAATGTTGGGAATATTTCACTTGACCAGAAGATTAATATTGTTCGATTTTAAGTTAACTTGATGGTTGATATTGGTGGATAAAAATATATAATCTTTTAGTTTTGTTTGATATTTGAGGAGATTAAAAGATGTTTCGATGAGTTTAAAGCAAAGGAAAGAAAGAAGATGTGAAGGAGAAGAGTAGTAATGATTCAACGATCTTTTTAATAGAAAAAACACCATACAACAACATAAAGTGAAAATAAGAGCAATGACTGACAACCTTCTTCTGAGTTTTTTAACGAGTCACGTCAATTATTATTAATAGTTTAATGATCTAGTTATTGAAATGATATATTTTTAATTTTAGTGATTAAAGTGAAAGCATCCTAAAACCTCAATAACTAATCTTGTTAATTATTGAATTAATTAATGATATTAAAAAATAGATGAATTAAATTATTTCAAATATAAAGGGACTAAATCTAAAAGTTGATCATAGTAGAGCAACCAAAGTCGAAATTTAGCCCATTATTTTCAGTCCTGGGATACAATGGTTTGTTGAATTACGGTAATTACCCTCTCGGTCAAACTCAGAAGAGAGAATGTCATTCCTATCATCGTTCCATTTCTCATGCCTGACGCGTGTCGCTATACAATCCCACCTTCATTAAACTACGTGAATCCACCTCCCAGTTTCATTGGCTCGTGATTTACACGGACATAAAAACATAGTCAAAATCCCACACCACAATCTTACCATATACACACATTTTGATCCCATACGGGCAACCAAAGATCAAACACTCTTTTCTCTGCAGTTTTCAAGCTGTTTTAAGCCTTCGTTTTCATGGAAGATTCTCAGGGTTCGAAGGAGAAACAAGAGCTGAAACTCTGTTTTCAGAGCAAAAGATATGGAAACAAAGAGAAGCCTCCTATGGAAGATCGAGTGAAGTTGGCTGCCATTGCAATTAGCCTTAACGTGCGTCTGAGATCATCTGATATGCCGGTTAACATGCAAGAACATGCCCTCCGTTGCACTCGACGGCTTCTCGATTCGGCTCCGGAGCCTCGACCTAGCCTTACTCAACTGGCCCGAGCCATCAAAAAGGTATAACCATACCCGTATCAGATACAAATTAACATGTTGATTATACGTATGTGTTCATATTTTGTATTAAATATCATTGTTTGTTTTAGAATGATAAAGAGTTTCATGTACCTTAATCAAGATTATACATTTGAGGTTTGTAAATAGAGAAAATAACATTTGGAGAGTTTATTTCGTTTAGAGAGGTTAGATTTAGTTAAGACCCTCTAAGATTATCGAATACTATAAAATCTTATATAAAAAAGAAAATATTTTGAGTTAGTTGACAATTCATTGTAGATTCGATCATGTTCAATGTTAAATTTAATTCATGTCTAATATAATTATCATGGATGGTCTGAGTAGGGACGTGGTGGTCTTAAACAATTTCTTCCTTATAAACCGATTGAGAGTCAAAGTTAATGGTCTCGAAAAATGATAGAAAATGATGAACAATATATGGGGATTTCATGCCTTCCTCTCGTCTTGTTTGTGTTGGTATATATGTCTTTGACACCATAATCAAATGAAAGAAATAACATGATTATCATCGGATAAACCCTAAAATATCTCCAAAAAACTCTAAAATCTTTGAAATATGTGGTACAAAGAAGTGTCAATGGAAGTATACGGAGGAAGCACGTCAGTTATGGAATGGTAAAAAGCCTACCACCAAAAAACGAGAATATTGAATTAAATGAATCAGTTAATAATTTTCTAGTGAAGAAAGACTGGAAGTTCTTTAGTTATTTACGTTGATCTAATGTTAACAGCATTTGTTTTGATCTTTCGATCTTTAATTCGTAGTACCGGGTGACCAATTGATGGGTTTGTTTGTTTCCAGGAGTTTGACTCGGTGTACGGACCAGCATGGCAGTGTGTGATCGGGACGAGTTTCGGATCGTACGGGACCCACTCAGTGGGTGGATTTCTGTACTTCTCGATTGACTCGCTCTCCATTCTTCTCTTCAAAACAGAGGTTCAGTTGGTCAACAAAAAAGGCTTTGAATGATGACTGTTCAGTTTTAAACTTTTTTTATTTAATTAATTGATCTGGATCAAGTATTATAAAGATAAATTATTTTATTTATAAATATTATGATATAAATCTTTAATCTTTACCTTAATTATCTAATACCTCATCTCACTAAAATAATTGATTATTAATGTTCATTTAAAACCTTCGACTCTTTACACTATGCTATCGGTTTCGAGGGATATAAATTTAAAATTTATCCATGAAATTATTTATAAGATTTTTTTATTACATTCTCTTTTTATTAAAAAAATTATAAAATAACCATTTAATTTAAAAATAATAAATTAATTCTTTTAGTTAAAATTTTGACAAATAATAATGAATACAATTATATATTCTATAAATTTAATCATCAACTTTTACGTTTTATTTCAGTTTGATTTTAATCTTTTAAAAAATTAACTCTTATATTCTATCAATTAATCATGCTACTAATTCATTTTTATTTCCTTTCATAATCATCCACCATCGATTCATTTCATTATCTCCCTAAAAAAATTCAATTTTTAATTCATTTCATTACCAACCCACCTTCGATATGCTCGTTACTTATTTTGTATGGCCTATCATCACGATGAATTTTTTCATATTATATACTGACTTATAATTAGACATTAAAATAGATTTTATAATAAATTTAGTGATTAGAGATTGCTTTATGATTTAAGTAAGAATTTTTATAAAACAAAAATTCTTGGTGACCATGATGATTTTCTTTATATATATAGGATAAATCTTAATCTGTAAAATTATGAGAGTCGAAAGATATTAATTTTGCAGAGATGTAATTTTTTTTCGTAATCTTTATAACGATTGGAATCTATGTTGCAGGAACGAATTTTATAAAGATATTATTTTTTTTCTTTTTTAAAAATACACCAAGTTACATATAGGAAAAAAAATACTTAATGTTAATATAATAGTCTTAAGTTGTAGTTACACCATCCACATCAATACTTAAATGGTATAATGTTAAAATTGTCTAATTTGCTCTTATGGGATGTGGAAAAAAAATGATTAGCTCGTATAGGGTTTTGTCGAAATTATTTATTGAGATAGTGTGATCGCTACAATATTAAGGAAGACGCTAAGAATACAACACGTCTTTCCAATTTTTCACGCTGTTGAAACCCCAAAACTACTAAGACTCTCAAAGGAACAAAGTTGGAGTCACACTGTGGTCGCCGCGTCTTCCGGAAGACGCATTGTGTTCTCGGCGTCTTCCGACGAGTACTGTAGCAATCACACTAGACTATAAAATAATTCTGACGAGATGCTAAACGAGTCAATCATTTTTTTCACAACCCCACACGAGTAATTTAGTCTGTTAAAATTAATTCTAAATGTTTATCAAAATTATTATTTTAGTTTTTGTTCTTCAATTGGAGTATTTTGTCGTTCAACTTTTCATTTTAGGATAAAATGACACAACGTTTAATCAAATAGTCATTTTGGTACTTAATTTTTTAAAGTATTTTGGCCCACAACGTTTTGTTTTAAGGTAAAAAAAAGTCTCTTATTTTGAAACATTAACCTTTTGTTAATTAACAATTTCCATCCATATAAGGATATTTTTACCCTAAAATAAAACGTTAAAGGTCAAAATATTAAAAAAAAAGGGAATAAGATCAAAGTTACTATTTAATCAAACGTTAATTTTTTTTCTTAATATTATGCCTACTCGAGTTTAATAGATGCTTTATCAGTCACTAATAAGTATTATGATAATTAGTATTATAATATAAACATTAAACTTAAATAAAAATTTAAAAATAGTATGGATGAACCTAAATGGATTTTGTTCAATCATTTATAAATATGGACACATATATACAAAATTTATGGTTAATATTTTGTCTCGTGCTGGACTTGTACAAATTAAATGACATGAAATCATACACCAACCCCACCCAAACTAGCTATAAATGTTATTTATTATGATAATGTTTTTATATAAAGATTCGTCAATATAATAATAAATTAAAAGATAAATATATTTTTGTACAAATCAAACGATTTCGATAATAAATAAATTATTATTATTTTTTAAGATTTCAGATTCAAACACTATGATTGTTAAAAATATAATTTTTAATATCAAATAATTAAAATTATTTTTAAATAATAATTATCTTATACTTATTTCATATTAAAAAATATATATATTCTTTTTCATTTTTATGTTCATTATTTTCCATGTATCGGGACCATCTCTGTCATCAAGATACTGACAACTTAACTAATTTTAAAACAATTTTAAATAATTAAATATTTAATACTTCTGTAGTTGCATTATTGCTTGAAAGATTAATTAAAAAAATAAACTATGTATTTAATATCATTTAACTATTTTTTTCTTTTAAATTATAAGTAATTTTATGTTTTGGTTACACGTGATTAAAAATAAATAAACTTACTGATATGATAGTTTTTTAAAAGATTTTTTTATGATGATGTGGTATTATTTTATGGTGATATGTCAACATTATTATTAATTTTGTAATAGAGTGTGACCAAAATGTAACTTTAGGTATAATTTTAAAAGAAATAATTGTGTGATCAAAACAGAACTAAAGTGATAATTGAGTGATTAAATGTATTGTTTAATCTTAAAAAATATCATGTACATAGGCATGATTTTATGTTAGATACACAATCTTAGGAAATTATTTAAGAAATTAAAGGGTTCAAAATTGATATAGAAGAAAATACCTAGACTATACAAGGATTTAAAATTTCCAAAAGTAAGATCACACTCCAACACCCTTAATCAATCTATGATTCCATGTGATCTCTTAGGCAAATTTGCTTGGATGGCCATTGAAAAAAATGTTTTTTTTTTTCATTTAGAGTGGTTCAGACTTTATTTTTCCAAATATGGTGAATGCAACATTGGACGTCGAAAGTCAGCCAAAGGATATGGCATTTTTCGGAAGACGGCCAGAACACCTAACATCTTAAAGTTTTTCATCATCGAAATACCATAACTGACCTCCCTTTTTGTTGTAGTTATTCCCAACCGGAGTACCATGGTTGGCCTCCTAAAGACACCAGAGATGTGGATGTCAGATGTTACTGGAGATGAAGAGTTGAAGAAGTCGAGTGCTCTGACCGTCTTCTGAAAGACATTATGTGCTCGAGCCAACTTACGAGATTCATTATAACAATCACCCTACTTCAAAAAAAAAAAAATCACTCCCCATTTCAACCATTTTTTTTTTCAAAACTCATTTTGAACATTTTTACCGATCTCTTATGAATAATATATATTTTTAATAGAATGAAATGATTACTTTATTTATTTAAAAAATTAACTAATTAATAATACATACCCTAGAAATAGTTTTTTAAATCCAGGCGTTTTACAACTAAGACCCATCAATGTTATACTTTTTAAATATACGTATAGATAGGTTCCCAAAACTTTGCAATTCCATGGCATTAGTCGGTATTTTTGAAGTCCTCTTGGCTCTGTTTTGCTTTCTGTTTTTATACCGCTCAAGAAACAACGATGGGTGTCCGAAGAATTATCCGATTATCGGGATGATGCCGGGGCTTCTCCTCAACGTTCATCGGATTCATGATTGGTGTACCGAGGTTCTCGACAGATGCCACTGCACTTTCCATTTCAAAGGCCCTTGGTTTGCTAATATGAACATCATTGTGACCTGCGACCCTGCAGACATTCACTACATTATGAGTTCCAACTTCGCCAACTTCCCCAAAGGACCCGAGTTCAAACAGATGTTTGACGTCTTGGGAGACGGTATTTTCAACTCGGACTCGGATTCGTGGAAAAATCAGAGGACGGTTGCTCAAGGATTCATGAGAAATCATCGGTTTCTTAAGTTTTTGTCGACGACTTCCCGGTATAAAGTCGAAGGTGGCCTCATTCCTGTCATGGACCATCTTGTTAAACGAGGCTTGGTGGCAGATTTAGAAGATGTGTTCCAAAGGTTCACGTTCGATGCTACATGTATCTTGGTTACTGGCCACGACCCTAGATGCCTCTCGGTCGAATTCCCCGATGCTCGTTTCTCCAAGGCCTTGGATGATGCTGAGGAAGCGATCTTTTATCGACATGTCAGGCCACCATGGTTTATTAAGTTGCAGAGGTGGCTGAACATTGGACAAGAACGGAAATATTGCAAGGCATGGCAAGTTCTGGATGACACAATAGTCGAGTATATATGCAGGAAGAGAAAAGATTTTATCCTAGGGCCGAATTGGATACCGGAAAATGTCGAAGAAGGCTTCGATCTCTTAACATCATACATAACTGAAGAGAAGTCAACAGGTTTGAAATGTGATGATAAATTCTTGAGAGACACCATTTTGAATTTGATGCTTGCAGGGAGGGACACAACGAGCTCTGCTCTTACTTGGTTCATATGGCTGGTTTCGAGGAATCCGATAGTCGAAAATAAGATCATAGACGAGCTTCGATCGATAATACCAGCAGAGGAATCGAAAAAGAGACGACTATTCGATGCCGAGGAGGTAAAGAATCTGGTTTATCTACATGGAGCATTATGCGAGGCATTAAGGCTATATCCAGCGGTTCCCTTCCAGCACAAGGAACCTCTCAAACCAGACGTGCTTCCCAGCGGGTATCCAGTTCATCCGAACATGAAAATCTTGTTCAACTTGTATTCGATGGGACGGATGAAATCAATCTGGGGCGAAGATTGCTTCGAATTCAAGCCCGAAAGATGGATTAATGAGCGAGGAAGGATTAAACATGAGCCATCATACAAGTTCTTGTCATTCAATGCAGGTCCAAGGACATGTTTAGGGAAGGAAGTTGCGTTTATTCAAATGAAAACCGTGGCGTCTGCCATTGTTTACAACTATCGTATTCATGTATCCGATGAAACTCCGATTATTCCGGCTGTATCGATTATCCTGCACACCAAGGATGGACTGATGGCAAGGATCTCCAATAGATGGGACTAAAATACTGTTTTTATTATTATCTGAAACCTGGGGATTGTTTAGTTTCAAGTACTAGTTTGTATTCTCCATCTTTTCTAATCTGGTTATGTAGAAAGATCCACCTTACTGTAAATGTAGGTGGAAAATTGAAGCAACTTTGAAATCATAATGCGAATCTCCAGACCCAGAAGTACAAGAAAACCATGGTAAAGCTTTACATACGAGGTCCTCACCTTATCACTTTCGCGTATTATAATCGTGATGCGACCTCATAGACATGATCTATCGAAACTAAATTTTATCATTAGCTGATTATATCAACCTAACTTATCAGACTACATGTAATTATAATGATCTCACGCCTGCTCTCAACCTCAAGAATCACTAGAAATCCGTCGACCAAGATTAAGAAAAATGAATGAAACCTATAGGAGATCGTTTTACTCTTATTTGTTTTTTTTTCTACTTGTTTATAGAGATAAAATACTTTAACACATGTTAAATATTGATAGTTTACTAATTTCGATTATTTATTTAAATTAAAAGAGATAAATCACTCATAATCGATATATCTTAAAATCGTTGTTATTGATAATAAAAAAAAGTATGCTGTCAAAAAAATGTACTAGAAAGATGGAAGATATATATCAATTCTGATGTGATTCCCTTGGAAAGTGGAAACTAGTGTCGTGGAGGCGTATCATTCATTTCTACCAACAAAGGATAGACAACAAGGCAAATTAAGCCACTCATTCTACTCTTTCACCTTATCGGAATCTGTGTGGATCGAGTTTATGTTTTGTCTATAACTTATTTAAAATTCGTACATACTTTTAAAAATATACACATAATTTTATATTAAGGATAATAAATTTATAAAATTTTAAATAATAAAATATTTATAAAATTAAAAAAATATATCTAAAATATATAAAAAATTAAAACTTTTAAAGGAGGCAACCGCATTAGTCGCCATCCTCTAAACCCATCCCTATACTTCCATGGAAAAAGATTTCAGTGTTCCATGGTTTGTCTCATCTTCCATTGCTAGGTAGCAAGTCTTTTCGTCATCTTCAGCAATATTTTAATTTATCTATATTATTTTTAACTTTATTTTATCCAATTATACGACATAATTGTTCATCTAACAAAGGTACAGGTAATTCTGTAGTACAACTTGATCATTTAAAGTTAAAAACAGTAAAAATAAACTCCATCGAAAATATTATTAAATGTATAATAATTTAAGTTAGATGTAATAAAATATTATTTTTTTTAATATTTTATAAAGAATGTAATATTTCGATTCAACTTAAAATATTATAAAGAATATATTTTAAATTAGATATAACCCAAAATATTATATATTTTTTATAACATTTAAGGTTGGTTTTTTTCTTCTAAAATTTCCCTTGTTAGATTAGGTGACAGCAAGAATAAATGGGATTATCTCATAAAAGACAGACTAATATACGGTTAATACACGGTGTTACCGAATATATTAAAAGATATTTGATAAATTTGATTTAGCGCTACCAGAAATATCGAGTAATAATAATGTAATAGGTGGAAATCATGAAGAAATATTAAAAAATTTGACAACTGGTAAACTTAGCTTGTCGGTTTGTGTCGATACTTTATAAAAATATATTAATCCATAACAATATAACAGGTAAAAAAATGACAAAACCGGTCTATAAATGACAAAACAGGTAAAGCGCTACTAGATATATTGAAAGTGTCGATACTTTAAAAAAATGTATCGATTCATAACAATATAACAGGTAAAAAATGACAAAACCGGTCTATAAATGACAAAACAGGTAAAGCGCTACCGTATATATTGAAAGTGTCGATATTTTATAAAAATATATCGATCTATAACAATATAACAGGTAAAAAATGACAAAACCGGTTTATAAATGACAAAATAGGTAAAGCGCTACCGGATATGTTGATAGTGTCGATACTTTATTATAAGTATCGACACTTTTAAAATTTAAAAGAGAAGAAGTTACAGCGCTAATAAAGTGTCGATACTTTATAAAAATGTATCGATTAATAACAATATAACAGGTAAAAATATGACAAAACCGGTATCGAAATGACAAAATCGGTAAAGAGCTACCAGATATGTTGAAAGTGTCGATACTTTATTATAAGTATCGACACTTTTGGAATTTAAAAGAGAAGAAGTTATAGCGTCAATAAAGTGTCGATACTTTATAAAAATGTATCGATCCATAACAATATAACATGTAAAAAATATGACAAAACCGATCTCGAGATGACAAAACCGGTAAAGAGCTACCAGATATGTTGAAAGTGTCGATACTTTATTATAAGTATCGACACTTTTGAAATTTAAAAGAAAATAATTTATAGCGCCAATAAAGTGTCGATACTTTATAAAAATGTATCGATTCATAACAATATAACAGGTAAAAATATGACAAAATCGATCTCGAAATGACAAAACCGGTAGTAAAAAAGTGTGCTTGTGTGGTATTTTTATTTCAGAATTTTCATTTTTAATATAAAAAGTTATATATTTTAAGCAAAACCCAGTAAGAAAAAAACAAAAACTTTGCAGTAACAAAAGAATAACATTGGGAAACCCACCATGTTATCAGTTTCTCAAAGAACAAAAAACCCAGAAACATACATCTCATAACGCAAACTTATGATATACTCTTATTATCTCTATAAGATAAAGTTAGGTCAGTTTTAGTTTTATTTTTTTGGTTACGATTTTGTGTCATTGAAATTGTTGATTGAAGAACTCAAACTGATGCACGCATAAGTGTAGATGCATTTATGAAAAGTATTGATCCAAAAAATATCGAAATCGATAATTATTATGAAACAAGTAAATTTACAATGTAACCGGTAAAAATATACTGGTTAATTAGCAAATAGGTTTACATTATGTATCTACACTCTTTAAATATGTGTCGATACTTTTTTCCCAAAATGAAAGCACAACGAAGTGCACGCATAAAGTGTCGATACATTTAAAATTGTATCGATCCCAAAAATATCAAAACCGATAATTATAATGTAATAGGTAAATTTGTAATGTTACGGTTTAAATATACCTATTTAGTTAGAAAATAGGTCAATATAAGCGCTACCTATTACATTATATAAGCGCTACATAATATATTATTGTACTTGATAATATTTCCGGTTAAATGATATAACATAACCGGCCTAAATTTTAACCGATCACTTATTTAACAGACCACACCATTTTTAATCATTTTTTAAGTGTCTCACAGCATAAGTTCCCAGAATAAATAGCTGAGTTGCTAAAAATCCTTTGTGGATAAGGTATTGAAGATGAGAGAGATTGATATATCATTTTTAACCACTCCCATAATTTGTTATGTATTTGTAAATTTATATGATAGAATGATAAATTTTATTTTTAATATTTACATGTTCATGATGTAAATTTTAAACCAATATATAAGCAAAAATTCACTCTTTTCTCTTATATAATTTTTCTAACTTTTCTTATAGAATATCGTTTTACACTGCCGTCTAGTACCGTCCCCTCTTTTTTGTATTCTTTTTTTTTTAATTTAATTTTAATTTAGATTTAAATAAGCATTATGTTTTTATTTTAATTTAGATTTAATTTTAATTTTATCTTGCTATTATGGCACGATTTTCTCTATTGTTATGACTGTTTGATATTTTGTGTTGTATTCATTACGATACACTTTCTGATGAGGAAAGGTTAACGATCTTTCATAATTAGATCCCTTTTTATAACAATTTATCGATATATTCAGAACCGTTCATGGAATAATTTATCAAATTGATTCTTTCAATAGCCACACCTCCAACAAGGTTGCGTCTAATTTTGAATAAACAAAATAAGATTATTATTAATTACTAAATTTTTTATAAGATAAAACATGTATTCAAAGAAATGTTTTGAATTTTATTTTTTTACGTCATTTGAGTTTTTATGTTAGATTTGGGGTTTTATGTTAGAGTATGTTGTCTTTGTTATACCTTGCACTCTTATTAATGAAAACTTATTGTTTTCATTCTTTTTATATTTACACGTTCAAATACTTACGTAAGACTAAGATGAAAAAAAATATAATTTAAAATGCAACATATATTCATCTAAAAACCTATCAATTTATCAGTTTAACTCAACTTTTTTTTCCTTTTCGCCACTAGAAAATCTTGCCAATTATTACTTATCGAATAACATATATTATTTTTTCTAAAATATATGAATTCGAACCATTACGTTTAAAGACTGCTTTGTGCTGCGTTTTTATCAACTATGATGCATCAAGGGATAAGGTTAAGGGGTGTAAAGTCATGACCCATGAATACGATTGTAATGGACCCAGTTTCCAAGGTATAATTGCTCGACAAGTCAACTGCTGTGGCTGCAGTCTATGTAAACCCTACAGCTCATAGACAAGGACCACATTTCTCTTCCTTATTGGTAATGTGGACAATAATCACACACACCCCGTTTAAGCTGCACCTAACTATTTCAATAATACATTATTGATATTAACGTCTGTTGATCGAACTCATTTATTTCAATAATTACATTAATCATATGATGATGGATGGTATGTAAAAGATAACGCTTGTGAAAATATTTAATCAAGAATCTCACAAGAGGCTTTTAGGGGTTTATTAACTAAAAGAGCAGTGAAGACCTCTTCGAAGATAAAATTCTGAGTTAAATGAACATTCATTTCTGGGGTGATAACCTCTTTAATACCATTAAGAATATGATGAATATCAGTTATAGATATCTCTCTTAAATTATAGGTTCAGTGTCTTTTAGGAGTAGAATAAAAATATCATCTATAAACTCATCTCCTAAGTTGTAAGTTCAATATCTTTTATGAACAAAATTCACTCTTTTTTCTTGTAAATATGAATTATTCCAAAGAAAAAAAATCTACAGACCTGATACTCTTTGATGTAAATAAGTTAATAAAATATTTGTTGACAATATCATATTTAAACTCCTCATCCTCAATAAGAGAACCTATATTGTTTTCCCAACTTTAATTCGATTAATTATGCATCTATCCGATGTAAAATTATGGAAAATAGTCGTATTATGGTCACCTTCCATAAGGTAATTGACATAATAATAAAAATATCTCTTAACATTTGCATAAATGATAACTTTGCCTCGGATTTTTTTTTGAATATTTTATTCCCAAAGTTTCAACTTTTTTGTTAAAACATATATTGTTAGATGAAAATCGTTAATTGACTAGCATCCAACACATGTAACTAATGTACCATTTTTACATTTGTTCAGTAGATGACGTGATTTTTGCCACGTCAAACAGTTGAACACGTAAACTTATCACGTCATCAATATAGATTGACATTTAATCAAATAACGGTTTTATTCTACAGAGCATGCTTTGATCAAAAATTAAAACGTTAAAAGGTAAAATGTTCTCCAAAAAAAAATACAAAATAACTATTTATGCAAATGTGAGAAGATAAATTTATTATTATGCCAATCCAATTTGCCCAACTCTTTTCTCCCAATAAAACTCATCTTTTACCGATTTCAAGGCTAATGGAAAATTTAACTTAATTTCTCCAACCACAATATCAATGTGGTTTAGTTCATTTAGCGTTTCTCTCAAATTTTCTAAGCAAGCTCCACCACTTCTACTAACAAAACTTTTTATATTTTAATTTGAGAGTTTCATTATGTATGACTTGCCTGTTAAATAAGACTTGCCGATATAGCAGATAAAAAGGAGAAAATAATTCAATTAGAAGAGGATGATTTTGGCTTTAATCTCCAGTTTGATTCTAATTAAGATTCTTTTAGTCACAATTCAATTTCAGTGCTTGTTTATTATTTTTAATTATTTTTTATGTTATTCATCTTCATAAAAAGTGCTATTAATCGTGTTTTTAAAACTTTCATTTAAACATTAACGGGTTGGTTCAAGTGATAAGCAGTTTGATATCGCTTAAGCAGATATTGAGTTCGAGTCATTGTGTATGAAGAAAACCCTTACTGACCTGGGAGACTCGTCCACGACAGCCTGGTGTGCCAACCTAGATTGGTTCGGATTAGTTTAAAATCGAAAGGAAAAAAAAAACATTTAAACAACAATTATCCATGTTTACAGAGAGGGGAACCGAGCAGCAGATGCCATGGCTAAATTGAGTCGAACGGGAGGTGGACAAGTAGAGGGATGCCTTCTAAGTAGAGATTAGAGTAGAAAATATTTTATATATATATATAACTTCTGAAGAAATTTCAATTAGGACAAAAGGGATATGAATATAGGCTTTGATATGCAAGTTAGCTTTCAAGGAATTGAGGAAAGTGAACTTTGGTAATGCAAAGTAGGTAATCTCACATTGGTAGAGAAAATTCTATTAAGAGTGTTTATATGTATAGCTTTTAGAAAGACAATATATCAAATAAATTTTACATTTTCTTTATTAGGATATGCAAATGTGAATGTATTTTGTTGATTTAGAAAGACAATATATATTTTATGATTATATCGATTAGGGTGAAATCTCTTTTAATGCGATTGTTTTTATCGTGACACTATAAATTTATTTATTTATTTATTATAGTTAGGTTTTGCATGTCATTATTAATGTTTCATTTTACAACATTCTTATTTCTAACTCGACTTTCATCAATACCTTTATTTAACTTTGTCGAGTAAAAAATCTAATTAAAGGTTTTTTTTTGGTAAGGAAACTCCATTTAACTTTTCAAGAAAAAAAAAACTAATTAAGGTTTTTTTAAAAGTGCAATCTAACTATGGCTTTATTATATTTTCCTTTTTTTCATAAATATGAATGAATTTGACACTTCTAAACTTGATACGATCCCCATTAAGGTAAAATCTTGTCCCTTTTTGTAATAGGAATAAATTCTCAATAAATAAGCTTCTTTCATGAAGGAAAAACATGAGCTAATTTCTCAGTAGGGATAAAACAAGATGCATTACTAGGTTATAGTATAACGATAGAAGTCTATTAAAAAACAAAAGGAAAACATGAAAATTGAGCTCGCGGATTTATATTTTAATTCTTAAATAAATAAATGTCAACTTCTATTGATGGTCCATGTACTATATATTTTTAGTAAATTTAGTCCCTTCACTATAATTTGATCATTTCTAACCTTGCACTTTTTGAAATGTATATTTCAGTCCTAGGATCAATTTTTCCGCCTTTTTTCCGCCATTTTGTTTTGTATTTGATAGATATTTGCCCTATTGTAAAAATAATATCATAGTATATATATCACATCACTGCATATTTACATAAAAGTTACGCTAAATAAACTCATCGAGTGACCTCAGTGATAAGTCATTTATGAAAAATATATGTGTGTGTATGATAGTGCTTATAATTTTTACCAACGGTTAGTGTTATTAGAGATTCGAACAAGATGCTCAATTTGAGTGTTGATGCCTTCTCCAAGATGAAAAACTTGAGATTGCTCAAAGTCCTTTGGCTCTCAAATTGTGAAGATCTCCGTTATCTTTCAAATAAGCTACGGCTTTTAGATTGGCTCTCAAAGTCCTTGCTTTCAGGCTTCCAACCAGACAACCTAGTTGCACTTCGCTTACCATACAGTCGCATTGAACAACTATGGAAGAGAACCACGGTAAGAATTAATTCTTCTGAGCCTCGTCTTTTAGCTTATTTGAAGTTGAAAGATAAACAAAAATAACAACAAAATTGTGTTGTCTTATGTATTTTGCCCCCAAGTTAATGTTGTTATCAACAGCCTCTGTATAAGTTGAAAGTGCTCAACCTCAGCGGGTCCAAAAAATTGATCAGGATACCAGACTTCAAGATGGTCCCAAATCTTGAAAATTTGGTTTTGGAAGGTTGAACAAAAATAATGGATGTCCATCCAACCGTTGGAGTTTATAAGAGGCTTAAACTTTTGCATTTAGGAGGCTGCAAAAGTCTTAGTAATCTTCCAAACAAAATCGGAATGGAATCTATTGAAGTATTAAATCTTTCAGGTTGCTCAAATCTTCAAAAGTTTCCAGGGATTGATGGGAAAATGGAATTCTTGTTGGAAATTTATTTAGATGGGACAAGCATCGAATAACTTCCCTCTTCAATTGGAAAAATGAGAAGTCTTGTT
Organism: Hibiscus syriacus; assembly: GCF_006381635.1. Taxonomy (NCBI): domain Eukaryota; kingdom Viridiplantae; phylum Streptophyta; class Magnoliopsida; order Malvales; family Malvaceae; genus Hibiscus; species Hibiscus syriacus. The sequence continues at coordinate 785,973 of NW_024063096.1, forward strand.
TTGCTAAATTTGAAAGATTGCCGTAACCTTGTGAGCCTCCCAAGCACGATTGGTGGGTTTGCAAGTTAAAATACTCTTAATCTTTCTGGCTGTCATATGGTTGGAAATTTGACGGAGAATTTGCAGCACAGAATTTTTGGAAGAGCTTGTCTTAAGTGGAACAGGCATAATAGAACCACCATCCTGTTAGGTGTGGCTTGTAAAATTACTAGCTTACAAGGGGTAAAGTCAACAAGTGTTGGTTAAATTTGATAAACATAAAAGTTCCAATTTATTGCCATTGAAGAAGTAAAGTTCAAATTTGCTACCACAACATTTAATTTAAGTTGACAAGTGGTATGATGGATTCTAAATATTGGAAAGTTGATTCAAGTTGGTAAGTTGGTAAGTTGACAAATGGCTATGATGGATATCAAATATTGGAAAGTTGTTTAAAGTTGGCAAGTGACCAACTTGTGCACATGGGAAAATTCATATTTAGTCCCCTAAACTATTAAGTTATTTTTAGGTTTAGTCCAACTCAACTATAAATAGACTTAAGCACTTTCATTTGAAATCATCTCAAAAATTCCCTCTCTCATTCTTCATTCTCTCACTTTGTAATATCATGAGAATTCTAAGGAAATCCATTTATTGTAATATTTTGTTGATAGTAAAGTTATCATCTGTTGTGGTGTTCGAGGAGTAGACGATAATTTCGTTGAATCTCGTAAATTTGATTTGTTCTCTCAATTATTTACTTTGTATGTTCATTATTGGGTTTTCTCCATTGTATTTCAATATTCAATAGTTTCATGGGTTTGTCTGCTGTGCAATTTAGGTAATTTTAATTTTGACATTTTATATCATGTAACCCTCTAGACCCGACCTGTGTGTTATGACCAGATCTAGCTAATCAATGTAAAGTTTTCCAAAACATTTTTCAATAATTTAAAACCATATTACGAATAAACATCTTTAAAAATATAATTAATAGCATTAAATTTTAAATTTTGTAAATTAAAGTCATAAAATTGGGTAAAATAAAATATTACAAAATCAGTATCGAAGCAAACCTAACATCAGTAACAAAAACAATAAGCGTCGTAAAACCAACACTTTCAAAATATATGCACATGTCACCCAAAATAATTGCAAACGAATGTGTCGATCCTCCAAGTGTCAGGTACGAGTCGCCTATCCAAAATATCTGAAAGAGAAAAGTTTGGGGGAATGAGCTAGGGAGCCGAGTGTGTTCCAACAGTGCATAAATAAAACATACAATTAAGTTTTTAAAATCAATTTAGATCACAGTTATTAAAACATCAATAGGTCTTACCCTAGCTGAAGCGTAGGTTCCACCTGGGGGTGCCCTCAGGCCCTCAAGGACTTACCCAATGCACATAGCAGAGGTGTCACCCTAAGAGAATACCTTAGGGTCCATAAAGTCTTACCACTAGGCCCATTGGGCCCAGAAGCCTACCAAAGTGTCACATTAGGTCCATAGGGAATTACCAGTTGATTGGTGCTGAACCTATATAAGGAATTACCAGCTTGGCCGAGCTGAACCTACAGAGACTTCATACAAGATCCTAGAGTATCCCAAAGAAAAACATTTTTCAAACATTAACAAGTGGTAGCAGTAATTCATAGTTTAAACAGATATCAATTCAATAAAACATTAACCAAAGAACAGAAATCAAACAGACATGCTTAAAAACTTCAGTAAACTAGAACTCGAGTTTAAAACAGATAAATCAAACGCAGTCAAATCAGATCAGCTAGTCATATTGCAAATCAGATAAAACAGTCATGTGCACACGATATTTCAAACAGATATTTAAAACAAATATATGACACACAAGGAACACACCTCGTAAAATGAATCAGTCTGTGAGATCTATTGAGCATCAGCTTCACTACACTCCTCAACTGTACGAGAACATATGTTATATCATAATCGGGTTATAATCAGAACAGTATTCTAAATTGAATATTTAATAGGGTTATAGAACTACACGAGTATTCATAGGTTATCGCGGACGAACAGATCAAGAGGAACCGGGACGAACGGTCAGGAGATCCTCAAATACCTTAAATATACGATAACATTAATTAGTACTTGACCCTTCAATTAAATTTGATGCACTGAAATAAATGCTTAATTCACATATGCATGCTTGAGTTTGACAGTCAATTCGAAGGCTTTCGGGTTCGAATTTGACAAAACGAACTTCGGATTTGGACTCAATATGTCGAAAAACATGAAATATGACTTTTCGGAAAATTTGATTTTTGGTCAAAGTCAATGGTCAAATTTAAAGTCAACATGTAGGTCAAAAGTCAACGGGTAGATCAACGACCAGGTAAAAGTCAGTGAGTTGACTCTGTTCGAGATGATTTAGTGAATTGACTCAACTTGACCGGTTCGGGTTGACTCAATTCGGTATGAGTTGACTCAGATCGATTAGGGTTGAGCAGACTCGGTTCAGACCAGGTCGGACTGGTTCGGTCCACTTGGACTGTTCTAGAAGAAACGTGAGCTAGGGGAAAGCACCACGCGCACGCGGCGGCACGTGGTCGCGCGTAACGACGGTGACAAGTCGGTATAAATTGAATTCGGATGTTGCACGAAAGCTTGAGACGGGCATGACAATTTGTTAGTATAAATTGAATTCGGATGGTGCACGAAAGTCTTGAGAGACTCTAATGGTGGTTGGATAACGGGCTTTACGAAGGTCATTGGATGCTGAATTATGGAATGTATTTGTTGATTTTGAGATTGCAAGAGATCTCGTTTTGCGAAATGTCGTTGTTGAAACGGAATACGATCAAGTTGCTTATGTAGGATTAGGTAATGGACCGAGTTTCGCTGATGGTGTCGTATATTATTGGTTTGCTTCGACGCAATCGGAGTCTGAGATTTGTGTATGTGATAAGGTGGCTGATGCATTGGCAAAGATGACATGGGCTCTTCCTTTAGGCCTTCAACGTTTACCATAGTACTAAATTGCGGCTGCAACGTAGCGTAACGCCGTTTTTGAATGTTACCGCGACGCAATATCGGCGCAACGCGATAAGAGAACCGCATCACGATTGTTACGGTAAAAAATCGTTACGTAACACCGCAACACGCTATAAATTGCGCTACAACGCCGTAACAAACTTTAAATTATCTGAAATATAAAATTACATAGATGAATTGTTCTAATTTAATTCTTAAATCTAGATTATAAATATATATCGTTAATAATATCGTAATAGTTATGTTTAAAATTAGTTAAATTTAAATTAATTAAATTATTTTATTTTGATGGTGAACTATAAGATATAAAATTTTTATATTTGTAGTTATGTATTTTTTTTCTAAGTTATGTAAATTGAACATTTTTATGCTACAATATAAAAAAAATTGATATGATTTTAGTAATATTGTTTATATGTTATTTATTAACATTATAATTGTTATTATTCATTATCCAGTATGATAACACTTTTATGGTTTATATTTGTTTTTAATAAATTTTTATCTATAAAATTAAATTTTTATTTTTAAAATAAAATATTAAAAGAGTATATTAATATTAGTATATTAAAAGATAACTGTAAAATGTATAAATATAATATTTTAGATGTATTGTAATTTTTGAGGAAGAGATCACGTCCGTGATAACCGCAACACTAATGTAACATCTGCAGCATTCACAACCGCGACACCACAATCACATCCACAATAAAATTTGCAACCGCAATTTGATGCGATGACGTTTACTAAGCACTGGAAGCTGTGCGACTGTTGCACATAGACGATTGGCCCCTGGTGATTTACCATTGCTGGTTATGCGTTTTTAACTTGAGTTATCCTCCAATTGAAGCAAGGTCGTCAGGGGGTTGGCCCTCAAAGTTGGTATAATTTTTCTTTAGTCCTTTCAAAAATTGAAAAGTTATAATTTAGTACAACGATAAAATTATACTGTATCCCCTAAAAAATTAAAAATTCAATTATAACCCTTCCTAAATACAATTTAGAACTTTGCCCGTGAGTCGATGTCAAATCGAACATGAACAAACATGATTAAGAATAAAGGGATTAAAAACTTTTTAAAGTATGTGAACCAAAAAAAGAAATTCTATTTCAGTGTTTGAAAGGGAGATTGATGCCTTTACAATTGGATGGCCAATAATTATGTTCTTTATTCCCAACATTTACGTGCGTGAATAGGAGGGATACCAGTGCCCTACACTTTTAGAACCATATCTAAAGTGGACAAAAAAATGTTCTATTTTCATGATCTTGATGGATTTTTTGAATATAAATATATATAAATAATTACTTATTTATTTATTTATTTGTTTGTTTTATTATAGATGAGAAAGATATAAGAGTGAACGAACTGTTAATTTGATCGTTTCTAATATTTTTTTTTCCAATTTGATCCATTATTGTATCTGATAATCAAACCAACCAATCTTTGTAGAGATAAACGACTTAAATGAGTCGACTTAATCAAATCAACCAATCCAACAATAAATTTTGAATACGAGTACGAGCATATACCAAGTATAGGTAAGATTAAAAATTATTATTATATTTATTTTTAAATATATTGTAACACCCCTAACTCATATTCGACCCGAATACAAGTCCGAGATGTCACATTGACTTTTCAAACTTTGATTCTTAAAGAAAAATCCCGGGAATTTAAAACTTTCATTAAAACAAAACACTTTAATTTACATAAAAGAGACCACTTAATACAAAATCGATCAGAGCATTCGTAATTAACTACTTATTACATACCAACACTTTATACACAACAAAATACATACTTTGTCAATTACTTCTGATCTGATTTCTTAGTAATGTTGCTGTCCGTGCCATTGCTATTTTGAATCTTCTTATTTTTTGGTACCTACGTGTAAATCACTTACACGCTAAGTCATAGACTTAGTGAGGCAATAAATGAATATGCAACAATATCTTCATGAATATGCATTCTTACCATTTCCTTCATGACATTTTAATATGCATGTATCTATTACACAATAACATATATAATCATATCATGCATGTACAAAACTTACCTTCTTGTACCACTTTCACTTTACTTTGTATTTCAATTGCCCATGTATATTATTGAGAATAGAGGTATGTGAGTACATAGAGGTTGTGCACTAATGCTGTCACCATAGCTCGTATCAATTCTCTCATGGGGCACCTAACCTTATTTCAGTATTCGTCCCGAAGGACTATCATATATGTCCCGTAGGACTACTACATCCCGAAGGACTATTATACCCTCGACTCATGGCATGCCAATTACACCTATAGCTCTCATATCGTATACTATGGGCATTATTCTTATATTTCATATGTTCATGTACTCATGTCATTTCTCTTGTGATCATGTAGTTCATGTCATTTCTCTTGTGATCATGTAGCTCGTGTCATTTCTCTTGTGATCATGTAGCTCATGTCATGTTCTCATATCACATATCATATCACATGTGTATTTGAATCTATTCATATATATACATCATTTATCCAATCACATGAACATATATATGCCATCTGCATGTATTACAATAATTATCATGTATGCATGTTCACAACTATTGTACTATGAAAATCAATATAGGAATTAGACTTATCACAAGTCTTATTCCATTATACTATACATATAGTATGCACTCACCTTAGCTTTGCTTTGATTCGATTCTAATCCTTTGATCGTTCCGGAATAAGCTTATTTTTAATATCTACATAATCACACATGGATCTATATCAGTATTATAGCTAATATACTTTAATGGTTCACTCTTTAGATTAAGATAAATGTCAATTTCCTCTTTTAATGAAGGTATGCATCGATGCACTACTTGTGCATCAGTGCATAAAATGCATTCGATGTTTTATTATTAATGGGATGCATCGATGCATGCCTTATGCATCGATGCACTAATTGCATTCGATCTTTTTATTTTAAAAGAGTGCATCGATGCACTACTTGTGCATCGATACACCTTCAAACACTTTATGGGTTTTAACCTTGATGCATCGATGCACTATGAATATGCATCGATGCACTCTGCCCAGAATCCTCTTTTTGAACCCGAAAATTCATTCATTTTGGATTAAATCTTTCATGTTTAATCCCCTTTTTCATTCTTAACTCTAGTACACATCCTTAAACCAATTTATACTCATTTATTTCATCTTAAACCTTCAAATCCTATCCTTCATATGTAATTCAAGAATTACATCAATAATTCAACATGTTTGAATTCTGCTTTTAACACTTCGTATATCTTAACTAGATTGATGACAAGTCAAATTTAACTTTCAATTCTAGTTATGAACTCTATTCCAAGATTTCATTTAAGAACTTCAAATCTTAAATCTCTCCTAACTCCATCATCCTTTGATGTTAAGATAACTTAAGCTTTCCTTAAGCTTAGTTATCATCTAATAATCAAAACCCAATATTAAATTTAACAAGAAACTCAATAATCAGAAATCTTACCTTTGCTTTGGTTCACACGCACAAGGAAGAAAGAAGAAGAAGAGAACTCTGGAAGCCTTGGGTGTTTTCTCCCCTTCCATCCACGTGTATCCTTATATCTATACTTATCCTTTCTTTAATTATTTTTCCTTGCAATTCCTCTATTGTCCTTCCATTCCTTCTTCCTTTCAATTCCATCATACACAATAATTTACATATAAATCTTTATACTATTCATTCATTTTATTTTAACCGCCAAATTCTGAGACTTTACAATTTAGTCACTAACTCGGTATTGAGGATGTTACATATATACACACAATTACGTATCAAGTTACCTCGGTGGTTAAAGGATGGTTGTTATCTCTTGAAGTCATAGATTCGAGCACCATAAATGAGAGCTGTTCATAATTCAGTTAAAATATAATTAACTGATTGAATTAAAATTTTGATCGGTTAATCGTTTAGTTAATTTTGGGTTCGGTCGGTTAACGATTAATGTTTTTTTCTTTTCAAACTTCGGTTATCAGTTAATTCGTTTCGAAATTGGTTAATTAATTGAATTTACTGAATTAATTAAAATTATTAAATATTTAATATAGTATATATATTATTTAGCTTTAAGGGTGTTTAAACTTTGTCTTTAACTGAATTAACCGACCGAATAAACCATACATATTAAATATTTAATATATAAATTTTGATTAATTTGGTTAACTGACTAAATAACCGAACTTAGTTCAGTTCGATTAACGGTTAAAGAAAAAAATTATGTTAATAAATTTCGGGTAATTCGATTCGGTCGGTTAATTGAATTAACCGATTGAACAACCCTACCAAAAACTGCCAGAATGTTAGAACTTTTATTATCAAATGATTTTGAATCTTTAACAAAAAAAAATATTGTCTTATAATCATCCTAAATTAATAAAAGAATATATACAAACACAAATACCAATTGAACGAATTTAATTAAATAAATATCTTTGTATTAAAATTAAATACTTTTAAATGTTTAATATTTTTTTTATTTAGAAGTAAAATCGAACTTGGATAGTCTTTGCATTTTATAGGAAAAATAACAAACATAAATATCAAATACAAGTATATAAAATAATTAAAAAATCATATCTACAATTTAAATATTCTTTGATTAATTATATATTTTATTTACAGTGTCTACCTTTAATTTTATAGGAAAAATAACAAACATAGATATCAAATACAAGTATATAAAATAATTAAAATATCATATCTAAAATTTAAAATGATTGCCCCTTGTTCCCATATGTAATGGGGTAAGAGGGAGGTAAGATAGTAGGCTGCCCCTAATATTAGGTTGAGAGCAACTTCCGTAAGAGACCTTCAAATTATGAAATGCCCTCCATGAGACTCGATCCCACGACCTCAAGAGTAAAAACCTTGTGCTCTACCAACTGAGCTGGATGGTCATTTCCATATCTAAAATTTAAATCTTCTTTTATTAGTTTCATATTTTATTTACAGTATCTACCTTTAAATTTTATTTATGTTCCTTTTAAATATTTTATATTTTTAATATATATGTTTATATTGTCAAAATATTTTTGAACCCATCGATGTAATGTATTATCTTCTTTCAAACTTGAAGAGAAATGAAATGGACATGAGAGGAGGCCAAGCCCTCCATTATAAAGATTCATTCATACTTTTTCCACAAGAAGCGTGTGCTTCTCCGTGCATATGTGGACCCCTTACCTTTACCTCTAACCTCGCTCTGCACTACTTCGGTCGTCTTCCTCATCTATAAATACAGCCCCATGGAACCATGGCAAATCCATTGCAAGCTACCTCAACAACTACAAGAAAAACCCTATAGTTTTCACGTTCAAAAACTCTCCCACATTCACCATGTCTGACAAGTGCGGGCAACTGCGACTGCTCTGACAGCAGCCAATGCACGTAAGTAATCCATTTGATCCATGACATATGTATCATATTTAGTTTCGTATTAATAATATTATTTGAATACGAATATGATAAGTGTATTACACATGTTGTGTCTGCAGGAAGAAGGGAAACACCATGGTCATTGAGACTGAGAAGAGGTATGATACATAATCCATAACTATGTTACTCGAACTACGGTTAATGGCTCGATATCGATATATGTATACTTATATGCTCTGATTATATGCTATGTTGTTTATTTCCAGCTACATCAACACTGTCGTGATGGATGCTACAGCTGAGAACGATGGCAACTGCAAGTGCGGTGCTAACTGCAGCTGCACCAACTGCACATGCGATCATTAAGCAAATATAGAACAATGGCCATGGTTTAGATCATGGAAAGATCTAAAAGAAAATAATGAATTTGGATTTGAATAACTTGTGTTCTGTTTGTAGTTTGTGTTTCAGGTCTGTCTGCCTGTCTGGTGTGTCCTTATTTACTGTGATGTAGTGTCCATATCCATGGCCATGGCCGTGGCCTTATCTGGCTAATGAAGTATTATTAGTACATCTCTCTCTTTTGATTCTAATAATCATTCTTTGATGAAACTCTAAAATAAAAATACTAAGGGTTAATTCGATTCAGTTCGGTTCAATTAAATTTTTTAATAAGAGATGAACCAAATCACACTTCAATTTTCTAAAATTGAAATCGAAACCGAATGACATAAACACCAAAATTTTCTATTCAATTTGGTTCAGTTTTACAATTTTTAACTGTTCACTCAAAAAAACATAAATTTGAATTCACAAAAAAATAATATTATCAATTTTAGGAGTGCAACTATTTAAGTTTATCTTGTAACAAATCTATAATGAATTTGATTTGAATTATTATTTATTTTTCCTTTTTAATTCAATTTGATTTGAAACAAACGAATTTCATATAGAAAATCCAACTGACTTATAAAATTAGATATTTAAAGCAAACCAAAACCGAACCGCAAAATGAAAAATCTGAACCAAATCGAATCGCATAATATGATTCAGATCGATTTTCTCAACTTCCTTGCTCAGCCCTACCTTCAAGCTTTAAAAGATGGCAGCTTTCTTTATCAATCAAGGGTTAAAAGAATCAGACTAGATATAAAGATTTAAAAAAGACAAGAATTACAAGAATCTGTTCATGTAGGGTTGCTTGCTTTATCAAGTTGTCATTCTTACCACCAAAAGATTTCACAAGTTCAAACAGGCTCACAAGATAGGAAAATACAATGAATTCAACACCAAAAACCAAGAAAATGTATTCCTTTCCCATTATTTCCTAGATTTTATCAAATCATATCTGTGTAAATGGTTTCATCCTATGAACTTTTTGTGTCAATCTCAAACATTGAAGCCTTCTGCACGTAGACATTTACGATGAGCCTCTATCCATTTCGCACAAGCTTCTTCACCATGCTCGACGATGCATTCGTCTCTGAGCTTCTTTGTCTCAGGGCAAGCACAGCAAATTTTCTTCTTTGGCTTTGATTCTGCAGCGGGTGTTGTTTTTGCTGATTCCTGAGTTTGCTGCAAGCCAGACAAAGCCAAGGCAGAACTATTTTGTGTAGGCAATCCACCCATTTTGTCGGTAGTAAGTGATTCTAAGATACTGCAAGAGAAATACAGAGAAGCGAAACCGGTGAACCAAGCAGTGAAAACAGAATCAAAGTTTCAGGAACGAGGAAAATGAAGAAATTTCATTATAAAGCCGAAGGAAATCAACATTGGCCTTAATAACAGGAACGAGGAATCATATCTGTGAATTTGCACCGTATGGTGTACAATTAATCAAATATTGTGAAAAGCAAATGCACATCTAACAAAGTATGCCTATAACTGCCTGGGTTATGTTACTTGAACTTGGAATTTATGTACTCATACTAATGACTATATCATAATAATAATCACCTATCCAAAACAATAGCCAAATCGAAGGTCCATTCGACAAATTACACTTATCTAACGTTTTTGATTCTAATGAAAAGAATTGGGAAGAATCTCCCTAACATATCGAATAAACTTCAGGAAACAAGTAATAACATCACTGAAGGATCAAAACATAAGTTTCGATTCGTTATATATGGTGAAAGAAAAATATAAGAATCTGAAACCAATTCTATGAACCGATGTATCTAACGGCCACTAGGTCTTATAAGAGTCGATCATACAATTCGACCGAACACCAATACTCATAACAAACAAGTCCAGCAATACAAATGAACTTCAGGAAACAAATAATATCACTCAAGGCTCAAAACATAAGTTTCGATTCTTTATATATGGTGAAAGCAAAATATAAGAACCTGAAACCAATTCTATGAACCGATGTATCTAACGACCACTGGGTCATATAAGAGTCAATCATACAACTCAACCTAATACTAATACTAAATCATAAAAGTCCAGCAATGCAAGAGTTCCAAAGCAAATCAAATTCAATTTGATAATTAAAAACTTGGTAATCGAAAGGGCCAGCTCAAATAAACTGGAGAAAATTCTTCTTGCAACCTCAAAATTATTTTTTGAGACTAAATGCAAGCTTTACTCATTGAAATCTAAGAATTTCAAACAGTGATATCTGGTAACAGCAACAGCAATGGTATATCATTTCATCTCTAATTATTCTAAAACAAAAGAGCAACTCAACAATTTAGTCCAAAAACATTGTCAAATTTCATCAAGGAAAAGAAAAGGCAGCCACTATTCAACATAATAAGAAAAACCCAGATGGATGAAAGAAAGAATCAATCACATTTTTACTTGGAAGTGATGAAAATTGAATCTTTATTGCCATAATACAGGTTTTTCCCTCGGAAAAAAAAAACACGTTTTTTCTTTTACTTCTTCGTTTGTTTCCTATGTCGACTTAACCTTTTTCTGCTAGGAATCAAGAAATATACAGAAAACAATAATATCAATACAAAGATAAACAAATAAAGATATAAATTATGGAAGAAAAACTCACGCTGACTTTCAAGCAAAGGAAGATTCAGATCCGGCAACTTGTGTTTGCTGATGGCTTTTCTATAGGTATATGGAAGGTCATCAAGGACAGAAAAGAAAGGAAAATGCTTATTTCCATGAAGGAATTGGACTCGGCCTTTTAAGGTTCGTATAGTATTTAGAAAATGAAGCCCAAGAAGCAACAACATGGGCTGAATTTAACTTTGAATGTATATATAATTTGTTAATATATTTTTATTAATAAGGGGTAAGTTATGTTCAAAGATAATTCTCAATTATTTAACATTGAACGCTTATATCCTTGGCATCTACAGTGCTCAAACTACAACCTCAAGAAATAATAACTATTCTTTTATCACCGAGATCATTTAGTTCGTACAAATTTATTGTGATTGTGATTTTAATAAAATTGATTATAACATGAGAATTTTCTTGTCCACTACAGATTTCTGTTTTCTTCTCATTTTAATTATTAAAATTGTATTATGAATTTTTTAACCGAAACAAAAAAGAATTTAAATCAACATAGATGAAATTAAAAGTTGTTTTAAATCAACAATATATTTTGATTAGTTAAAATAGAACAAAATACGAATATAATGACATTTGGATCTACACTTGTAGAATCCAGCAATAACTTATTAATAATGATGTTGGATTAATAAGATAATTTATATAATTATTAAATAGTTATTCAAAATAAAATAATAAATAATAATTCTCTCACCTAACACTCTTAACGAAAGGCTATCTTTAATGTTTGCACAAATATTTATTTTGTTTCGGATTCTTTTTCTAAAGTATTTTATTTTCGAACATTTTCATTTTTTATTTTTACAACCGACTCTATCAAATGAAAATTGTTAATTGAATCACGATCAACATATGTTATTATCTCCTAAAGTGGTATATAGGAGTGAGCAAAACTCGAGTCCAAAAAATTTCAAGTTCAAATCGAGTTGTAAAATACAATTCGAATAACTCGAAATTTTTAGTAATTAGTAGATTAATTTTCAATTTTAATGAGTCGAGTCCTTCAACTTTGTATGTTATATGTAAATTACATATAAAAAATAATATATATATTGTATATTGTTATAAAATAACTTTTAAATTAAAAGAAAATAATATCATAATATTATAAATATTTATAATTAAATTTAAATAGAAACTAAAAAATTTGACTCGACTCAACTCAAATCTTATAAACTTGACCGACTCGAAAAAATTTCAAGTCAACTCCGAATTATAAAATATGATTCGTCAACTCGAATAACTCGAAATTATTTACTCACTCAACTTGATCGAATGCTCGCCTCTAATGATATATGTTACACCACCAAAAGTGATGATATAACATATGTCACATCACTAAATTGAATATATGATATGCATTATATTAATAATTAAATTCGTGTGAAAATATCATGTGAGTAATATATTTTATCTTTAATCAACAAAAAAATTATATTAAACGAAGACTGTTTAATCAAAAATTAAAATTTAGAAATAAAATATTTCCCAAAACAAAAATAAGAAACAAAATAAATATTTATACAAACGTCGAGAAGAATTTTGTCATTGTACCTAAAAAGAACTCAAAAAAAGTTTAGAAAACCGAACGACCTTCTTCCCTCGCTCTCGTCCAACGACCTTCTCCTCACTTCCTTCTTTATTACCTTAAATATTTGGTAGTTTGAACTATTTCTCACGCTCCACTTCAGCAAGTGAACCCATAAATCATTATATTATATATATTTCTATCTATTTTATAACCTATGTTTCAAGACTTTTGTAACTGTTTCTCATGCCATTATTTTTAAAGTTTGAATTTAGATTGATAAAAAAAATCAAAAAAATTCTCAGACTTATTCTATATTCGAGTTTAGGGTTTAAGGTTATTCTTTTGAACAATTTTGTATTCACAATTTAAAATCAACATGTTTTCCTTAAAAAGTAAAACATATTTTACCGATACATCTAATATTTATTGATAGATTATTAAAAATATGATCACAACGTTAACTCAATTAAAAATATGTAATATAAAATTAAGTCCAAAATAAAGGTATAATAATAATCCAAAATTAAGTCTATAACGAAGACTTGTACATTTAATTATTATAAAAATAAATATTTAATACATTAATAATCATAAATTAAAATCATTTATAAAAACTTTTATTGTCAGAATAATAGTTTTATTATTAAAAAAGTTATTCAATAAAACAAAAACTTCCATTCATAAAGCGCGTGGAATCATCAAATAATCAAGAATGTCTTTTTACACATTGGGTTTCAAAACACTTACACAGTCAAATACAATAAAAAGGAAAATATTAAAATTCATTAATTTCAGCTTTTCCAAACTCAACCAAAAATACCTTTTCTCTTATATGTAAAAAAAGAGAGAAAGAATCTACAAAGTCCAAGAAAAAAAACAGCTTTCTTTTAGATCCATTTCTCCCTCTCTTTCCATTTTTATTTGCAAAGTTTAGATCACTAAAATCTTTCTAGGGTTCTTACTTTTTAGAGTTGTCAATCTTTTTCCTTTGACTGTAATATGTAACAAGCTTTTTGTTAAAGGTACCTGAAAAAAAGGAAGATTTTCCATTTTTGGTGCGGGTTTAAAGCTTTTGGGTAGAGTTTAGAATTTCTGGGGTTTCGAGTAGTTTGACTGGATGAGAGTGGAGGGAAATTTGAGTCTATAAAGGACTGTCATTTTCAAGGGTGTTATTGAACTTGCATTAGTTTGTTCATTTCAGAAGCTTGTTTTGGAAGTGTTACTTTTCCTTAATTTTTTGAAGGTTTTAGTTTTGTTGATTTTCCTAGGGAAAAAGCACTCTTTTCGTATGTTAATTTTACTGAAGAAATGAGGGGTTTGATTAGATTGGCAATTTGCATTCAATGTTGGGTTTATACTTTGTAGTAAACTTTGCAACTTTGTTGCTTCTATTAGAAAAAATGGGTTCTTGGTTTCGTTCAATGCTGGTGAAGGAAAGGGATTTTTTTTTTATTAAAATAGAATTTGGGCAATCGGATTTTAGTTATAACTAAGCTTTTAAGATTTTTGAGTATGATGGAATGGATGAGATGATTTTGAAGGGAAAAAACATAATTCTTGAAGGAATGAAGGGTAGTTAGTGACTGGAAGAAGCTTTTGTTGAGGTGTGATTTTGGTGTATGATGGGTTGCATTTGTTGCAAACCTTCTGCCATTGAAGATAGTAAGGCGTGTCCTAGAGAGAGGCCTTCGAGTAAAGCCTCATCAGATGTTAGGGTACCAGGAGCTACTTCTTCTAGGAGGGAGGAAGCCTATAAAGCCAAGGATAGACATGATAATGCAATGTCGATCGATAAGCAAGTGAGTGATTCGGTTCGATTACACGGCGAGAATTTGGATAGGAAAAGGGAGAAGATGGAGTATGTTGTTGTTCAACATCCAGGGATAGGTAGCGTTCCCAAAGCTACACAAGGAGAGCAGGTGGCAGCAGGGTGGCCTGCTTGGTTAGTTGCAGTAGCTGGGGAGGCAATCCGGGGGTGGCTACCGCGGCGTGCAGACTCATTCGAGAAGCTGGATAAAGTAATTATGCTTTAACTAAAAAGTGCTTCCTTTTGTATCCTCCTGTTGCAAATATCATGAATAATTTGTTTTTGACTTAACAATTGATTTTTAAATCATTCACTGCAAGTCTCTGTATCAACTGTTGAGATTCACTTTTGTGCTATTAAGTTTGGAGATCATAGTTACTTGGAATCCATTTTGACATCTATCAATGATTGTAAAATATGGTGTAATTAGGGGTGTAAACGAGCCGAGTCGAGCTCGAGTAGTGCTGAGCTCGACTCGACTCGAAAACTCTTAAATTAATCTCGACTCGACTCAAAAACTCGCGAGCTTAAAATTTTCAAGCTCGACTCGAACTCGAAATCTTGAACTGAAGCTCGTGAGTAGCTCGAAAAGGCTCGAAATGAAGAAAAAAAATTCTTAAACTTAACTCGATTAAAGCCTCAAATTCAAACTCGAACCTGAACCTTAAATACATGAAAATCTTACTGTATTTTTTAAAAAATCAATACATAAATGTTAATATTATTAATAATTTATTTTTTAAAAAAAATAAAATCTTAATATATTATGTTTTCGAGCTTCTCACGAGTTTTTCGAGTCGAATATCAAGTAGCTCGTTTCGACTTGTTAAGAACTTGAGTCGAGCTCGAGCTCGAGTCGAGTTCGAGCTCGAGTCGAGTCCATTCGATCCGAGTATTTATCGAGCCTTGATCGAGTCGATCTCGAGTATCTCACGATCTGTCTCGTCTCATTTACAGCCCTAGGTGTAATTCATAAATTCTTATACGGCTAGCAAATCGATATTTTCACATTATAAAGATATCTTTGTTCTAAGGTGTGACAATGCCTTACTTGGAGCTCTGTATTTGAATCGCTGTTCTTAAACACAAAGTTATCCCCCACTTTGTTGGGCATTTCTGCTTGGTTTGATCATAATTTCTTGTGACTTATAATCACATCTGTTACCTGAACTTGTTTTTACTATGCAGATTGGCCAGGGAACTTATAGTAATGTTTATAGGGCTCGAGATTTAGATCAGAAAAAAGTTGTTGCCCTGAAGAAAGTAAGATTTGATAACCTTGAGCCTGAGAGTGTTCGATTTATGGCAAGGGAAATTCACATTTTACGTAGACTTGATCATCAGAATGTTATAAAGCTGGAAGGTCTGGTTACCTCAAGGATGTCGTGCAGCCTGTATCTTGTTTTTGAGTACATGGAACATGACTTGGCTGGTCTTGCTTCACACCCTGGTCTGAAATTTTCGGAATCACAGGTACTTCAGATTGTTTTGCTTTATTATATTTTCTTAGCTGCAATTTGATTTCTTTCCAAAGTTTACTTGTTAGTAGTACTATGTAGTAACTATGGTCCTGAATGAAGTTTTCCATAAGAGGTCTTCCAAACATGGGGATAACATGATTTTGCATTTCTTAATAAAAAATGCAGTCGTATTGAGTAGAAATGTCCTGCTAATTGAGAAATTTATGATTTCCATTGAAGGGCTATCTGACTTTCAATTCATTGACCTATTGGGCAGGTGAAGTGTTACGTACAGCAACTTTTGTGTGGCCTTGATCATTGTCATAGTCGCGGTGTCCTTCATCGTGACATAAAGGGTTCCAACCTTCTAATTGACAATAATGGAATCTTGAAGATTGCAGACTTTGGTCTGGCTAGCTTTTATGATCCTCATCAAAGTCAGCCCTTGACAAGCCGTGTCGTAACCCTTTGGTATAGACCACCAGAGCTTTTACTTGGAGCCACTAACTATGGTACAGCTGTGGATTTATGGAGTACAGGTTGCGTACTTGCCGAGTTATATGCCGGCAAGCCTATTATGCCCGGAAGAACTGAGGTGTGTTTTTATCATTTACATGAAATATTTCCTACAAAGTATTTAGAATATAAGAGTTTTGAGCCAAAGCTTTAAACATATTTGTGCAAATAAATTTGAGTAGTGACGCGTCTATGCATATAATTCGACTGCAAGCCCTTAAAATACATGTTGCAAAAATTCAATGATTTTGAGGTCTGTGCCTTTCTGTTTTGTAGGTGGAGCAGTTGCATAAAATTTTCAAACTTTGTGGCTCGCCTTCTGAAGACTATTGGAGAAAATCAAAGTTGCCTCATGCAACCATTTTTAAGCCCCAACGGCCCTATAGACGCTGTGTTGCTGAAACATTTAAGGAATTTCCTGTACCAGCTTTAGCACTCATGGAGACCTTACTTTCTATTGACCCTGCTGATCGAGGATCTGCAGCTTCTTCTCTTGAGAGTGAGGTACATTTTTTTTTATAGAAATTATGTGTTGTTAAAGTTATGATTCTGTTCCGAGTTTAAATATAAAGAATGCCAGAACTCTTGGCTTGTCTGAACGCCTGGGTCTTAGTCTATTCCCTGGTGTCTTGAGATGCAAGAACAGCATTACCATCTCATCTAAGCCATGATTACTTTTGAAAATCTTAATCCGGAAAACTTTCTTTAGATTAGCGCTGGCAATTGTTTTATTCCGAATGGTAGGATGTACATCTTTTAGTCCAAAATCGCATTGTTGTATATTTCCGGTCATAATGATTTATATCAGTATTGTCTTGTATCCTTGACTTGTTCTTATTTGGGTTTATCAGTTCTTTACATCAGAATCTCTTCCCTGTGATCCTTCAAGCTTGCCAAAATATCCTCCAAGCAAAGAGTTAGATGCAAAAATAAGGGATGACGAAGCTAGAAGGTGCATATTATATATTTAATTACAAATACCGTACTTGCGAAGATTTACTTCCAGAGAAAATCGAGTGCTTCAAAAGGATCATCCAAAAACTTTTAACTGCATATTGGTTCAGCAATTAAATAATTTGATTTCTTTGATCTTCAGCCTGTTCTGAACTGTTGTGTTCATACTGCTGTTGTAAGTGCTAATAAGCTTTTGTTTTGTATTGTAAGACACGGAGCATCAGGAACGAAAGGCCCGAGGCCTGATCTTGAAAGAAAAGCAACAAAAGTGTCTCGAGCTGTTCCAGCACCTGATGCGAATGCTGAACTAGTCTTGTCAATGCAGGTAACTTGTGATTTGGTTAATTATTTCCCATTCCCTTCTTTTTGTTCAAAATGTTTGGTGATGGGCATTCTTAACCAGTTTATACATCATGATATTAGTTTGTTCACCTATGTCACAACTCATGAAATCTTTAAGCTCAACGACCTCGGAAAACAGCAAATTAAGCCATTTCCGCTATTTAGAGTTAGTTTTTAAGCATATTAATGGTATTATCCCTAAGCTTTTAGTTATAAGCTAATAGTTTCATTTAGCTTCTCACTCATTCTTTATTTTAATCATTTTTTCGTCTTTTAGAACAATTACTTAAATTCGGCATTTCTGACATTGTTTTGTCATTCCAGAAAAGACAAGGTCAATCCAATTCAAAGAGCCGGAGTGAGAAGTTTAATCCTCATACCGAGGAAGTCGCCTCAGGCTTTCTTATTGATCCGCCTGGGGCGTCACAAGCGATAGAATCAAATGCAGACGCAAAGGGGAATCATCACAAGAGAGCTTCTCATTCAGGGCCTCTGGCTCACCGTGCTGCTTGGGCAAAATCTGGGGAAAACCTGGATCATGCTCCCAAAATTTCTACCAGGGCCGACTTGTCAATGATGTCAGGTTTAGCGGCGCCAAGGAGTAGTCTGACATCTGATGATTCCAGAGTAAAATCTGGTTTTCCACAATCAAAAGTTCCAAAAATGATTGCGAGATTTCCAGGGTCCTTTAAAGAGTCCTCTGAATCCAGCACCGAACAGGATCCGAAACTCAATGAGCTGCAGAAAGATGGAAGAAATAACAACAAAGATTCAGTTTTGGTAAGTACTGGTAGTGAAACTCTTTCTTCCGCCATAACGATTGATTCAATTGTCAAACTATGTGCAAAAGAATACGAGCCTTGATTTGTGATAATTCTCATAGACTCTTCTATTTCGTGTTCTTGGAATTTTCAGTTCAATATCCTTGTCTGTTTTTGGTTCCTTGCTAGTCAATAACTTTGATCCATTTCAAGCGTCTGATACATGCATCTCAACGATTTTTGTTTCCAGCTTGGCTACGGTTCAAAAGGCCACATAATTCACTATTCCGGACCATTATTAGTCCCGTCAGGCAACATGGACCAGATGCTTAAGGATCACGATCGCCAAATCCAAGAAGCTGTTCGGCGAGCACGACTTGACAAGACAAAGGTGGGAAGAAATCAGTTAGAAGGGAACCAAATGTCAACCAAATCGTTATTCGTCTCCGGTCGTTGAGCTGAATTTTGCTAACAGAAAACCAAGACGAGCATTGTCAAGATGATTCTCGCCGAACAATTCGGTTGCGGGTTCTAGTGAGAAATACAATCCATGCTGTTGGGTGAGTTTCTTGTATAGGTTGATATTCTTAGGAAGATGGCTTATATGGTTGATTGAGAAAATATTCCTATGTGATTAATCATGTGTATTCCTTTCCACCCAGCAACTGTAATTTGCCAAGACATGGCCATTCTTGTAGAGTTTATGTTTAGTCGTCACGTCATCATTCATATATGAACTATTGTATCAAAATCGTGGATCGACCTGTTAACATCTTAACGTTTAACGATAATTTTATTACTCAAGTGATCACTTTAATTAGTTTTCTGAATTTAAAAATTTAATTGAATACGAAAAAATGGGGATCGAAATATTTTTTTAAAGAGACTCGTTAAGCTAAAACAAAATTATTCACCTGCCTAATTAACTTGACCAGTATCATCAGAAAAGTGACCTGGTTTATATTAAAATAATTGTTGGGATTGGGAATTAATATTGAGAAAGATCCATTAGTTAGGGTTGGCAATGAAATTTATTGAAAACCGTGAACAAATCTTTATTAAACTGTTATAGGATCAATTAAACCCTAAACAATAGCATGCTAGGGTGACTACTATTGCAACTAAAAGTTTAAACATAAGAGAAATTCTCTCGTTTCTGAATTATTTAATCTGAATTAGTTGAGTAATAAATCAACGAAAATTGATTATACTAAAAAGTAAGAGACTGCATTCACCCAAATTTAAAATATAATTTTTTGCAAACATGGATAGAACTCAAGGTGTCGGAGGCGGTTGCATGTTTACATATAATATAAGTATTTTTTATAATTTCTTTTAATGATGTAATTTTATATTTTTTAAATTTGTGGAAAAATACCGATACTTACTCGCATACATTTTATAAAAAGTTTTGAAACTTTTTAACCGGTTTTGTCTCGTTTTTTTATCGGTTACCTTAGTAAAATAATAACAGTTATTTATAAGAAAGTAGGAGAAATTGAAGTATTGATATTTTGCGTAAGTATCAATATTTGTGGAAAAATATCGATACTTTGTAACCTTCTCATTTTTCATGTCTTTTTAAATTTGAAAATATCGATATTTGTGAAAAAATATCGATACTTATTCACATACATTTTATATAAAAAGTTTCAATATTTTTTACCGGTTTCGCCTCCTTTTGTTTTTTATCGGTTACCTTAGAAAAAAATAACGATTATTTATAAGGAAGTTGAAGAAATTGAAGTATCGATATTTTGCGTAAGTATCGATACTTGTGAAAAAATATTAATACTTTGCAGCCTTCTTATTTTTCATTTTTTTAAATTTAAAAGTATTGATATTTGTGGAAAAGTATCGATACTTATTTGCATACGTTTTATATAAAAAATTTCTATACTTTTTTACTGGTTTTACCTCGTTTTATTTTTTATTAGTTACCTTAGTAAAACAATAACAATTACTTATAAGGAAGTAGGAGAAATCGAAGTATCGATATTTTTCGTAAGTATCAATATTTTTAAAAAATTATTTTTTTATGAAAATTTTCAAATAAACAAGTAACGATATTTTAATTTTCACCAACTCTCTCAAATGTTAAAGTATCAAACATAATAGAAAAAATATCAATATTTTACAATTCATCAAATGCTAAAGTATTGACCATCAGATCATAGTATTGATATTTATTTAGAAAAATTTCTCTTCAAATGATACAATTACATATTAAAACGCAACAGGATATATTGTAGATATTCATAACATTATAAGTAATTAACTTATTTTGTTATCGTGAGATTTTTAAGGCCTCGTCAATTTAAACTTTAGTAATATTTTAGGCACAATCTAATATGTTAATAATATTTATAACAAAAATAAGTAGTTAACTTATTTTGTTATCGTGAGGTTTCTAAGGTCCCATTAACCCAAACTTTGATAACATTTTAGACGCAACCTAATATGTTAACAATATTTAAAACAAAATAAGTAATTGACCTATTTTGCTATCGTAGGATTTCTAAGACCATATAAGCTTAAATTTTGTTAATATTTTAGGCGCAACATAATAAGTTAATAATATTTATAACAAAATAAGTAATTAACCTATTTTGTTATCGTAGGATTTATAAGGCTTCATCAGCTTAAACTCCCATAATATATTATGCACAACATGTTATGTTATTACGATTGATAACGTTTCGAGTAATTAACCTAAATTACTAAAATCAATATTTTTTTTACCCATCTTACATGCAACGATAACATTTCTGGTTATTATCATTATTATTATCAACACAAATAATATTTCCGGTAAAAACTTATAACATTTTCAGTAACGTTTTTAATCGATCACGCCGTTTGTTAACCGTATTTTAATCACCTTACAGTAAACCTCCCGAAATTTATTGAAAACTGTGAACAAATCTTTATTAAACTGTTATAGGATCAACTAACCCTAGGGTGACTACTATTACAATTAAAAGTTTAAACGTAAGAGAAATGCTCGTCTTAGAACTATCTGATCTGAACTAGTTGATTAATAAATAAGATATAAATTATTATACTAAAAGTAAGATAATGCATTTACCCAAATTTAAAATATAATTTATTGCAAACATGGATAGAACTAGAGATGTCGGAGGTGATCGCACGTTTAAAAAATTATAAATTTTTATATAATTTAAATATTTTATCTGATAATTTCTTTAAATAATATAATTTTATACTCTTAGTTTTCTAGTATACTTCTTAAAGATTCACACTTTCTCACAACACTATGCGTTTTTCATTAACTATAAACCACAAGATTTATATTTTAAAGCATATTTTAATAGTAAATGTATTCGTTTAAAAAAAACATATTTTCTTTTTCCTAATCAAATAAGAAAATGTATATTTCATGTAATTAGGTAAAGATATTTTCTTTTTCCTAATCATATACATTTCATGTAACCAATGAGTAAGAAATTATACATGATAAAGAAAAGCTTACTCAAATCGGAGGACTTTTAGTGCTTCAAGTTTCATATTAGTTCACAAAATGAAACCCAAAAGAGAAAAAATACACAAAAAACCCTCAAATTTTGTGGCCCAAATTCATTTGGTCATCAAATACATTTAGAAATATTTCATTTACTATCAATAAAAAATTAAATTTTATAAATAAAATTAGTCCAATGACACCAATCATGAATTGAGGCATTAAATGCTGGGACCATCTCTTCATGACAAATTAATTTAATTTAGTAGTATTTTCCTTAAAATGTTAATATTAAAAAAATTTAAAAAAATTATTTAATTTTTTTGAACAAATTGGGTTCCACTTGTCTACTATCATAAATGATTATTTAGCTATTTTGGTATAGGCTGTTTATGACCATGTATTAATATGTAAACAATATTAATAGACAACACTTCATTATTTATTATGATTATTTGTTATTGTTACTTGTTTTGAGTAAAATGGTTTTGTTAAAAAAGATTTTTGGGGACCCTAATGCTAAACTTAAAATTTGAGATGATAAAATTGATTAATCAAAGCATCTGTAAGGGTTAACAGATAATTTATGTTTACCTTTGGTGTTAAATTTTAACTCTCACTGTGCTAACACTGTTCTAAATTTGACTCAACCAAGTCAGATGATTATTCTCATTTATAAAATCAACATGATTTTTTAATAAAATGGCCAAAAGGGTATCTTGAAATTCCAACTTTAATTATATATATAGGAGTCTTAGGTTTACAGGTTTGTCTTCACTAACTTTCGACTCGTATTATTTATTTTATCTCTTATGGTTTTCATCACTGTGTTAGAATCAAAGCTTAATTCTTTAATATGGGTAAGGTTACATCACTTAATGTTTTTCTTTTAAGTTTGTAAATAAAAAAAATGAAACTTTGGGTGAATTTGTCTGGTCTCAATGATCTAAAAGTTATCTTCTTCGGGAAACCAAGATAACCAAGATTCTCTTTTTCAACACAAAAGATGGTGATTTTTTTAATAGAAAAGGGGGTAATTCAGAGTCCGGGAGCAGTTTCCTTGTAAGTTTTTTTTAATTGCAATTGGACCCACAAGATATTCAAATTTTACTTTCTTGGCCTGTTGCATGAGGGGGGTCAAAAATGGCTTTGAGGTCATGGTAATGCCACGTACTCTATTTGGAATAAAGCTAGAAGAAGATAATAAGTGCTCAAAAGAGTGGTCTATGTTTCAAAAAGGAAACAGTAACTAAAGTTAATAGAAGAAGAAAATTTGTTTTCTTTTTTATTTATTTAATGTTGATATCCGAATTCCCTGTGCTGTATTTTATTTATTTTCTTCTCATGAAAAACTTGTGGGAATTTCGTGAGGTTGAGAATATTTAGTGTGAACTAAAAGACCCTTTTTCTTTGTGGTTCATTTTACAGGTTAATCTACCAAGAACAGTAGAAGATCCTTTCATGGTGTTAACTGGTACCCCTCCTCTCTCTCTTTATGAAATATATACTAAAATATATATAGATGTTGGTTGTTTTTGCTTGTTTTTTGATGTGATATATAGTTGGTCATATGCTTAATAGTGGGTATTTAGTGTTTTTAGCTATTGGTTGAGATTTTGTTTTTCTCTTCTTTTCCTTATTGGCTGTGTTAATGGTGGTGGCGGTGGTGGGGGTTGTCATAGCTTTGTATAATGAGAATTTTGGTGTCTAAAGGTTTCTGATTTTGGTTCCTTGTGTTTGCAGTGAATTGACTGGAAAAACTGGGTTTCTTTTCCTTTTGTGACAATGAAATGAGTTTATGATTTCAATATGATAATGGTAGAAGTGAGCGATTCGATAAGAAGCCGGCTATTTTCTTCGTTTTTTGGATGTTTGAGTGGTGGTCTTCATGCAATTCTTGGAGGATAACAATGGAGGGTTCGTCTGAGTCTGTTTGGAAGGAGTCTGATAGTTCTAGGGCACTGAACACTTCTGGTGTCTCAGATAGGGATCCTAGTCTGTTTCGTGTTGAAAGAACAGGTGTTTCTGGAGACGCTTACCGTGATTTCGGGTTCACGGAAGAAGATGGTAGGGATTTGCTGACTCACAATGATCACCTTAGAAGACAGATTGGTGTTTCTGGGGTGTGCGAGACGGCAGTAAACCCTTTCATCCGTTCCATTGAATTGGGTGATGTTAGCTTGAGGCAATGGTTGGATAAACCGGAAAGATCCGTTGATGTCTATGAGTGTTTGCATATATTTAGGCAAATAGTTGAGATTGTAAATATAGCACATTCTCAAGGGATTGTTGTCCATAATGTTCGACCTTCGTGCTTCGTCATGTCCTCATTTAATCTTGTTTCCTTCATCGAATCTGCATCTTCTTCCGATTCAGGATCGGATTCTGTCGAGGATGCATTAAATAGTCCAAATATGGAGGTTCAGGGTTTACCCTCTACTTTGCCCCGTGACATGCATCAACAACGTAGGCTGATGAATGATGATGTGCAAACTCCAACAAATGCTTTATCCGAAGCTAGTTGCATGCAGTCGGGCTCAGTATGTCCAAGGAATGCACATTTAGAGGAGAGCGAAGAAAATAAAATCTTGGAATGTCGAAATTCCGAGCAAGTAGAAGAGAAAATGCAACCGTTTCCTATGAAACAGATATTGCTTATGGAGACCAGTTGGTACACTAGTCCTGAAGAGGTTGCTGGCTCTCCCAGTACCTGTGCTTCGGACATCTATAGGTTGGGAGTTCTCCTTTTTGAGGTTAGTTTCAAGAATGCTTGATACTATCGTCATTTTTTGAACATTCGAAATAGTATGGTGTTGTCGATTTATTGTTTTACATATTGGTTAATGCTAGATAAAAACTTGTCTATTTTTTTTATTAATTACTGTTCTTTCATTGGGTTGAAAACCTTTTTTTGTTGTATCACTATAAACGAGTACGTTTTTCCATGTCTGCAGTTATTTTGCCCCTTCAGCTCAAGGGAAGAGAAGAGTAGAACTATGTCTAGTTTAAGACATCGAGTTCTTCCTCCACAATTGCTACTAAAATGGCCGAAGGAAGCTTCGTTTTGTTTGTGGTTATTGCATCCCGAGCCAAGTAGTCGTCCAATAATGGGGTAATCTCTCCTTGGCTTTTGCATATTCACCATTATTTATATAACTTCTATTTTTGGTTCCCATTATCCCGTACTATTTGAATTTGTTTTTCTTTTCATTAACTTTATCTGGCATTTTCTTTATTAATACGATCGAACCACATAAATGGATTGATGTCTTAATATGCTTGAGAGTGAAAATGAGAATTGCCCTTTTCCGATTCTTATGGTATGGCTTTATGGAATTAGGTTTGTGATAAACTGTAATGCATGGTGTGCATGTTAATCTTATCATTATATTGATAATGGTTTGTATTAATGTATGGATTTATGATGTAAAGGTTATGGGGCGAATCCCGACGGCCTCAAATTCGTTCAATATGGTCCTCACGTCATATGGTTTCTTGTGGACTTATTTCCTTAATTGTGAATAGTTTATGCCTTAGACGTATTTTGCATGGGATTTTCTTGATGAATTTCATTTAACATGGGATGAAGAATGTGGTCAAATCCTTTGCATTAGGGACACAATGTTAGAAACACGTATCTAACTGGTTTAGCCGTGGAGCTGTACTTGTAAGTGGTGTTTTGATAGAATGTCACACATTTTATATTAGTTTTCTGACCGATAATGGTGCGTTTCGGTTTTCATTTCCCCTTCGTGAAGCGACAGTAAAAATAAATCTCATTCATACTACCTTCAATTACTTTTAATGTCACCATTGTTGTTTTGATGTTTTAATATTGTTTCTGTGCAACAGTGAATTGTTACAAAGTGAGTTTCTTAATGAACCGAGGGATGAACTGGAAGAACGTGAAGCGGCCATCGAGCTCCGGGAGAGAATAGAGGAGCAGGAGTTACTGCTGGAATTTCTTTTGATGATACAACGAAGGAAACAGGAAGTCGCTGATAGGTTGCAAAATACTATTTCTTTTCTGTGTTCCGACATTGCAGAAGTTACGAAGCAGACAACAATCTTGAAGAAAAAGGGCAGCTCATATGCTGAAACGGGGAAAGATGACAATTCTACATCAAATCTCCCCTCGATAAATATTGTTGATACCGACTATTCTTCTAGCCTGGGGTCTAGAAAACGATTTAGGCTGGGACTTACGGTTCAAAATGTCGAAGAATGTGGCGATAATTTGGAAACTCGTCAAAAGTCTGATACACATTCTGAAAACCAAGAAAGTTTTCTCCTGAAAAATTCTCGGTTGATGAAGAACTTTAAGAAACTTGAATCAGCTTATTTTTTAACAAGGTGCAGACCAGTGAAGCAATCTCGGAGGCCTTCGAGTAGACAAACACCATTGAATAGTGATGGCCGTGGATCTATTGTTATGACCGAAAGGAGTTTTGTTAATAATTTAACATCGAAAGAGAGCTACAGAGAGAGCTTGGAAAGCGGATGGATAAATCCATTCCTTGAGGGCTTGTGCAAGTATCTGTCCTACAGCAAGTTAAAAGTCGAGGCAAATTTGAAACAAGGAGATCTATTAAATTCTTCCAATTTGGTATGCTCTCTCGGGTTTGATCGTGATGCAGAATTTTTTGCTACAGCTGGTGTAAATAAGAAGATTAAAGTCTTTGAATATGATGCTGTCATAAATCAAAATCGTGACATCCACTATCCCGTGGTTGAAATGGCTAGTCTTTCTAAGCTAAGCAGTATATGTTGGAATAGTTATATCAAAAGTCAGATTGCATCAAGTAACTTTGAAGGAGTGGTGCAGGTACGTAAAGCATTCACTCAGCATTCTTTGTTCGGTTGTCATTTTTCATATCTGAATCCATATCTTGACCATTTTTAGGTGTGGGATGTTACGAGAGGTCAAGTACTCACTGAAATGAAAGAGCACGAGAAACGTGTATGGTCCATCGACTTTTCATCAGCAGATCCAACAGTTCTGGCCAGCGGGAGTGACGACGGCTCTGTAAAGCTATGGAGTATCAATCAGGCAATTCTACTTTTGCATTTGATGGATGTCAGCTTTGAAAATAAACTTACTACAGTAATCTATTTCTGTGTATATTTTATTCTCGATGTATGATTAATTTTTCTCTTACCCGGGATGCTACTGCAGGGAGCAAGTATTTGTACCATCAAAACAAAGGCCAATGTCTGCTGTGTCCAGTTTCCTGTTGATTCTGGTCGTTCTCTTGCATTCGGATCAGCAGACCATAAAATTTATTATTACGATCTTCGAAACTCTAGGATTCCTCTATGCACTCTTGTTGGACACAATAAAACTGTTAGTGACGTCAAGTTTGTTGATGCAAATACTCTTGTGTCTTCTTCCACGGATAACACTTTGAAGCTTTGGGATTTGTCAATATGCAATTCTCGGGTCATTGATACTCCCCTTCAGTCCTTTACTGGCCACATGAATGTAAAGGTATATTAACTTGTACTTTAATGCTTCTTACATTACAATGTAAAAATCTGACAAATTTTATTCGGTTTGCTCGAGTTTATTTTATCTTCATGAACAGTATATCGTCCCTACATGTCATGGAAAATTATTCCCCCTGGTTGATATACTTTATATTGTGGTTGCATATTGTCCTTGTTGCAGAACTTTGTGGGCTTGTCGGTATCTGATGGTTACATTGCTACTGGCTCAGAAACTAATGAGGTAATCCATAAATTCTCGTGATATATAGTTGTATAAACATGCACGAATAGATCGGTTTTACCAGCATTCTTATTGCTCCGGTACTCTATTGAAATGCTGAAACCATTTTTCGATTTTATTCTTTATCGAAAATATCTAAATGTGCAAATGCCTGATCACACTAACTCTGTATGCAAATTAGATTAGCATGGTTTTGGTGAAACGTGGTTTATAAGTATCTACATGTAATGAAGCATAACTTCCTGTTTTGAACATGTCTGTAAAATGTTTTGCTTTCTACTTTTTCTGTCCGATGAGGCATTCGTTCCATTATGCCTTTTGAACATGATAAGGTACAGATTCATGCTTTCAGCACTCACTAGAAACTCTATTGTATAGGTATTCATATACCACAAAGCTTTCCCGATGCCGGCATTGTCATATAAGTTCAACAACACAGATCAATTTTCCGGACATGAAATGGATGATGCCACGCAGTTTATCTCTTCTGTTTGTTGGCGTGGCCAGTCCTCTACCCTAGTTGCTGCAAATTCCACTGGGAATATCAAAATTCTTGAGATGGTTTAGTTTGGTCTCGTCTCTCTCGGAATCATTCTTCGTTGAAGGAAAAGGGAAAATGGAAACTATGCTCCATTCCGGCACAAAACATCGAATAAAGATGGGTATCAGACACCGGAGAGTACTAAAGAGTATAGCATTTGAGCAAAAAAACAAAAGAACAAAGCATTTTTGGCTGTAGATGACAACAGATGCAATTAACATGAAGATTTGAGAATGACTTCATAAAATATATGTAGAAAAGATTCAAAAGAACAAATAACAAATGACAAAATCAATCCTCATGTATATTTTGTAATGCTTATAGTTCATAGTCATTTTTCAGGAAGTATATTTGATTTCCTGATCCTTCACTATCTGCCATTTCTTGATGACGCTATCTATAAATATTTCGATCTTCGAGGCACTGAATTCGCACGAGGGTGTTGACCCAAACTTGATGATTTGAACTCGAACTCAGATTAGTTTACCAGAAGCTAAGATTGTCAAATGAGCAGTGCTGCTATTAAAATTTTTTCCATTAGATATAGATGTTTCAGCCGTTGTATGCCTTATCAATGGAGCTTCTTCTTTAAACTATTTACAATGGTGACCATTATTAGCTTTCATAACAAACCTAGTTACAAGTTGGTTAAGCCTCTGCGCTCACGGACCTGGCCTGATCCTGTTCTAGTCTCTTACTTCCATGCGTGTCGGTTTGTTGGAACTAGGATTGTATATAAAACGAGACAGATCACATTATCGTAAGATACTCAAGTTTGATCAACACTCGAATCTAATGGACTTGACTTGAATTTTTAACAAGACAAAGCAAACTACTTGATACCCATCTCGAAAAGCTCACGAACAACTCGAAAAAAGTATATATTGATTTTTTAAATTTATATTATTAATAATATTAACAATTATATGTTTTTTCTTTTAAAAAACAATATAATATTTTCATATACATAATATTCAAGTTTGAGCTCTAGCTAAGTCTGATAATGTTTCGAGTTTTTTTTTTTCGAACTCGAGTTGAGTTGAGCTTGACAATTTTAACCTCGTGAACTTTAAAATCGAGTTGAACTCAATTTTAAACTTTTTGAGTCGAGTCAAACTCAACAATACTTGAGCTCGACTTGACTCGTTTACATCCCAGCACGGGGAGTGAAGCACCCTTTTTCCGTGCCCAGCAAATCCGTATCAATCTTATCCGAGACAAGATGGTGTATGATTTCCTAAATATACAAAAAGTGAAGTGAATTGGTAATTATATTTATACCTAATAATACAAATGTTGCATTCCCATTATCATTGATTTAAAGAGACTTCATCAAACAACTTGCTTCCATTCCCTGGTCTTTACATCCCGGAACTTGAGGAAAGGTTGAAGGACATTCTTAGCATTCGGATTCGGATGGTCCCACTTCATTGATTCCCACCAATCTCTTGGATACACGTGGATTTCCCTGAGAGATGACTTCCCCTTGTGGAGGTCAAGTACGGGTAGATGTGAAGGAATCCGCTTTAGCTTTGGACAATCACTTATTTTGGTCAACCGGAGAGAATCACAAACCAGTATTCCATCTTCACTGCAAATTCGCTTTATTTCCAGCAATCTCCATAAAAGCAATGCCCTTAATTTGGGAAAACATAATTTGATGATATTTTTATCACCAGTGGTGTCCAGTGGTTCTATTATTTCTTCCACTTGCTCACGATACTCAACTCTGATCTCTTCCAAGTTGTGTAGAACCCCATTAGTTGACAACACATTCTTTATTTCCCCACAATTCAATAGACTGATTTCTTTGAGGGATGAAAATGTGCCTACTGATGATTCTCCAACAATGACTTTCAAATTCCTTAAATCTTTTAGTTTCAGATACTCGAATGTCCGAAGCTGATCACAGATGAGAAGACAGTCTCCAACTCGTCACAGAACTCGACTTCACATCCCTTCAAATCGATTGCAGCCCTCAATCCGATATCGTTTAAACATCTCACACCATAGCATTGTTTCAGATGTAACTGTTGAACATCGTATGGAAGTATAATCACATCTCTGGGATTAAGTTCGATCCTTTCGAACGTAACCAATTTACTAGAGGCAGGGGGAATATACTTGTTGTGGCCAGAATATAACAAGGGACACACCAAAATGAAGTGTTTATAAAGCAATTTTCTTTGACATGCATACATGTTCAAGTCACCCAAGTTAAAGAAGCAGCCTTCAAAAACCTCTAACTTATTCAATTCCCTCATCTCTTCTGCGTTTTTTAGTATGGAATGTATTGCCAAATACTGCAGCCGGCATAATTTCGACAATAATCCAACTGGGATATCTTTTAAACCCCTTGTATCTCCAAGATTGAGATATTTGAGATTTACCAACATTTCCAGACCTTGAGGGATTTCCTTGATGCCGCTGCAACTGAGATCTAATTTCTTCAAAGCTTGACGCTTCAATACAGAAGGCAACCTCTTTAACGCAAAACATGCACTAAGCAACATTACTGTAAGTTTCTCAAAACCAGAAATAGAGTTTGGCAAACTCTTAAAAGGGTTATGAGAAATATCAAGAATCTTAAGGTTAGGAAAGTGCTCAAAGAAATATTATGGAATTTCTTTCAATGAATTATGTGAGAGCAACAATGTTGTGAGTTTCAAAAATTTTGCAGACATCATATCCTGAGGAACTATTGAGATGGAATTGTCCATTAACGAAACTTTCTCCGAATCTTCATTCCATTCTTCTCCGTTTGGTAGCTCTTCCAACTGCTTACCAGCTTTACCAAAAATCTTTTTCTGGTGTTATGCAACGCCATTGTGCATTTTTACATGCATACCTTAACTCTTTCCAGCAAACCCTAAACCCAATATTCAACTATCTCCTGCTTTTCGATTTTATAATCTTCGGGATATAATGCACAATACAGAAAATAATTTTGGTCCTTTTCTGTTAGATGATCATAGCTGAATTTTAAACATCTATACACCTTATCTTCCATATCGCGGATGTTTCTTATATCGCCTTGCAATTCATCTATGGCATTTTCCCACAAACGAGGATCGGATATTCCCCTCATACAACCAGCTAGTGTAAAAACTGCAAGAGGAAGTCCATCACATTCCTTCACAATAAGTTGCATAGATGATTCCAAAGTCGGGTTAGGCAACATGTCTTATCCAAATTTGCTTAAGAATAAATCCATGGCATCCTCCATAGGAAGACAAGGCACTTGAACTTTCTTAAATCCCTAGACCGAACAACCCTTTCCGAACGTGCTGCCAACACCTATTTGCATCCATTATCTGATGTTGGCTTAAGGATTCCAACGTCCTCAAGAGAAAAGCCGTCCCATACATCATCCAGTGTCAGCACATACCTTGTTCTATCAACATATCTGATAGCTTCCCTGAACGGATGATTATATCTTCATTATCTGACAAGTTTCCTCCCAATTGACTAGCAATATTCTTCTGCAGCCTTCGAATATTAAAATATCGGGATACAATGACCCAAATTAATTTTCTAAATTCACTTCCTCTCAACAATCTGTTGTGGGCATTTTTCATTATAGTTGTTTTCCCTATTCCGCCGCCCATCCCACACACTCCAATCTTTCCAAATTCATCTCCCACCAAATACTGATAAGTTTTTCTATAACATCAGTTGAACCTACTACCTCCGGTGTAGGTAGTTTAACTAGGGTGTAAAAATTCGGGTACCTAGATTTTCGGTTACCCGAAATATCCGGGTCGATGATTTTTCGACCTGTGTCCCGACCCGGATGTTTCGGGTATCCGGTAATCGGGTACTTGGATTTTGCGGTATCCATATGTCGGGTACCCGTATACCTGAATTTTTTTAAATTATTAAATAAAAAACACACACACTAATTTAAATGTTCGAAACTTCAAATTACATAGTCCAACATCCAAACACAAAATTTAAAAGTTTAAAATACAAAATCTAATAGTCTATAATATAAATAAAACATAAAAGTTCATAACTAAAAGTTTATATTTAATTTCAGTCTGGCAGTGACAGAGATTACTACCACAGCAGTTCTGTGTCGATATTAGCTGATATGGTTGTATATACTTTAATAATCCATATCAAAGAAAAGAAGATCCATTTCTCAAATATCAACAAAACCATCATAAATTAAATCCAACATTTTATAAATTATATATATATATATATATATAAATAATTTAACCGGGTACCCAAAAAAATCTATTTTTATGACCCGGGCCCGACCCGATCGAGTAAATTTTTTAAGAAAATTACCCAATTTTTTATATCCGGGTCGGCGGATCGGGTCAACCGGGTCGACTATTTTTGCACACCCGTTAAAGTGGAAGGATCATTAAGAACCAAGCTACCAGAGAAATGACCTTTAGTTCGCACTTCTTTCATTGCCCGATTGATTCATCAACAAGCTTCCCTAAGCAAGAAAGAAAGAGATATTTTCCAATACCGACTTTGCATTCAACGTGTTGAGCATGAGCAAGCTTCTCCTCTACCTTCTTGAACCATCTTTCAACTTCCTGTCTAGGCATCTTCCTAAAGCGATGCTCGTCTTTCAATTGTTGTTGAATATCTGCCTCCTTGGCTTGCAAATCTGCTTGTGCTCATTGGAAGTCATCGACGTAATCGATGAACTTCCTTTGGTATTTTATATATTGTTAGCAATATGGTTGATGAACTACATAACATCAAGGATTGACCCCATGAGTTCAGCCATTATAGAACTCTAGTATCAAAATTTAGCATCCAAATTTAGCCTGTTGATGATCATTGATCAAGTTCAAGAATCGGAAAAAGCAAACTAGATCTGGTTTTTGACAACATAAGTTGACGCAAGCACGTTCTCACCATATGCAAAGGGAGTATTCTTAAACCTCTTCATACTTTACTTTTTTTATATAATTCTAATCATATATAAACTAATAATGCATATCATGCTAAGATTTTTAGTTATGTGATTTGATAAGTAAAGTAACTTAATACATATCCACATCTTTATGTTAATTGATGCACAATGTTATTTCAAAGCATATTATTATGTTTTATTAGTCTTGCATTCATTTAAGCATGTTTGAATTCATTAATGAAATGATAACTTGCTTAATCATTCATGAAATGATAACTTGCTTAATCATTCATGAAATGGTAACATTCTTAATCATTCATTTATTAGATCATTGCCTTTGATTTACCTTGTTTTCTTTACACATGTAGGTACATGGAAGCATGGGACATATTGGGGCAGTTTGTGGGAGTATTTGGAATTCATATGCAGCTCACAATTAGCTCACAAGCTTCATGGCAGCTCATGGAACACAATGGGAAGCTTAAGTCAGCTAGAGGAGCTCAAGGCTAGCTAAACTCAGCTAGGTGGACTATTTGATAAACTTGACCAAGTGACCAGCTGAAGGTAGCTAGAAGAGATGCTAAGGAACCATGGAGAACTCGGTTGGAACAACAATTCATAACAACTCACTTGCTTGCTAACTACATGCACGCCTATGCTAGTTTGGAGGAGAACTCACACACGCCCAAGGAGATGCACATGACCAGCCTTCATCCCATGCACAAGGCTGCACCACAAGCATCCCAAATACTTCCATGTGCACATCCATGTGATCATCAAGTGTGTGCAAAGCGTGTGACTCTCCTATGCGCGCCAAACACCAAGGGACTTCACCATTCGGCCAATGCACCTATCCATTCACTTTGACGCCAACTTGAAGGGGTTTAAGCACTATTCGACCATGAGACATGCCCCCTCCAACCAGAATCATCACCTATGCTTTCATCTTAATTCTTCAATTAATTATGTATTTTCAAAGAGATACAAGGGTTGGTCGAACCATTATGTTTCCATTCGGCCATGTCTCTTCAAAAACTATAAATAGGCTAGTCCTATTCATTTGTAAACACATATTTCATATTAATTAAAGTGAGATTATTCTCTTTTCTCAAGTCCTTGTGACTTTTATCGACTTATCAAGGAAATTCTTACTTGTGGGGTCAACCTCTATTCCATTGATACTTGTGGTTCCTTATCTCTTTATAGATAGTGAGTCCAAGTCCTTTTCTACCATCCCTTAGAGAGATTTATAAGGCTGGGTTTTTTCTCATTGTAGCATTGGTTCTTCATTGGTCTTTCTAAGATACTATCCTCACCAAACATCATTTCTTTCATAAGCCATACCATAGCAATATCAACATACTTTTGCTACCAATCTCATAACATAAATAACCCTCCATTTCACCTTTACATCAACTACCAAGTCATCTATTTGAGCCATTCACTTATGTAGGTTGTTTTGCTTCCTTACTAGATCTACAATCAATTTAAGGTAGGAGTACCTTACATCAAATTGTAACACCTCAACCCATATTCGACCCGAATACGAGTCTGATGTGTCACATTGACTTTTCAAAACCTTTACTTGTACAAAATAGCAAGACATTTGAACTTATTTTAAGAAAATACGATCATATATTGTTCAATTGTATTTGGTATAAAATTTTGAAAATAAAAGCGTATTTATGAACAATAAAATATGGTGTGAACAATACAGTATGAACAGTACCCAAATGTTAAAATTTCCAGATTACAAATATAAAACCAATACCATTTACATATATATATATATATATATATATATATATATATGTTTCAAAACTCGATTAGAGTGTATCCAATACAAATCCTTTTAATTATTACATGCCAACTAAATACTTTCTAACAAAATACATGTAATTCGATCTACATTTCTGATCTGATCTTTGGTAAGGAGAACTGACATGTCTTGTTCCTCTTTATTTCTCTTTTCGCTTTCCATACCTACGTGTGAAACAATCACACGCTAAGTCGATGACTTAGTGAGGCATATAAAACATATAATATAACCATATATCATTTCTTATAAACAAAAGGCATACACCTGCAAATACTATCATTAATCCCTTTCACTTACCATATACTCATAATGTAATTTCTATAACATATACTCACATGTACATATATCCTTGCAATTTAACATCCTTACATAAATCCTGTGATCTATTACATATAACAAATCACATATACATATCATATTCAATATACTTATTAAATCTCTTTATTAGCCCATGTACACTGTTGAGAACTTAAGGTATGTGAGTACATTGAGGTTGTGCACTATTATGCTGTCACTACAGCTCATATAAATGTCCCGAAGGACCAGTCCATAGATTCCGAAGAACCTAGGTAATCAGTCCATATGTCCCGAAGAACCAGTCCATAGATTCCAAAGAACCTAGGTAATCAGTCCATATGTCCCGAAGAACATAGGTAAACAGTCCATATGTCCCGAAGAACATAGGTAAACAGTCCATATGTCCCGAAGAACATAGGTAAACAATCCATATATCCCGAAAAACATAGGTAAACAGTCCATATGTCCCGAAGAACATAGGTAAACCCTCGACCCTTGGCATGCCAACTATACCCTAGCTCTCATATCACATAACATGGGCATTGTAATTTATAACAGTTCACTTCACTTATTCATATCATTTCCTTTCTGTCACGTACCACATATATGTGTAATCATTGATCTTACAATCACATATTTCATATAGTCACTTGGCTTATTTCATTTCACATTGGGCATGTCTCATAGCATATATCACACATGCATATAATCATGTAACATATATAATAACCTATATCCATTTCATGTATCCATGCACATATAAGAATCATAAATCAAATAACATTTTAGGAGTCACTTCTTACCATAATAACTCCAATACTGGCTCATCGCAAGCCAATGTTCTTTCAATAACATAAGTACAATTAAAATTGCACTCACCTTAGCCTTTCTTTGATTCGATTATAATCCTTTGATTATTCCAAAACTTGTTTAGGCTCAATATCTACATAAATATATCATTTCAAAACAACTATCAGAAGCCTAAACTTTAAACTTGATGTTAATAACTTAAACCGGTTTAATGAATCAAATTTTATTTTTTTATTTAGGGGGAATCGATACCCCCCAGGGGGAATCTGTTCCCCCTGCACATACTGGAATTTTCGTCCAAGAGGGGGAATCGATTCCCTTCATAGGGTATCGGTTCCCTATGCCCAGAAATTGTATTTTGAGCTCGAAAATCATCAATTATTCACTCAATTCTTCTATTTTAAACTCCTATCATGTCATTAAACCAAACCACCATTACTTAAACTAATTTATATCTATTTATTTCATCTTAAACCTCAAAATTCTATTCTCTATATAGAATTCAATAATCATACCAAATTTTCCATATTATCCAAACTTAATTCTAGCACTTCTAACATCTTATTCTCATAGATGACAAGTCAAATTAAACTTCAAATTCAACTTATCAACTCCATTTCAAGATTTCATTTAACAACCCAATTTCTTTAATCTATCATAACTCTTTTATATTTTGCTTTTAAGATAACTTAAGCTTTCCTTAAGCTTAATTATCATCTAATGATCAAAACCCAACCTTTAATTTAACAAATAATCAACAAATCAGAAAACCCTTACCTTTGCTTAGCTTCTACGGGAGAAAAAAAATGAAGAAGGAAGAAGAGTTTGTAGATAACTCTTCCCCCACCCCACGTGAATCATTCATATAATTGGGGGGGAAATATCTTTCATGCTAAATGACCATTTTGCCCTTTAATTCTTTGGATAATTACTATAAACTTTTAGGAAATATTTCTGAACAAATCATTAAACTATTCAAATATCCTACTTCAATCACCAAACTCTGAAGTTTTACAATTTAGTCACTAACCCGTATTTTGGGATGTTACAAAACGATATTCAGAGCTTTGGTGGAAGAAGCAAACGTGCAACAACAACATATACAAAAATACAAAAAGAAGTGCAAGTGAAGAAAATCAAAAATCAGTAACGAAAATTGCAAAGCACTCAAGAAAAAAATAAAAAGGAAAAAGAAAAGAAAAATTGCAAAAGTTGAAAGCACAAACAATAAGTTCATCACCAAGCAAGTCGAGTAAGAATTTCAAATTGATTGTGGTGATAGAAAGGTTATGAAGTGACTTTGTTGTAAGTAACCCTTTTAAGTAACCCTTTCTTCTTTTCTTTCCCATTTCTAAGCCACCCTTTATATTATATTTGCTTTTCCATGCCTACTAACCATTTGCAATCGACACACAACAAGTAAGCATTACTTGGTATAGTTTTGAGTAAAGTTACTTAGAACTCGAGATAAATAGATTGAGAGGAAAAAAGCTTGAGCGTAGGAGAATAGAAGAGGACTAGTAAAAGCCTTTAAGTCCTAGAGTGCAAACATGAGCGGATTGAGTGACATTCAAGTTTCCTTGGAGTGAAATCGTGAGGTTTTGTGAGAGCAATATTTGGTAAGGTCTTTTACACATTTTTTCCTCTTTATTTTCACTAATCATGTCTCGGAGTCAAGGACGATCACCTGTAAGAGAAGGCCCAAACTTGCAAACTCAAGCAATTATGCATGAGATGACAAGATTGCTAAAACTAGAATTGGAGCCCTTACATGATAGAATGGATCAAGTTGAAGCATCCTTGGGCAAAAGAAAGATAGTACGCCCTAGAATTGAAGAAGAAATTGAAGACGAAGCTGAGGTAGATCAAGTCTCCCAAGGATCTAGAAGAGAATTTAAGAGAAATCAAGGGGGAAGTTATCAAAGTGATAACTTCAGCAACATCAAGGTAACAATTCCTCAATTTCAAGGAAGAATTGATCCAAAAGCCTATCTTGACTGGGTAATCAAAATTGAGCACTTCTTTGAATGTCAAAACTACACAGAGCAAAAGAAAGTAAGGCTTGCTGCTATGGAATTTATGGACTATGCACTCGTTTGGTGGGATCAATTAGTAAGTTCACGAAGAAGAAATGGTGAACGCCCAATCAATACTTGGGAAGAAATGAAGGCCATTATGAGAAAGAGGTTCGTGCATACTCACTATCACTGTGATCTCTATCACAAACTTCAAAATCTCAAACAAGGAAGTCGGAGCGTTGAAGATTATTTCAAGGAAATAGAGATAGCCATGATTCGAGCCAATGTTGATGAAGATAGGGAAGCAACCATGGCAAGGTTTTTGTCTGGCTTAAATCCTGAAATTACTAACCTTGCTGAATTGCAGCATTATGTAGATATTGAGGAGATGATACATATGGCTATGAAAATTGAACGACAAATTAAAAGGAAGGTCTTCAATCGAAGTAGCCCAAACTCGGCCACCAAATGGAAACAAGATCCCAATACTTTTCGGAAGCCAACCTCGGTCCAAGTGAAGGATAATTTTGAGGGATCCAAAACAAAACAAGTGGTGAATCCAGCAAGGGTAAAGAAAAACAAGTAAACATTTTTGAGAGGTCCAGAGACATTAAGTGTTTCAAGTGCTTTGGAAAAGGACATGTTGCAAGCCAATGTCCCAACCGAAACACTATGATATTGTTAGACAATGGAGAGGTTGTCTCAGATTCTGAATAACATGTTCATGACGAGGAACAAGAAGCAATCTATGAAGAAGAACCAAATGAACGAGAGATTGTTGTTGGTGGAGAAATGCTTGTTTCAAAGAGGTGCCTCCAATCCCAACCAATTAAGGAGGAACTACAAAGAAACAACATTTTTCACACAAGGTGTCATGTCAAGGACAAGGTTTGTACAATGATTTTTGACGAAGGGAGTTGCACAAAAGTAACCAACACTATTATGGTGGATAAACTTGGCTTGACAACATTAAAGCATTCAACTCCATACAAACTCCAATGGCTCAATGAAGGAGGTGAGTTAAATGTTACAAAACAGGTCCTAATTCTATTTTCAATTGGTAGATACAAGGACGAGGTACTTTGTGATATTGTCCCTATGCATGCTAACCACATTCTACTTGAGAGGCCATGGCAGTATGAAAAAAGAGTCATTCATGATTGTTATCACAACCAATACTCCTTTAAGCATAAAGGATGCAAGGTCACTTTGGTGCCTTTGACGCCTAAGGAAGTCTAACAAGATCAGATTCATATGAGAATGAGTGTCTAGGCCTTGCGAAAGGACAAACCACTATTGAAGATTGAAGATGGACCAGACATGTAACCAAATTTTTTTTATGAAGAAATATGATGATTCGTTGCTGAAAATGATTCCAACAAATAATGGTGATAGTTGGAATTCAAAGTCACAACTCTTCATCAAAGGTTAAGATTCATGTCTCCAAAAGGTATGTAATTCTTCACTTGAAACATCATACCTTTTCACTTTTCAAAGGAAGCCAAATGAAAGGTCACTTCCAATAAGGATATCCTTAGAAGAAGATCATTCCAAAAAGGTACATGTTGGTAGATTATACTCCAAAGAAAGACCTATTAGGAGATCTTATGAAATATACCTATTGGAAGAACACATTCGTCCAAAAGATACATTCTTTTGCCAAAAGAACACAAAGCTAAGCATTTGGAAGAACACAATGATAAACACTTCAAGCATATCAAAGGCTTCGATTTGAGGACAAGTCGCCCTAAAGAAGGGGGACGATCCAAGCACGTTCTCATCATATACAAATGGAGTATTCTTAAACCTCTTCATACTTTACTTTCTTTATATAATTTTAATCATGTATGAACTAATAATGCATATCATGCTAAGATTGTTAGTTATATGATTTCATAAGTAAAGTAACTTAATACATATCCACATCTTTATGTTAATTGATGCACAATGTTATTTCAAAGCATATTATTATGTTTATTAGTCTTGCATTCATTTAAGTATGTTTCAATTCATCATGAAATGGCATCATGCTTAATCATTTATTTCTTGGCTCATATGCATTCAATTCAGCTCCTAATTTTTGTACATTAGCTTACATATGTTATATCATAATGTTCTTAGCTCATAACATGCATTCATAGCTCACAAGTTCATATATATGCGCGACAACAAGGTAATTGGTTCATACAAGCTCAATACCTTTGATTTACCTTGTTTTCTTTACACATGTAGGTACATGGAAGCATGATACACATTGGGGCAGCTTGTGGGAGTATTTGGAATTCATATGCATCTCACAATTAGCTCATAAGCTTCATGGTAGCTCATGGAACACAATGGGAAGCTTAAGTCAGCTAGAGGAGCTCAAGGCTAGCTAAACTCAGCTAGGTGGACTATTTGAAGCTAAGTTGATAAACTTGACCAAGTGACCAGCTGAAGGTAGCTATAAGAGATGCTAAGGAACCATGGAGAACTCGGTTGGAACAACAATTCATAACAACTCACTTGCTTGCTAACTACATGCACACCTATGCTAGTTTGGGGGAGAACTAACACACGCCCAAGGAGATGCACATAACCAGCCTTCATCCCATGCACAATGCTGCACCACAAGCATCCCTAAGACTCCCATGTGCACGCCCATGTGATAAGCAAGTGTGTAACCCTCCTATGCGCGCCAAACACTAAGGGACTTCACCATTTGGCCAAGGCACCTATCTATTCACTTTGGTGCCAACTTGAAGGGGTTTAAGCAACTAATAATGCATATCATGCTAAGATTGTTAGTTATATGATTTCATAAGTAAAGTAACTTAATACATATCCACATCTTTATGTTAATTGATGCACAATGTTATTTCAAAGCATATTATTATGTTTATTAGTCTTGCATTCATTTAAGTATGTTTCAATTCATTCATGAAATGGCATCATGCTTAATCATTTATTTCTTGGCTCATATGCATTCAATTCAGCTCCTAATTTTTGTACATTAGCTTACATATGTTATATCATAATGTTCTTAGCTCATAACATGCATTCATAGCTCACAAGTTCATATATATGCGCGACAACAAGGTAATTGGTTCATACAAGCTCAATACCTTTGATTTACCTTGTTTTCTTTACACATGTAGGTACATGGAAGCATGATACACATTGGGGCAGCTTGTGGGAGTATTTGGAATTCATATGCATCTCACAATTAGCTCATAAGCTTCATGGTAGCTCATGGAACACAATGGGAAGCTTAAGTCAGCTAGAGGAGCTCAAGGCTAGCTAAACTCAGCTAGGTGGACTATTTGAAGCTAAGTTGATAAACTTGACCAAGTGACCAGCTAGGAACCATGGAGAACTCGGTTGGAACAACAATTCATAACAACTCACTTGCTTGCTAACTACATGCACACCTATGCTAGTTTGGGGGAGAACTAACACACGCCCAAGGAGATGCACATAACCAGCCTTCATCCCATGCACAATGCTGCACCACAAGCATCCCTAAGACTCCCATGTGCACGCCCATGTGATAAGCAAGTGTGTAACCCTCCTATGCGCGCCAAACACTAAGGGACTTCACCATTTGGCCAAGGCACCTATCTATTCACTTTGGTGCCAACTTGAAGGGGTTTAAGCATTATTCGGCCATAAGACATGCCCCCTCCAATCAGCCAAATCATCACTTATGCTTTCATCTTAATCCTTCAATTAATTATGTATTTTCAAAGAGACACAAGGGCTGGCCGAACCATTATGTCTCCATTCAGCTATGTTTCTTCAAAAGCTATAAATAGGCTAGTCCAATTCATTTGTAAACATACCTTTCATATTAATTAAAGTGAGATTATTCTCTTTTCTCAAGTCCTTGTGACTTTTATTGACTTATCAAGTAAATTCTTACTTGTGGTGTTAACCTCTATTCCATTGATACTTGTGGTTCCTATCTCTTTATAGATAGCGGGTCAAAGTCTTTTTCTACCATCCCTTAGAGAGATTTGAAAGACTGGGTTTTTGCTCATTTTAGCACTAGTTCTTCCTTGGTCTTTCTAAGATATTATCCTTACCAACCATCATTTCTTTTATAAGCCATACCATAACCATATCAACATACTTCCGCTACATGTCTCATAACATAAATAGCCCTCCATTTCACCTTTACATCAACTACCAAGCCATCTATTTGAGTCATTCACTTATGCAAGTTGTTTTGCTTCCTTCCTAGATCCACAATCTATTGAATCAAAATAGATTAAAAACTCTAATTGATCGAGAAGAAGAAAAACTCTCTTTAGAATAATCTCACAAAATTGCAAAAGGGAAGAACTCTTAAGAAAGCTTTCAAATACTTATAATTAAGCTTTGATTGTTAGATGATAAAACTCAAATACAAATGGGGTATTTATAGGTTACAAGAACCAATCTAAACCACTCATTAAAATAACCACAAAATAATTTAAACCATTGAAATTAAAAATGAGAAAAATACTTAATTTTCACCTAACTAAATTGATGTAAGCAATGACATCAAAACTAAATTGATATAAGCAATGAAATCAAATTAATTTAGGTGTGGACTTATTTAGGCTAATATTGAATTCTCAACACTCACCCTCAATATTAGCCCCCATTCTTTGAATCATACCAAACTAACGATAGAAATGTTCAAACGTTCCAACACTCAAGCTTTTTGTAAACAAGTAGTAATTTGCTCATCTGTCTTGATTTACCTCATATCAATCTCTTATTGCAAAACTTTTCCCTAACA
This sequence comes from Hibiscus syriacus, assembly GCF_006381635.1. NCBI lineage: Eukaryota > Viridiplantae > Streptophyta > Magnoliopsida > Malvales > Malvaceae > Hibiscus > Hibiscus syriacus. Next base: position 829,141 of record NW_024063096.1, read on the forward strand.
AAGTGGTAATGTACTTCCACATGTTTATTTCTTGCATGAAAAACAGGATTCTTCGCCAGCCGAATTACCGATTGGTTGTCACAGTACAACAGAACTGCATAATCTACTGGTTGATGTAGATCATTCATTAGTTGTATCAGCCATGTGCTTTCTTGAGCTGCCATTTTTGCTGCTCGATACTCTGCTTCCGTAGTTGACAAGGACATAATCGGTTGTCTCTTGCTACACCAATAAATTGTTCCGGAGCCAAACTTAAACACATACCCAGTGTTGATCTTATGGTGTCATGATCTCCTGCATAATCATCATCACAATAACCAACTAACTTGTTTCAATCCGTATAGTGCTTTTCGTAGCTTACACACATATTCAGGATGATATTGGCTATGAAAACCCATTGGTTGGGTCATGTAGATCTCTCGATCTAGCACTCCATGAAGAAAAGCATTCTTCACATCCATCTGCCACAAATTCCAGTCTTTGTTGGCTGTAAGTGCAAGTAGGACTTGTACGGTTGTAAGTTTTACCAATGGACTAAATGTCTCATCATAGTCTAGTCCAAACTGTTGAGAGAAACCACGAGCTACCAATATTGCCTTGTACCTCTTCATTGATCCATCTGGATGGCGCTTTATCCTGTAAACTCATTTGCAAGATATGAGTTTCATATCTTTTGACTTTGGCACAAGATCCCAAGTTTGATTTTGCTGAAGTGCATCGATCTCTTCTTTCATAGCTGTCATCCACTCAGAACTCTGCTAGGATTCTTCAAACGTCTCAGGCTCTATTGCTTTTTATTATGGTTGCATTGGTATATTAGGGATTTGGCATTCGTATTCTTGTTGACCTTCGGAGTGAGATTGTGGAATTGATTCTTCTGTTTCATTAGTCCCACCTTCTTCGTTTGGTTGTTGATACATACCAGTTTGCCAAGGATTCTGAGTCACTCTTTGTTCGATATCATCACCATTTGGATCTTCTGAGTCATCTGAACTTATTTGGAGTTGAACAATATGCTCCCCCATCTTTTGTTGTAGTTTTTCTCCATATTCTCTCGAGTCTGGAAATACCTCATTCTCTGAGGACCACCAAGAAGATGCTTCATTAAACACCACATTTTGTGATATGTAGCATCTTCTACTCATTGGATCATAACATTTCCACCTCTTTATCTGGCTATCGTATCCCACAAAGATATATCTAACAACTTTCTTGTCAAACTTGCTCTGTAAATGATCAGAACAAACACATAACATACACATCTAAATACTCGAAAGTAGCTAACTGTAGGTTTCATGTTCCATAGTTTTTCAAAGGGTGAAACAAATCCTAACCTTGGTTGAGGAAGTCTGTTGATCACAAAGGCTGTATTCCTCATTGCTTCAGCCCAAAACCTTCTTAGTACATTCTTTGCATGTAACAAACTTCTGCAAGATGCCGATTTTTTCTTTCCGCTACACCATTTTGTTGTGGCGTGTTGGCACAAGTGTTTTGATGATGTATTCAACATTCCCTTAGGTATTGAGAGAACTCGTTTGATCTATATTCTCCTTCGTTGTCTGTGCGCAAGCAACATATCTTCTTTCCCACTTCTCCTTCAGCTGACTCTCTGAACTCTTTAAACTTTAAGAATGTGTCATATTTTTCTTTCATAAAGAAAACCCACATACCTGGAGAAGTCATCAATGAATGTTACCATGTACCACATACCGTTAATTGACTGTTGCTTAACCGGTCTGAACACATCAGAGTGAACCAACTCCAACAGTTCTTTTGCTTTAAACTTCGACTCGTCATATGGTAATTGGTGTGTTTTACCATACTGGCATCCCGCACAGACCGTGTCTGTTCTCACGTCTAGTTGAGAAAGCCCCTTAAGCATCGACTTCTTCACTATCACACTTAGCTTGGAATAACTAACGTGGCCTAACCGCATGTGCCATAGATCTGATGTCTCATTTTTTTCTTGGTCTGTCTACATATGCAGACTCTGCTAACATCACGTAGATTGACTCCAAACGTATTCCCTCCATTGTTGGTGTTTATGAGATTTTGAGGTCACGATAAACCTTCACGTCTTGGAGACCAAATAAGATAGAATGGCCTAATGATGTCAATTGAACCACAGATAGCAAATTTTTCTTCATTCCAGGGACATGGTAAACATCCTGAAGTTGCCAGCTGGTGTTATCGATAACCTTGAGTTGTCAGCTGTCACCACCACACGACCTCCATTGTACTCAGACAAGTTTTGCAACTTCTGTTTATCACCCGTCATATGATTTGAGCAACCCTAATCTATGATCCAATCATTCTTGTAGTCAATCCGTTCTGGTGTTGTTATCGTGAGAGCTAATTTTTCGTCCTCCGTAGCAAATAACGCTTCAGCATCCCAACCATCTTCACTATTCTCCTTTGAGCTGGAAGTAGCAGTATTACTTTCAACATGTTTTTTCTTGGTCCAACAGTTTTTTGCCATGTGGCCCATCTTCCCGCAGTTGTAACACTTGATATCAAACTTTCTACTATTATCGCGATTCTTGGAAGCTCCCCCTGAGTGAGGGCCTCCCTTTTCTTGGTAATTTTCACCTTGTCACCATCCTTTTTAGATCCACTGCCAGTATACCACTGAAAAATGCCTCTGCTTTTGTTGGTGTAGAGCGCTTCCTTTCACCCTTCAGCGAGACTCCTCTCATTTGCTTGGCCATGACTTCTTGACCTGCAAGCAAATTTTCGAACTCAACAAGCAATGGTTGTATCGACCATCCCTGTACAGCGGTAACAAACCCTCGATATTTGGGTCTCAAACCATGGACAATTATTCTTTTTATCCTGGCTTCCCCAATAACAGCTGTTTGATCTAATTATGAAATTTCGCGACATATCGACTTCTCCTTGTGAAAGTATTGAGCAACCGCCATGTCGCGTTGCGCCATTGATAGAAGTTCATTCTCGAAAAGTTGTAATTTTGTATCGTTCTTCTTCGAAAAGTGTAGCGAAGGTGTCCCATGCTTCATTCGGTGATTTAACATCCTGAATATACTCCAATATTTCTTCTTCTATTGTGGTCTTTAAAGCAAACATTGCTTTGCTTGCTTAATTTTCACTTTCGCAAGACACCATTAGCATCTTCCGCTGCTGTTTGTGTAACTTCACTACCACCGACAACCTCCCACAAGTCTTGACCTTGAAGGTAAGACTCTATACACGTTGCCCACGTGTTATAGTTTTGGTTGTTGAGCTTCTTGATTCCTCCAACTACTTGAAGGTCACCCATCGTAATGGCAAGCCTTTGACTACACCGAACAAGCTTGAGTAACAAACGTACAGAGTACTAAATTACCCTAAACACAAAGAAGCTCTACAAGGTTTGTAATAACCCTGACAATAATCTCAAGAAATATTTTCTGATGTGAAAGATCAATTAAAGCTGCAACCACAGAGCATACTCAGAATTTCAAGAGACCTTAAAAACGTGGCTCGGATACCAATTATTGAATTAAAATAGAGTAATAACTCTAATTGATCGAGAAGAAGAAAAACTCTCTTTAAAATAATCTCACAAAATTGCAAAAAGGAAGAACTCTTAAGAAAGCTTTCAAATGCTTATAATTAAGCTTTGATTGTTGGATGATAAAACTCAAATACAAATAGGGTATTTATAGGTTACAAGAACAAATCTAAACCACTCATTAAAATAACCACAAAATAATTTAAACCATTGAAATTAAAAATGAGAAAAATACTTAATTTTCACTTAACTAAATTGATATAAACAATGACATCAAAACTAAATTGATATAAACAATAACATCAAATTAATTTAAGTGTGGACTTATTTAGGCTAATATTGACTTCTCCACAACCAATATAAGGTAGGAATACCTTACATCATAAATCCAAACTCCCAACCACCAAATCTAGTCATAAAGGTACTTGTCGATGGGAAAATATGGGTTTTCCATCAAACACCACAACCCCAATTTTCCGATCAACAGAAGTAAATCATGATCGCATAAGATTTGGGTGTGTGTCAATGCTAAATTACAACTTGATTTTCACATCATGGTGGGTTCAGATATTAATACAAGAGTAAAAGCGGCACAAGTAGCAGAGTATGAGTAAGATGCATCGTATGGTAGGGGTAGACATGCACAGAAGCCAGATTTCAATTCGATCTGAATTGATTTTTATTCGATTCAGTTTTTTTCATAGACAAAAATCGGTTTATAAAATAACCGGTTCGGATTCTAACCGGTTTGGAGGGCCGAATATCCTAACCGGTGTAACCGGTTTCGGTTTGAAAAAACCCGATTTTTTTAAAAAATCGGTTATAAAAAAATGATTATAATATTAAAATTACATCGTCATCAATTGCAACAAAGTTTACGATAATTAAAATACTTAAATACTTCCAAGTTCGATAAATTCAAATACTTAAAAACTTCCAAGTTCGATAAATTCAAATACTTAAAAACTTCCAAGTTCGATAATTGAAACAAAGTTTACGATAATTGAAATAAAGTTTAAAAATAAACTACATTGCCATCTCTTCTTCATCATCTTCGCCTTCTTCGTTTGGATGGGATATTCCAAGTTCGACTTCTTCAATGTGTAAGTTTACTTCCAAATCGGCATCAATTGCATTTTCTAGGGTGGTGATATGTTGCTTCCGAGCCGCTTCATCCAAATAATCCTTCAAACAAATGCATATTTCCACCGACTCGGGACTTAGTCTTGATCTCCATTGCGATATAACCCTGCCACTAACAGAAAAAGCGGATTCCGAAGCTACCGTAGAAGCTTGGACGGTTAGTAAATCACGGGCCATGGCGGCTAGAATCGGAAATTGTGCTTCCTTTTCTTTCCACCAAGCCAAAATATCCAAACTTTCAAACTCTTCAAATCTCATTTTTGATAGAAAATCGCATGACATGTAATTTCCCAACTCGCTACTTGGGGTGGTAGTACGTGATCGTTTGGATTGGGAATTTACAAAAGTGTTAAAAAGATTCAAATTATGTTACTTGGACGTCTACTAGATGATTCCGCATTCGTTCTCATTTGATCGTGTATTACACTACTTGATCCGTATTTAGTTAAATAAATTGCAAACATGTCTCGAAAACATTTGTTAAAATAATTTATTTGGTTTTGGACAAAGTTGGGTTAATCATCGGTTAGATTAAAAGAAAACGTAATTTGTTCAATTAGTGTTTTAACCCCACCAACATTTAACGTTGGGTTTAAAGCGGCGGTACAAGTAAAAATAGGGGGAATCTCCTTAAAATATTTTAAAAGTTTTTCCTTCATTGCAAAGCCAATTTCTTGAAAAACTTCGGTTTCAAATTCAAAGTCATTTAGTCGGGTAGCCAACAAAAATATTTGATTAAGAACCAACGGGCTAGTAGGGTAATAAACACCGGATAAAAAAGTTGTTGCATTTTTAAAAACCCCAAGCAAATCGGTTATTTTGGTTATAGTTTTCCAACTCGAACCGGATAAATGTTTGGGACATGACCCCTCTCGAAAAGCCGATCGTGAAATGTTTGCAATGTTTCCCTTTGCCTTAAGGCGGTATGCATCATCATCCAAGTTGAGTTCCAACGAGTTGGACAATCCAAATTAGGACCCAAAGTTTTTTTATTAACCGACTTACAAAATCGTTTATAATCATTTAGTCTTTTGTTGTTGTTACAAAGAACCGATTTTATCATTGTTTTAAATTCTAATATAATCGGCTCAATAACTTCCAAACCGGCTTGCACGGATAAATTAATTATGTGTGCAACGCAACGGGTATGAAAAATGCACCGTCTAAATTCGGTGAAAGTAATGTTTTCAATCTTAGAACCGCATTTGTATTATTCGATACATTATCAAATGATATAGAAAAACTTTATTTTCTAATTTATAAAGACAAATTACCCTTTTTAAAAGTGTAAATAAATTAGCACCGGTATGCGGCTCACCGAATAATTCAAACACGATTGTTCTTTTCATCATTTGTCAATTATCTTGATCTAACCAATGTGCCGTAACGGCTAAAAAAGAATTTTCGGTATTATGAGGGGAACTCCAAACGTCACATGTAAGCGACACACCATAACGGTGTTCTTGGAATCCTAAAATCATTTTTTCCCTCGCCGTACGCTACATTTTTATAGCATTTCTTCTAAGGGTAGTACGACGAGTATAACGTGGTTGCATTAGTTGTTGAATTGTTGCCGTGAAATCTTCATCATCAAAGTGGTCGAACAGTAATGCTTTTGTAATCACGAACTTTGTAAACGCTTCTCGTAATTTTTTCGTTGTCGTAAATAAAAACACTACCTTGCGGTGTAAGATTCGATTGACTTGGATCCGATCTTGAGCGAAGTGCCTTGCATGATTTTGTCAAATGGTTCTTCAACGTTGTGTTTCCTTCCGGTGCAAGCAACTTTAGACAATGTTTACAACGCGCCCTCCTCGAGCCATTTGACATCTCACATAAATCGTAGTGATCCCAAATATCTTTGTTTCGAGTGTGTTCGATCACTCTCACGACTTCAAGTTTTCCCCGACGGAAGATTCAGCCGTGTTACTCATGATGAACAAAAAATTACAAAAATAATATTTGAGAGATGTTTAGGTATTGTGTAATAAGATTTGAGAAAGTTGTAATCAACCAAATACATCCCAACCTATTTATACATGTTTAGGGTGGTAAAATGGTAATTTTTTTAAGAAAAAATGGTCACAAAACCCCCCAACGGCTATATTAACGGTTAGTTTTTTAAACCCAGACCGGGTTTTTTTCGGATAAAAATCGGTTTTTTTCAAACCGGTTTTTTATCCGGTAAAAAAATCGGTCTAGGTTTTTTTTTCCAAACCGGTTAAAATAGCCGGTTAAAAAAACCAGTTTTTTCCAAATTCTATTTCGGATATTTTTTGTACAAAATCGTATATTCAGAATTTTTTTCACCTCTAGATAGGGGGTAGATGCTTGAAGATTACCTGAATTTGATGACTATTTCCTCCACTTGAAGAGATCCAATTAAAGAAGGAACCGATACCTTTTGCTTAAGAATAGTTGAGATCAGCAACGCCAAGAGGGATTGTCTCAGGAAAGGCGGGTTAATATACGGCTAATATACGGCATTACCGGATACATTAAAATGTATTTAATAAATTCGGTTTAGCGGTACCTATTATGTTGACAACTAATAATGTTTTAGGTAGAAAATATGAAAAACTATTAAAAAATTTGGTAACCGGTAAACTTTGGTTATCGGTAAGTATCTATCATTTTTATAAAAGTGTCCATACTTTTAACATATCAAGTAAATTTTACCGGTTTGTCATAATGAATCTGGTTTTGTCATATTTTATCTGTTATGTAAAGTATCTATCCTTTTTATAAAAGTGTCCATATTTATTTTACTGTGAAAATATATTTATTATTATCTTTGGTTAATATTGTTAAATTTAAATTCTAAATAATATTTTATAAAATATCAAAACAATCAAATAATTTTTTGTGTAAATGAAATTATTAAATTAATATTGTAGGTGGAAAACATGAAACACTATCAAAAAAAATTGAAACATAAATTACATAACTTTAAAAAAAGTATATATCATTTTTATAAAAGTGTTCATACTTATTTCACTGTGGAAAACATATTTATTATTATATTTGGTTAATATTGTTAAATTTAAATTCTAAATAATATTTTATAAAATATCAAAAAATCAAATAATTTTTTGTGTAAATGAAATTATTAAATTAATATTGTAGGTGGAAAACATGAAACACTATTAAAAAATTGAAACATAAATTACATAACTTTAAAAAAAGTATATATCATTTTTATAAAAGTGTCCATACTTATAAAAGTAGGTCTAAGTCATAAAGAAATATTAAAAAATTGTGCTACCGGTTCGTGTCGATCCAAATTAAAAATGTGTCGATCCAAAACGATATAACAGGTAAAACTATGACAAAACCGGTATAGAAATGATAAAATCGGTAAAGCGCTACCGGATACATTTAAAGTGTCAGTACTTTAATATAAGGATCGACACTTCGTGAATTTAAAAGAGAAGCAGTTTTAAATCCTATACAGTGTCGATACTTTTAAAAAATGTATCGATCCAAAACGATATACCAGGTAAAAATATGATAAAATCGGTAACAAAATGATAAAACCGGTAAAACGTTACCGGATATATTGAAAGTGTCGATACTTTATATAAGGATCGACACTTTGTGAATTTAAAAGAGAAGCAGTTTTAGCGCCTATAATGTGTCGATACTTTAAAAAAATATATCGATCCACAACGATATAACAGGTAAAAATATGATAAAACCGGTATCAAAATGATAAAACCGGTAAAATGATACCGGATATATTGAAAGTGTCGATACTTTCGTAAGTACGTGTAATAAATTATCGACTTTCAAAGAAATATGTAATTATCCTTTCGAAAGTATCGACACCTGACATAAAAGTATCGACACTTTTGTATTTGTATCGATTAAATATAAATAACATATCCGATGAAAATATAAGCTAAATATCCTCTGAAAATAGATAGAATGGATGAGTTTTTGAAATCGAAGCGTAATTGTTGCTGTATTTCAGAAGGCGTTTCTAAAGCGAAGTTTGTTTGTTTGTTGCTGCAGTCGAATCGAAAAGTATGTTGTCGAAACCCTAATTTTTTATTATTACAGTAATCACGATAGGGTTTTTATGTGTTGTTTGGGGTTTTGGAGTAAAGAAGCATTTGGGAACGATTGCAGGTAGAAAGTGATATTCAAGGAAAAATATAAATGTCGATACTTTTATTAAATATTATAGGTAGAAAATGATATTATAGGTTGTATAAATGTACCGACACATTTTGGTGTGGCCATTCAAATTCTTTTGAAGAAAACCGTTTTACCACAAGAGTAGTTATCTATATTTGTATATTGAATAAAGTGTATGTAACAAAATAATTTGATTTGCGTAAACTGATATATGAAGGAAAAATGGAGTTAATGGGTTGGAAAATTATTGGTGGAGCAGATAACTTTGAAATTGAGGCCGAGACTCGAAAGCAACCAAAGGGTGGATATATGTACTTCTAGTAAGTATCAATGTCTTTTTGTTATTATTGTTGAAATGGTAATTGGATTAAAGTATCGATAGACTTTAAATTGATTACAAATTTTAAATGTTGACAGTATGGCCGAATGCAAAAGGATGAAGGAAGATGGCACACAGAGCGGTTCGGTATGTAAAATGAAATTGACATTGAGTAGTATTTAGTGTTAATGTATTGATTAAGAAACGTTTATGTTTTATATTAGGTGACAAAAGATGTGAGGTCCAAATGGAATTCAATGAGTGATGCTGAAAAGGAACCTTACATCACACAATCAAGGAATGATAGTAAAGAATACAAAGAACGGAGGAAAGCACATGAAAATAAGGTATTCATTAAACTTGTAAATACGTTGATACAAAATATATAAGAACTGTAACATTATATATTGTTAAAAAATGTAGGAAGTGTCGACAAGATGCAGCATTAAAAGGGTGAATTTATTAATTAAACACCTTAAGGAGAAGGGTCAGTTGAATGGGAGAAATAGGTTTTGGTTGGTAGGAGTAAGGGATCGACCTATTCGGAGGGAATTGTCGATCCTTGATGGCGCAATTTGATGTCAGACAATGTATTGCTAATATGGTGATTTTTCATTTCCTCTCGGGATCCCATGTGCTGCAGCTGTATTGGGGGTAGAAAATGAAGGCAAAAGTGTTGTAGAAGTCTGTAAGAGTAAGGACTGGAAAGCACTTGCCTCTAAATATGGTTTGAAGCATAAGGTGACATATGCTGAAATTGAAGAGGAAATAAAAAGTGGATCTTACGTTGGGATGAGCTGAAGGCCAGAGTTCTATTATACCTTGTCGGTATCTTTCTTTGTCCAACGGGTAATACGTCAACGAACAAAGAACATATAAAGCTCATTTGTGATGAAGGCTTGAAGGGTGAATTCAATTGGGTTGAATATATCCATTCGAGATTGATTGAATCAATATCACCTTTAAAAAGGGCAGCCAGAGATACCTCAAATGGTGCATAGCAATCTTAGAGGTAAATGAGTTGAAGAACTTTTTTGTGTTTTTATATAAAAATATAAATTTTATTATAAATGCAGGTTGCACTGTTCGATTTTTGGTCGGGCTGTGAGGCAGTGCCGACTTATGAAAGAACCGGAGTGGCATGCATCCGTGCATGGGGGAATGAAGAGGTGGTTAGAGTAATGGTGAAGTTGAAGTTGGATAGAGCGAAGAAGCAAGAAATGGTAATAAATGTAATTAAATAATATTAAGAATATAATCAATGTCTTAATATTGTAATTTAATTTTGAAGGTTATTGGCAAGGATGTAGATGAGGCAGTAGAGGCAGAGGAGAAGAAATGAGGGATGGTTGTATTGGGGGATGACGGTGAGTGGGACGACGGTGAGGGAAAACATAGTAACTTCGACATTTTGATGTCTGAATTGGCTGATATCAAAAAAATCCAATTTGAAATCATGCAAAGACAATCAAGAGTCGAAGAGAAACTTGAGAGAGTCAAAGATACACTTGAGAGGCATAAGGGGGTAGTGGAAGGAAAAATAGATGGAGTGGTGAAAGAAGTAGAGGTGTTGAGGGGTGAAGTGGTGAAAGAAGTTGGGGTGTTAAGGGGTGATATTAAGATGGTAACGGGTGAAAAATTTGAGGGAGTGGTGAAGGAGGTTGTGGAATTGAGGAGTGAACTTACGGGGGTGAAGGGGGTGGTTGATAAATACTTGGATGAAGGAGATCAATTGAAGGGTGAAATAAAAGAGATGAAGAGCTATGTAGAAAAAAAATACGATGAACTGAAAAAATATGAAGAAGAAAAGAGGGAGGAGGAAGAAGAAAAGATGGAAGAAATGAGGAGGAAGGAAGTCGATGTCATTTATACACCGGAGAGTGTTATAGCAGCATATTTGGATTCGGAATGTCCTGCACCCCAGAAGAAGAAGCAGAAGGTAAGTTGAATAAAATAAAACTTAATTTGATTTTTATTATGTTGTTGTGACAAAAATTTGTATGCAAAATTGTAGGTTGAAAAAGCGGATATTCCAAGCGGAATTGATGACATCGAAGCTGCAATTGTGATTATTTATGGAATAGTGAGTTAGAATCGGAGTAAGTGAAATATATTGCTTTGTGAGTTATATTTAAATATTTCATGACAACATATTAATCCTAATGATTCATACAGATATTCTGTAATCTCAATGGGAAATCAATTCGCTAGTGTATACGACGTTGCAACGTTGAAGCCTACGGAATGGGTTGGCGGTGTGGTAAGTAGAAGTAGAAAATGTTAAAACTTATTGAATATGTTTTGATTGTGTAATTAATTTTGTTAGGTTATTGATTTGCTCGCCTGGACAGTATGCTACGATTCTCAAAAGTCACTCCGGAGGATTGACTACCTTCCATACCACTTAGCGGTGAGTTAAATTAATAAATGGAGATAAGTAGTGTTATGGACGGTAAATTAATAATGTTTGTTGCGTAATTGCAGCAGCAAGCGTGGGATGCCAACAGCAAAGAAAGTGTTGAGGGTATTGCTACCTTCTGGGGTCCCATACTGAATAACTATGTGAAATTCACCGACTGTGAGAAGGTAAGACACCATACCAATTGCAAATGATGTTTTCGGATATAGAATGTTGAATTTTGTCAAATTGGGTGTGAAATTTGTTGCAGATCATGATCACAATAAACTACCATAATTCACATTGGTATCTGTTGGTGTTGGATATGTTAGATCGTGTTGCAACAATATATGATAGTATGTTTACAACTGAAGCAGCTAAACAGAGAGTGAAGGATGCTAAGAGATTGGTATGTATGTATGTATGAAAGGACATTACGTAAATTATAATGCATAATTTTTTTGGATCATAACTTCTTCTATTTTAATGCAGATTAAAATATTAGATTCTTATAATAAGAAACGCATTTGGGTTGAATCCTGTGGATCTCTAGGAAAGTATCGCTTAAAAAATTTCAAATTTGTGAAGCATAAGAAGAATAAGCAATTGAATGGGTATGAGATGTTATCACAAATAGAAAGCTTAATTTATGCAGTATTCATCATAATTGACATGTGTGGTTTTCAAATTTTGTAACAGACATGATTGCGGCATGTATGTGATGATGTGGATGGAATCGATCGGTTCTACAGGGGAAACTGGTGATTTTGTAAGTGGAAAGAAAAATTCGTTTGTGGTAAAATTGTTAAAAGTCGTAGATTGAATGCTGTAGTTGACAATACTTAACGTTATGACAATTTGAATATAGGTTGTTGGAGACTGAGATCGATCGCGAATATTAAACGATCTCGTAAGCCACAATCAAAATGAACGAAGACAGGAGATAACAAAAGCTGCCATATTACATAAGAATAACAAAAGGATGCAATGATGTAAATGTAGGGTTAATTTTGTATAAGATTTATAATTTTGTATACGATTTATATTTTTGTATGTGAATATAATTATGAATGAGATGAGAAAAGTTAGCAGTATGTTGTTGTACATGTTTCTTATACACAATAAGGGTCATGTTGATACTTTGAAGTAAAAGGCAAATTTACAATATGGACAACAGGGTGCAACAATAAAGTGTCGAACCATATATAAAAAGTGTCGATCCCAAAAACATCGAAAACCAAAAGTATAATGTAATATGTAATTTTTCAATCTAACCGGTACAAGTATACCGGTTTTATGAGAGAATATGTCTAAATAATGTGTCGAAACTTTTTTAGTTTGTGTCGATATTTTTGGTCCAGAATGAATGGAAAACAGGGTGCAACCATAAAGTGTCGATCCATATATAAAAAGTGTCGATCCCAAAAACATCGAAAACCAAAAGTATAATGTAATATGTAATTTTTCAATCTAACTGGTACAAGTATACCGGTTTTATAAGAGAATATGTCTAAATAATGTGTCGACACTTTTTTAGTTTGTGTCGATATTTTGGTCCAGAATGAATGGAAAACAGGGTGCAACCATAAAGTGTCGATCCATATATAAAAAGTGTCAATCCCAAAAACATCGAAAACCAAAAGTATAATGTAATATGTAATTTTTCAATCTAACCGGTACAAGTATACCGGTTTATGAGAGAATATGTCTAAATAATGTGTCGACACTTTTTAGTTTGTGTCGATATTTTTGGTCCAGAATGAATGGAAAACAGGGTGCAACCATAAAGTGTCAATCCATATAAAAAGTGTCGATCCCAAAAACATCGAAAACCAAAAGTATAATGTAATATGTAATTTTTCAATCTAACCGGTACAAGTATACCGGTTTTATGAGAGAATATGTCTAAATAATGTGTCGACACTTTTTAGTTTGTGTCGATATTTTTGGTCCAGAATGAATGGAAAACAGGGTGCAACCATAAAGTGTCGATCCATATATAAAAAGTGTCGATCCCAAAAACATCGAAACCCAAAAGTATAATGTAATATGTAATTTTTCAATCTAACCGGTACAAGTATACCGGTTTTATGAGATAATATGTCTAAATAATGTGTCGACACTTTTTTAGTTTGTGTCGATATTTTTGGTCCAGAATGAATGGAAAACAGGGTGCAACCATAAAGTGTCGATCCATATATAAAAAGTGTCGATCCCAAAAACATCGAAACCCAAAAGTATAATGTAATATGTAATTTGTCAATCTAACCGGTACAAGTATACCGGTTTTATGAGAGAATATGTCTAAATAATGTGTCGACACTTTTTTAGTTTGTGTTGATATTTTTGGTCCAGAATGAATGGAAAACAGGGTGCAACCATAAAGTGTCGATCCGTATATAAAAAGTGTCGATCCCAAAAACATCGAAACCCAAAAGTATAATGTAATATGTAATTTTTCAATCTAACCGGTACAAGTATACCGGTTTTATGATAGAATATGTCTAAATAATGTGTCGACACTTTTTTAGTTTGTGTCGATACTAATTTAAATATCAAGTGTTTTTCCACCGTTCACTATATATAGTACTCTTAATCGAGAAACCCTAAACATAAAGGCAAGCAGGCAGAAGATAACTCTTCCTCTTTCTTCTAGCGTTATCATAAGTGACGATCAGATATTCAGGTAAATTTATCGATATTTTATGGGTTTGATTGATTTCTATATTGGAGTTTTTTTCCTGAATGTGTGTGTTCCATTGTAATAGCATCCAACCAAAATGGCTCCAAAATGTCAGCGTCAGAAGCGCGGTCTTTCTCAAAGCTCTTCTCAACCCAGTTCTTCTCAACCACAACCTCCTTCTGTAACAAACGATTCTTCTGAGGAAATCAGGTCCTTCGAAACTCTGAACTTTAGATCCGATATGGAGAAACAAAGATGGCAGACGAGTTTTAAAGTAAGGAAGATTCGTCCCGAACGTGTCATTGACCTGGGTTTCTTGTTTGATGATAAATATGCATTTAGTTTTAAATCCACATTTACATCTTGGGGTTGGCTTGAATTCCTTGGTGTAGAACCAAGATATTATCCCAACCTAGTTAGAGTCTTCTACAACAATGCTTCCTTACAGCACGAGCCTAATAAGACTAATATAATAGGAATTAATACACATGTCATGGGGAAGGATATATATATATATATATATATATATATATATATATATATATATATCTCCAGAAACTATTGCGGAGGGTTTAGGTGTAGCGAATACAGGGGATTCAGATAAAAATGGTGTAGATTGGTCTACAATTAAACGGGTTGCTAGAAATAGCCCAATTCACCTCGATGTAGAGTCGAGAGTGTTTCACAAAATGCTCACATGGTATATTCAGCCTAGTGGGGGGAAACATTCAACGCTTCGAGACAGCGATTATTGGTGGATAGCAAAGTATAAATCCAAAACGGCTCCAAACATTGCAAAACTCATATTTAATTATTCCATATTTACTTCTATGTGTACATATACATTTGAGGATTGTTGAAATATCAATACTAATGTATTTTACATCTGCTTGCAAATGTATCGAAACACATGACTATAGCATTGTTTTCGATGATATCCACAACAAAGTTTTCACACTTTTTAATATTGTGTCTGTACTTTATGTCCACAACAAAGTATGTACACTTTTAATATAATAGGTAAAAATATGATGTAATAGGTAGCGCTTATATAATGTAATAGGTATCGTTTATATAATGTAATAGGTAGTGGTTATATTGTAAAGTATCTATCCTTTTTATAAAAGTGTCTATACTTTTTTCACTGTGGAAAACATTAATTTAAGGTTATCTTTTGAGTGAGTTTTAAGATATTAATTTAGTAATTATAGGCGTGTAATGATTTATTTGTTACGTTACGATATATATTATTATTAAATTAAAAACAATAAACATATATATTACATATTTATTATTATTTTTGGTTAATATTGTTAAATTTAAATTCTAAATATTATTTTATAAAATATCTAAACAATCAAATAATTTTTTGTGCAAATGAAATTATTAAATTAATATTGTAGGTGGAAAACATGAAACATACTTAAAAAAAATTGAAACATAAATTACATAACTTTAAAAAAAGTATCGATCCTTTTTATAAAAAGTATGGACACTTTCAACATATTATAATAAAATAGGTAAATTTGCAATGCTATCGGTATAAATATACTGGTTTTATGAGCGAATAGGTCTACAACCTATATCGACACTTTCTAATATTGTGTCGGTGCTTTATGTCCAGATTGGAAGAAAAATGTGTCGATACCATTTAAAAAAGTGTCGACATTTACACGTCGGAACCCAGATTTATAATGTAATAGATAATTTTGTAATATAACCGGTATAAATATACCGGTTTTATGAGCGAATAGGTTTACAACCTATATCGACACTTTCTAATATTGTGTTGGTACTTTATGTCTAGATTGGAAGAAAAATGTGTCGATATCATTTAAAAAAGTGTCGGTAATTTTAAGTAACGCGGTTTTTCTTCCTTCATTCAAAATATTTATATATACATACAATAGGAGTCATGTTGATACTTACGATATATGGAGATCGTTGTCATTCCATTCCGTCTTCGAAAAAATCAGTTGATGTAGGCTGTGTGCTTGTACTCAAACTGAGCTTGACTTGAGGACATGTTAGTTTGTTATGTCTCTCACCGTTGCAGTACCCACATCGCCTAATTTTCTTCTCGACCTTGTTCTTCGGCACTTCTTTTCGCTTGCGTTGTTTTCGTTGAGGGTCACGAACATTGTTTACTACAATGCTCTGGTTGACTGAATGATTCAAACCAAACGAGTTTTCTAATTCTTCTATTAGTTTTTTCATCTCATCTCTTGCGGTTTTGAAAGACTCGTTTGTCTTTGATGCAATGTAGCATAACTTACTTGACGTTGAACGTAGAGCAGCGAACCTTGCCATTTGTATCACTTCTGGAGACACATTCAAATCAACATAGCTGGGTGCAGAAGCCTTCGCATCATTAGTCCACCTACTTTGAATCAAAGTCCTGGGAAAATATGTGTAGTCCAATTGCTTCAAAATGTGAAGTTGATGGCGACACGGAAGTCCAACGGTCTCGAATTTTTTGCAGGAGCAAATTAGAGTTTTCGTACGAGAATCAAAACTAATTTCAAATTTCCTATTTTTTTCTGCGTACTTTGACAAAATATAATGTTGGCATTCATCTGATAAGGACTTAATCTCTGCCTCAATCCGGTACAATGTCTCCCGTATAAGTTCATCTTGGAACACACGAAAAGATTCGCGGGTAAAAATCGCAGCGGCATGACTTTCAAGGTCGACCAGTTTTGTGATCTGGAAGGGCTTCGTATGGGAACTTAAGTAATCCACTTTCAACTCGTTCATAAGCATTCTACTAATTCCATCTTCAATTGCACGAACAACATCTAAATATGTCTTCTTGTGTTTCAGTGCAATAGCTAGTGAAGCATTCATAGACTCGCACCTTTGTGTTGAGCGAATATTGGCAAAGAAATGACCGGTTAGATATGCTTGTGCCCATAAGTGTCGTGTATTTCCCTTCTCAATCACCCATGGATGCTTTTGGACGTTAAATTCTGAAACAACCGAACGCCATTGAAAATCAAATTCCTTGGTTGTCCACCAGGAAGCCATGCATTTTGAGAATGCTGCTGTAAACTTTGGGTCACCAATGTTAGCTTGTGCATTGCGAGAAAGATGCCAAGAACATAATCTGTGCTTAGCATAAGGGATAACAGATTTGATAGCCCTCTGCATTGCCCTATCCCCATCGGTTACAACGGAAATAGGTGATTTATTCATCATGGCTTCTAAAAAATTCTGTAGCACCCACTCGAAAGATCGAGACGTCTCATCAACGATTATGGCAGTGGCAAACACAATTGTGTTATGGTGATGATTGACACCAACAATAGGCATAATTGGTCGACCATACAAATTATCTTTGTACGTTGTGTCGAACGTAATTACATCACCGAAGCATGTGTAATCCGATCTCGATGTAGAATCCGGCCAAATAAGATTATACAATGCCCCCGATTCGTCTACCGAGTATGTCATAAAAAACCCGGGATCATCATGTTTCTTATAATCAAAGTAGGCAATAAGCGCATTCATATCCCCATCGACGATTTCCTTTGCTTTACCTCTTTGAAGTGCATTGTAGAGGTCTTTATGTGTAAATCTAACAATTATGATAACCCCTTGCCTGCTGCGTTAAATAGTTCATTACTTGTGACGTGCCAACACCGACCTCTTTCAATGTTGTTGCCTCATCGATATCAGCCTTACTTACAGCTCTATTAGAACGCATAAATGGTGTCATAGCAGGTGTGCACAATGCATGATTATGTTTCTGATCAGACTTACTTATAACCCACTGATCGTTTGTATTTGTTGATGTAACTACGACTCTAGCCTTACATCTTGTTCTTGTGACTGGCGTATGAGCACGTTGACGATCAACAGTATTGACTTTTGATACTCGAAACCCTTCTTTGGAACAACAAAATTCTTGTGTCTTCACATTCCCTTCCATGTCAAGCCGTGTTGTTCCCTTACGTGCACTAAACCCATGTTCCCGTGCGAATCCCTTGTAAAAGTACCAAGCTTGATCACGTGAACAGAAGAGCTGACCAACCAATCTGTCAGATTCATCAACATTATGTACTTCATGGCATTCCTCGGTTGGCTTAACATTGTCTACATCAGTATTATCCATGGCAAAAATTTTGTTGGCAAGTTCAGTGCTCCAGGAGTTGATGGAGATGTAAGCAAAGGTTCATTTTGAACATGTTTCAGTCGTGCTGCTTTCAATAGGATGTGGCATTGGTAGTGGTAGTTAAAGGGTGGGTACAACATTAATTCGCAGTACATATTTAGGTATGTACAATAACTACAAGTATATATTATCATTAAATTTAGGTATGTACAATAACTACATATTTAGGTATGTACAATAACTACATATTTAGGTATATACATCTTTGAGTGAGTTTTAAGATATTAATTTAGTAATTATAGGCATCTAATGATTTATTTTTACGTTACGATATATATATTATTATTAAATTAAAAACAATAAACATATATTACATATTTATTATTATCTTTGGTTAATATTGTTAAATTTAAATTCTAAATATTATTTATAAAATATCAAAACAATCAAATAATTTTTTGTGTAAATGAAATTATTAAATTAATATTGTAGGTGGAAAACATGAAACACTATTAAAAAAATTGAAACATAAATTACATAACTTTAAACAAAGTATCGATCCTTTTTATAAAAAGTATGGACACTTTCAATATAATAGGTAAAAATATGATGTAATAGGTAGCGCTTATATAATGTAATAGGTATCGTTTATATAATGTAATAGGTAGTGGTTATATTGTAAAGTATCTATCCTTTTTATAAAAGTGTCTATACTTTTTTCACTGTAGAAAACATTAATTTAATGTTATCTTTTGAGTGAGTTTTAAGATATTAATTTAGTAATTATAGGCGTCTAATGATTTATTTTTTACGTTACGATATATATTATTATTAAATTAAAAACAATAAACATATATATTACATATTTATTATTATCTTTGGTTAATATTGTTAAATTTAAATTCTAAATATTATTTTATAAAATATCAAAACAATCAAATAATTTTTTGTGTAAATGAAATTATTAAATTAATATTGTAGGTGGAAAACATGAAACACTATTAAAAAAATTGAAACATAAATTACATAACTTTAAACAAAGTATCGATCCTTTTTATAAAAAGTATGGACACTTTCAATATAATAGGTAAAAATATGATGTAATAGGTAGCGCTTATATAATGTAATAGATATCGTTTATATAATGTAATAGGTAGTGGTTATATTGTAAAGTATCTATCATTTTTATAAAAGTGTCTATACTTTTTTCACTGTGGAAAATATTAATTTAAGGTTATCTTTTGAGTGAGTTTTAAGATATTAATTTAGTAATTATAGGCGTCTAATGATTTATTTTTTACGTTACGATATATATTATTATTAAATTAAAAACAATAAACATATATATTACATATTTATTATTATCTTTGGTTAATATTGTTAAATTTAAATTTTAAATATTATTTTATAAAATATCAAAACAATCAAATAATATTTTGTGTAAATGAAATTATTAAATTAATATTGTAGGTGGAAAACATGAAACACTATTAAAAAAAATTGAAACATAAATTACATAACTTTAAAAAAAGTATCGATCCTTTTTATAAAAAGTATGGACACTTTCAATATAATAGGTAAAAATATGATGTAATAAGTAGCGCTTATATAATGTAATAGGTATTGTTTATATAATGTAATAGGTAGTGGTTATATTGTAAAGTATCTATCCTTTTTATAAAAGTGTCTATACTTTTTTCACTGTGGAAAACATTAATTTAAGGTTATCTTTTGAGTGAGTTTTAAGATATTAATTTAGTAATTATAGGCGTCTAATGATTTAATTTTTTACGTTACGATATATATTATTATTAAATTAAAAACAATAAACATATATATTACATATTTATTATTATCTTTGGTTAATATTGTTAAATTTAAATTCTAAATATTATTTTATAAAATATCAAAACAATCAAATAATATTTTGTGTAAATGAAATTATTAAATTAATATTGTAGGTGGAAAACATGAAACACTATTAAAAAAAATTGAAACATAAATTACATAACTTTAAACAAAGTATCGATCATTTTTATAAAAAGTATGGACACTTTCAATATAATAGGTAAAAATATGATGTAATAAGTAGCGCTTATATAATGTAATAGGTATCGTTTATAATGTAATAGGTAGTGGTTATATTGTAAAGTATCTATCCTTTTTATAAAAGTGTCTATACTTTTTTCACTGTGGAAAACATTAATTTAAGGTTATTTTTGAGTGAGTTTTAAGATATTAATTTAGTAATTATAGGCGTCTAATGATTTATTTTTTTACGTTACGATATATATTATTATTAAATTAAAAATAATAAACATATATATTACATATTTATTATTATCTTTGGTTAATATTGTTAAATTTAAATTCTAAATATTATTTTATAAAATATCAAAACAATCAAATAATTTTTTGTGCAAATGAAATTATTAAATTAATATTGTAGGTGGAAAACATGAAACACTATTAAAAAAAATTGAAACATAAATTACATAACTTTAAAAAAAGTATCGATCATTTTTATAAAAAGTATGAACACTTTCAACATATTATAATGTAATAGGTAAATTTGCAATGTTATCGGTATAAATATACCGGTTTACTTATAAAATTGGTAAATATAAGCACTACCTATTACATTATATAAGCGCTACCTAGTATGTTATTGTACTTTATAATATTTCCGGTTAAATAATATAACATAATCTGTCTAAATTTTAACCGATCACTTATTTAACCGATCACGCCGTATATTACCCATTTTTTAGGCACTGCACCACAGAACTACCCACGCCAAGAACAATCTTCAGTCAACTGTTTTTGTTTCTTCTTTAGTTCGTAGTCCAATAATGGGTGTGATGTGTCCAATCATAGGCATAGGTTTGCTAAGCGAAATAATGCGTTGCATCTGGCTGATTAACAGTGGACTCAATTCTCAAGCAAATGTGTCACTGTTTTTAGAATAAGATTTTTTTTTTAGTTCTAGTGGAATTGAACTTTTATAATGTTAATATTTAAAAAATCGATTAACAAATTGATATAGATGTCTATGTTTATTGAATCTTTCTTAATTTTAAAATGAATAAATTAGTCTTCCTTAAAAAAAAGTTAATCTTTTCATGTTGGACACTTTATGAACAATGGAAACCTGCTGTTTATAATTGTGTGGAGTGGTTAGAAAGAGCAGCGCGGGATCCTTATTGGGCTTTCTATCTTCACTGCACTCGTATGGCAGCTGTGGAATGTTCGAACGTAACCAGTTTTATCATGCAGGAAAGGCCATTCCCCCTGTATTGGCATTCAAGAGAGCAAACTAGACGGAGAAATTCGGATTTCTGGATGTGCCTATAGTCAGCTATGAATTACTGAAACTGTTCCTTGTAGTATGCAATAACGACTAATGATGTTTGATAGGTTTCAAAAACAATAAGAACAAAAAAAAAAACTCACATTATTATGGATTTAAAGACTTTTATCAGACAACTTGCTTCCATCCCTTGCGTCTTTACATCCCAGAACTCGAGGAAAGGTTGAAGAACAATACGACCTCGGAGCATTCCGAGCTAACTTGAGAATAAGCACAATGAGAGACTTCCCTCGGAGGATGGAACAAACCCAATCCAGTTCTTGTTGCCATCCTTCAACATCTCTGTAGATTCTGCACAATTGGAGCACTTCATTCCAAGCATCTTTTGAATACCTGCATTCAAAGAATAACCCATTCCTGCTCAGCCTCAGTATTCATGCTTCCATTTTAAGTTTCTACACAATGTTGGTAATTTACCCAAGATTGCATGTCTAGGCACATGCAATGGAAACCAGACAACTTTATCCAAGGAAGAAATCTTTGTAATGGAAATAAAAAGGAGGGAAGAAATTAGATAAGTTTGCAGTTGTGTGTATGATAAACGACCGACTTACATTATTATGGGTTTAAAGAGATTTCTTCAAAAACTTGTTCCATTCGTCTGATCTATGATCTCTGCACTCAAGCAAGGGTCGAAAGACATTCTTGACATTGAACTTAGGGTGCTCCCAGTCCACTGTTTCCCACCAATCTCTAGGATACACACGGATCACCTTGAGAGAATTAAGAGACAGTTTCCCCTCATTATCAGTCTCAAGCTGTGGAAGATACAGAGGAATCCGCTTTAGCTGTGCACAATAATCTATTTTGATGAATTCGAGAGAATCACAAACCAGCACTCCATTTTCACTACAAATGCTCTTCAACTTCGGAAAATTAGACAAACTCAAATTCTTCAATTTAGGAAAAGTAAATTCGATGGTACCATTATTGAAACTCAGACCTTGATTCTCGGTGTTCATTATTATTTCTTCCAGTTTCCCACAGTCCCCGACATTCATCACTTCCAAGTTATGTAGAACCGAAGTAGCTGAAAACAAGTGTTTTGTTTTAGAACAATCCCATAGAGTGATCTCCTTGAGGAAGGAAAATGTGCCTACTGATGATTTTCCAGCTCCAACTCCGACTATGACTTCCAAATTCAATAACTGTTTTAGAGTTAGATACTCGAGTGTTCAAAGCTGATCGCACTTGGATGAAAATACAGACTCCAAATTATCACAATCAGTTGCATCCCTCAACCTGATTTCGTTTAAGCTTCTTATAACGTAGCACCCCTTCAAATGTAACTGTTGGATATCGTATGGAAGTATAATTGCATCTCCATGGTTAAATTCAAAATTCTTAAATGTAACTAATTTACTAGAAGCGCAGGGAACAAATATAAAGGATTCAGGCTGACACAACAAAATGGAGTACTTATAAAGCATTTTTCTCTGATATGCATATATGCTCAAGTCACCAATGTTAGAGAAGCGGCCTACAAAAACTTCCAACTTTTTCAATTCTCTCATATCTTCTGCGTTTAATATTGAATAATCTGTGGCCAAATACTGAAGCCGGCATAATTTTGACAACAGACCATTAGGGATCTCTTTTAAACGCCTTATATGTCCAAGATTGAGATATTTTAGATCTACCAACATTTCCACACCTTGGGCATTTCCTCGACTCCACTGAAACCAATATCCAGTTTCTTCAAAGCTTGAAGCTTCGATAAAGAAGGCAAACTCTTTAAAAGGTAACATGCAGTAGGCAACAATACCGTGAGTTTCTCCAAGCTAGAAATAGAGTTAGGCAAACTCTCAAAATGATTATAAGAAAGATCAAGAATCTTAAGGTTAGGAAAGTGATCAAAGAAAGAATTTGGAATTTCTTTCAATGAATTACGTGAGAGTAACAATGATGTGAGTCTGGGAAATTTTGGACACTTCATAGTTTGAGGAATCGTTGAGATGGAATTGTGCATTAAAGAAACCGTCTCCAAATCTTCACTCCATTCTTCCTCATGTGGTAGCTCTTTCAATTGCTTACCAGCTTTTACCATAAATCTTTTCCTTGTGATATGCAATGCCATGTCTCTGACAAGATCATGCATTTTTATATGTGTATCCTTCTCGATATATAGACTAGAACTAAACCAACTCAATCTCGTACCCTTCCCAATCTCTTGAACCCTTTCCAGCAAACAGTTTTCTTCAAGCTTTTGTAAAATGGAATGCCCGCAATGCTCCATTGCTTTTCTACTTCCCATTTCATCTATAAGCCCGGCTTCTATCCAATATTCAATTATCTCCTCTTTTCCAATCTCACAATCTTCAGGATAAAATGCACAACACAAAAAACAATCTTTGTCGGTTTGTTCCAAACGGTCATAGCTGAATTTTAAACATCCATACACCTTATCTTCCATATCATGGAGGTTTCGAATGTAACCTCGCAATTCATCGATGGCATTTTCCCATACACGAGGATTGGAGATCCCCCTCATGCAACCAGCTAGTGTGACAATTGCAAGCGGGAGCCCATCACATTCCCTCACAACAAGGTTCATAAATGATTCTAAAGTTGGATTAAGCAAAACGTCTTGTCCAACTTTGCTTAAGAATAAGTCCATGGCCTCCTCCATAGAAAGACAAGGCACTCGAACTTTCTTAAATCCCATGGATTGAGCAACCCTTTCTGCACGTGTGGTCAAAACTATCTTGCATCCGTCATTTGAGGTTGTCTCAAGGATTCCAATGTCCTCAAGGGAAAAGCTTTTCCATACATCATCCAGTATCAGCACATACCTTCCTTGTCCTCCCAACATATTTGATAGCTTCCCTGCACGGACAATTGTATCTTCATCGTCTGACAAGTTTCCCCCCAGTTGACATTCAATGTTCGTCTGCAGCCTGCGAATATCAAATTCTTGTGAGACGGTTACCCAAATCAATTTTCTAAATTTACTTTCTTTCAATAGCCTGTTGTGGACATCTTTCATTATGGTTGTTTTCCCGATTCCGCCCATCCCACACACTCCAATCATTCCAATTTCATCTCCCATCAAATACTGATAAATTTCTTCTCTAACATCAGTTGAACCTACTACCTCCAGTGTCGGTAGGTTAACCGCTACGTTGGAAGGATCATTAACAACCAAGCTACCATAGAAATGACCTTCAGTACGCACTTCCTTCATTGCCTGGGTCAACTCATTAACAAGCTTCCCCAAGCAAAAGCAAAAGAGATACTTTCCTGCACCGACTTTGTGTTCGACATGTTGAATATCTGCCTCCTTGGACTGCAAATCTGCTTGCGCTCGTTGGAAGTCATCGACGTAATCGGTGAACTTCCTTTGGTATTTTATATATTTGCTAGCACTACGGCCAATGAACTTAATAACATCAAGGATTGGACCAACAAGTTCAGCCATTATAGAGCTCTAGTTTCCCCTGCATCAAAATTTAGTCTATTGATGATCATTGATCAAGAAACAGAAAAAGCAAACTAGATCTGGTTCTTGACACCATAAGTCCAAACTCCCAACCACCAAATCTAGTCATAGTCTATGGGAAAATTGTGGTTCGCCAACTGCCCCACAACCCCAATTTTCCGATCAACAGGACAAAATTATGGTCACATAAGATTTGGGTGTGTGTCGATGCTAAATTACAACTTGATTTTCACATTAGGGTGGGTTCAGATATAATACAAGAGTGAAGCAGCACAAGTACCAGAGTATAAGTAAGATGCATATTGGTAGGGGCAGACGCTTGAAGATTACCTGAATCTGATGGCTATTTCCTCTATTTGAAGAGATCCAATTAAAGAAGGAACCGATACCTTTTGCTTAAGAATAGTTGGAATCAGCAACGCCAAGAACAATCTTCAGTCAATTATTTTTCTTTCTTCTCTAGTCCGTTGTCCAATAATGGGGGTGATGGGTCCAATCATATGCACAGGCTTCTTCCTAAGCGAAATAATGCGTTGCAGCTGGCTGATTAACAGTGGACCCAATTCTCAAATAAGATTTTTTTTCAGTTCTAGTGGGATTGAATTTTAGGATTTTAATGTATGAAAAATCGATTAAAAATTTGATATATATGTATATATTTATTGAATCCTTATTAATTTTGAAATGCATAAATTAATCCTTCTCAAAATATATAAAAAATTAATAATCTTTTCATGTTGGGCACTTCATGAACAATGGAAACCTCATGTTTATGGGGCTCTCTATGTTCGTTACTCTCGTATGGCAGCTGTGGAATGTTCGTAACCAGTTTTATCATGCAGGAAAGGACATTCCCCCCTGGATTGCCGTTCGAGAGAGCAAGGATATTTCTCATGGCATAGTGGTCCAATGGCGGATTTAAAATTATTTTTGACGGTTGACACACTTATATTAATAATATAACTTTTGTCGGTTGATAGACACAAATAAAATTTTAAGGTGTGCATAGCCAACAAAATAGATAATTAAAAGAATTTAGATTTTAAGATAGACACTTAACTACTAAACCTTTATTGCATCTAGCACTATAGTGGCCAGTAAGTCTTATCTATCATTTATAGATAGTAGTGTAAATGAACAGAGCGTTCGATGAACTGTTCGTATAACGTTCGTTTAAGATTATTTATTAAGTTAAATAAACGAATATAAAGAAAAAAAATTATGTTCATTTAATAAACAAACGAACACGATTATAGGTGTGTTCAATTCGTTTATGTTCATGAATAAACTCATTTATTGACTCTTTCATTTGTGTTCATGAACCAACTCGTTTACCCGATTCTCCTTTTTCTCTCTTATTTTTTTACATTTTAAATATTGATTAAGGTATGGACTAAATTATACACATTATAAAAGTTAAAATTTAAACTATGAATCTTAAGGAGTTTAAGAACTAGTGAAAAAAATTTATCATTTTTCTTTAGCTTGCAAATGAAATGTTAAAATTAAAAATTGAATATATAAACAAACGATAAACAAATGCTAATCGAACATATTCGTTTAATATCTGCGAATATATATATGAACACGTTCGCAAATATTAAACGAACATATTCGCGAACAATAAATAAATGAAGACGAATACCTTCAAAAATAATTAAATGGACACGAACACAATATTAAAAATTTAAACAAACTGAACATAAATATGAACACCTTCAAAAATAAACAAACGAATAAGAATATAACCTTATTCGTTCAAACTCGATTCATTTACACAGAGATCATAGTCAGCTATGAATGACTGAAACTGTTGAGTTAATCGATTGACGGAATCGACCAAGAGGGGGGTGAATTGGCAATTAAAAATTTGGTGGAAGTTTTTGCAGAAAATTGAAGGTAATTGCACAGCGATTTAGAGTAGTTCGACTTTCTCAACCAAAGTCTACGCCCACTACCTTAGCTATACACACTAAGGATTTTCCACAAATTCACTAATTTGTCTTTCTTTTGAGGACAAAGAGTAACCTTACAAACCCTCAAGAATTATACCCCAAATTCTTGAGAACACTCTCTACCAAAGAGAACAATACAAATTTGCAAACTTACAAGGAAATCCTCACAAGGTAGATTGTTTGCACAATTCTAGAACAAAGAAAAGAACACCCAATAATGAATACAATTGAGTACAAGTAGTGTTCTTGAAAGCAAAATGAATATTGAATGAAAAATAGGCTTGAAATGCTCAAACTTAAGGTTTGATGCTTTCTCTTTGATTCTCTCTTGATTCTAGTTGCTTGTTGTTTCTTGTTATTGATCAATGGCTTCTAAGTTTGTTTAAATACACCTTGAATCACTTCTGAACGTTGGGGATCATTAATGAAGTTATTGGAGCCGTTTAAGTGTGAAAACAATTAATATTTCTGCTTGGAGCGTGGGGGAATCGGTACCCCTCATGGGGAATCAGTTCCCTAAGTGTAAAATTCAAATATTTTGACAGTTGATCAGGGGGAATCGGTAACCCCTTGGGGGGAATCGGTTCCCTCCGAACATTCTGTTTTTCTCGGAGCCAAACCATTCAGGGGGGAATCAGTACCCCTTAGGAGGAATCGGTTCCCTTTGAGCAATCTGTAATTTTTGGCTTCGAAATGGTTCGAAATATTTTTTAAAATTGCTTTGAAATTATTTTAAGTTTAAAACTTAATTTTACACTTAAGTAAGGATTAAAAATGACATTTGAAAGATTTGGAGTAATATTTTTGATATTCGAATAATTATATCGAATATACTTAGAAAATATTCTTGGAAAATCTTAAAATTCATTTATCTTAATTTGTTATATCGAAATATCAAAATGTTTTCAACAGAAACTTTTCCTCTGGATGCAATAACGACTAATGATGTTTAATAGGTTTCGAAAACAATAAGAACAAGAAACTCTCACATTATTATGCATTTAAACACTCACATTCCCTGTGTCTTTACATCCTAAAACTTGAAAGGATGAAGAACAATACAACCTGGAAGGATTCCAAGCTAACTTGAGAACAAGCCTAATCCAGTTCTTGTTGCCATCCTTCAACATCTCTACAGATTTTGCACAATTGGAGCACTTGTTTCCAAGAACATGCATTCAAGGATTTCTAGGAACATGTATTGGAAACCAGACAACTTCATCCAAGGAAGAAATATTTGTAATGGAAATAAAAAGAAGGGAATAAACTAGATAAGTTTGCAGTTGTATGATAAAATACTAACTTACATTATTATGGCTTTAAAGAGATTTATTCAAATTTCTTCCATTCGTCTTATCTATGATCCCTGGACTCGAACAAGGGTCGAAGAACATGCTTTGACATTAAACTTAGGGTGATCCAGTTTCTCAGACCCCTGTCCAAGCAAGATCCAGTTTCTTCAAAGCCTGAAGCTTCGATAAAGAAGTCAAACTCTTTAAATCGAAACATTCAGTAGGCAACAATACCGTGAGTTTCTCCAAGCTAGAAATAGAGTTAGGAAAACTCTCGAAAGAATTATCAGAAAGATGAAGAATCTTAAGGTTAAGAAAGTGATCAAAGAAAGAATTTGGAATTTCTTTCAGTGAATTATGTGAGAGTAACAATGATGGGAGCCTAGGAAATTTTGGACACTTCATAGTTTGAGGAATCGTTGAGATGGAATTGTGCATTAAAGAAACGTCTCCAAATCTTAACTCTATTCTTCCTCATGTGGTAGCTCTTTCAATTGCTTACCAACTTTTACCATAAATCTTTTCCTTGTGATATGCAATGCCATGTCTCTAACAAGATCATGCACTTTTATATGTGTATCCTTCCCGATATAAGGACTAAAACTAAACCAACTCAATCTCGTACCCTTCCCAATCTCTTGAACCCTTTCCAGCAAACAGTTTTCTTCAAGCTTTTGTAAAATGGAATGCCCGCAATGCTCCATTGCTTTTCTACTTCCCATTTCATCTATAAGCACGACTTCTATCCAATATTTAATTATCTCCTCTTTTCCAATCTCACAATCTTCAGGATAAAATGCACAACACAAAAACAATCTTTGTCAGTTTGTTCCAGACGATCATTGCTGAATTTTAAACATCCATACACCTTATCTTCCATATCACGGAGGTTCCGAATGTAACCTCGCAATTCATCCACGGTATTTTCCCATACACGAGGATCAGAGATCCCCCTCGTGCAACCGGCTAGTGTGACAATTGCAAGCGATGTTGCGGAATACAACTATCGGATAGAGCAAAATCACAACTGATAATTTAAGAAAATAAAAATGAAGATAAAGAAGACACAAATTTTACGTGAAAAACCCCTAAATAATATAGGGTAAAAAACACGGGCAACGGTAGAAGAATTTTACTATGAGAAACTAGGAATTACAACTTCTCTCGATCTAACAAGGAGAAAACAATAACAATTCTCTCTTGAAAAAAAGAAGAAAACAACTCTCAAGAAAACTCTCTAAATTCTCTAGTATTGGGAGAAAGCTAGAATGATTTGGGATGGTTTTGAAGCTAAATGAGCTAGGATATTTATAGTTGAAGCTTAAGGACTAATCTTATAAATACCCTAAAGTGAAGGGACTAAATTGGAATTATCCCTTGTTAAAAAATTCAACAATTGCTGCCTAATAGCCGTCCATGTTGCCAAATATTGTTGAAAAACAATATTTAACTTTTCAACAAGCGGGAGTCCATCACATTCCCATTTGACTTTTCAACAATCTCCCACTTGAAGATTTGATTGGAACAATCATATCTTCACACCATTCTTTCTACCTTGTACCATCATGTTGCTTACGTCTTTGTCAAGACACAAGAGTATCGACACCAAGTAAATTTATCAGCATTGATCGCCTTCGTTATGAAATCTGCTATGTTGTCTTTGGTATAGATCTTATGCATATCTACCGTCTCTTCTTCCACCTTTTCACGAATAAAATTGTACTGAACTCTTATGTGCTTTGTCCTTGAATGAAATGTTGGATTCCTTGCTAGATGCAAGGTGCTTTGACTGTTATAAAACAGAGAGACATACTTTTGATTGTGCCCAATCTCCTCCAATAGCATCTTCAACCAAATTGTTTCTTTACTGGCTTGTGTAGCTGGTACATATTCTGCCTCTGTTGTGGATGTAGCCACAACTGACTGCAATTTTGAAACCCAGCTTACAGCTCCACCAGTAATTTTAAACACATATCTTGTAGTAGATATGTTTTTATCCAAATCCCCTGCATAGTCAGAATCAACATACCCATTGATAAGTAAATTTGATCCTCCGTAACATAATGTAATATTTGAGGTCCCTTTGATGTATCTCATGATCCTCTTTATTGTATTCTAATGCTCTTTGCCTGGATTCACCATGTACCGACTAACCACTCCCACTGCTTGTGCAATGTATGGTTTTGTGCATATCATAGCGAACATTAAACTTCCCACTGCCAATGCATACGACACTCGAGACATCTCTATCCTCTCTTGTTCACTGTTAGGACTCATACTAGAGGATAATTTGAAGTTAATAGGAAGAGGAGTAGAAATTGGCTTATAATCTTGCATGTTGAATCTTGACAAGATCTTCTTCAAGTAATTTTTTTGTGAAAGCCAAATCTTCATATTACTTCTGTCTTAGTGAATTTGCATCCCTAGAATCTTGTTTGCTGATCCCAAGTCCTTCATTTCAAATTCCCTAGCCATTTGTTCCTTCAATTCTTCAATATGATCATTGTTGGGTCCTGCAACCAACATGTCATCCACATACAACAACAATATAAAAAAATCTTTATCACCAAACCTCTTTAAATAAGCACAAGGGTCTGCGTTAAGTCTGTTGTATCCAAGGAACGCAATGAAGGAATCAAATATCTTATACCAACACCTCAGCGCCTGCTTTAGACCGTACAGAGATTTGTTCAACCTGCAAACCAAGTTCTTCTTTTCGTCTTCTTCAAAACCTTCAGGCTGGAGCATATAAATCTCTTCTTTAAGATTTCCATGAAGAAAAGTTGTTTTAACATCTAGTTGCTCTAGATGTAAGTTCAATGTAGTACACATTGTCAAAACTACTCGAATTGTTATTAGTCAAACCACAGGAGAAAAGATTTCATTGAATTCAATACATTTTTTTGAGCATATCCTTTGACCACCAGACTTGTACGATACCTCTCAACTTGATCATCACCATTTCGCTTAATTTTAATGACCCATTTGATACCAATTGGCTTCCTTCCTTGTGGTAGTAGTACAAGGTCTCATGTATTATTTTTATGAAGGGCTTCGATTTCTTCTTGCATTGCTATCATCGATAGTGAAGCATCTGAGTTGTTTATTGCCTCTTGGAATGTTGATGACTTATCGTCCTTAGTTAAAAGGCAGTATGCAATATTTCCTTCTATAACATAATCTGAGTGCCAATTGGGACGTCTTCTCACACGATCTGATTGACGAGTTGTTGGAGCTTCAAAACTCTCTGGTTCTTGTTCATCATGTGTTGGTTCTGCTTCAAAAGAATCTCCTTGTTCGACCTCCTTTTCCATATATATCTGTGTAGTCTCGGACTTTTTATCATCGTCTTCTTTTCTTTGTAGTTTATCTTCTACAAATATAACATCCCTGCTGATGATCACTTTACGGGCAGTGGGATTCCACAAGCGATATCCCTTTACACCATCATCATACCCCAATAATTTGTATTTCCTGGATTTTGGATCCAACTTTAAAATTTCCTGGGAGTTGTATATCACGTATACAATACTTCCAAATACATGGAGGTTTGAATAATCAACTGGTTTACCAGTCCACATCTTCATGGTGTCTTTAGCTCTATTGCAGTTGATGGAGCTCGATTCACCAAATAACAGGCGGTATTGATTGCTTCTGCCTAAAATGATTTTTCTAGGCCTGCATCCCTCAATATTACTCTTGTTCTTTCTAACAAGATTATGTTCATCCGCTCTGTCACTCCATTTTATTAAGGAGTGTTCGCCACTGTAAACTGTCTTTTGATGCATTATTTCCTGCAAAAGTCATCAAATTCTTCACTTGTGTATTCTCCCTATTATCTGTTATGAAACACTTGATCTTATTTCCAGAATCAAGTTCCACCCACACTTTGAATTTTTTGAAAGTTGAAGACACGTCTGACTTCTTCTTAATAGGGTACACCCAACATCTCCTAGAGTAGTAATCAATAAATGAGACAAAGTATTTTGCTCCGCCTAGGGATGTAACTGGTGTTTGTCATACGTCAGAGTGAACCAATTCTAGAACACTTTTGCCTCTAGAATTTGATATGTTGAATTTCAATCTGTGCTGCTTACTTGTTATGCAGTGCTCACACAAAGTAAGTGATACCGTTGCTAAGCCTGGAAGTAGCTTTTGCTCAACAAGGACTTTTATTCCTTGTTCTGACATGTGTCCAAGTTTCTGATGTCATAGCATTGCAGAATCTGAACTACATGAGACAACAGAGGCTTCTGCTTCTAGCAAAGTCTCTCCCTTCAGCATGTACAAGTTTGTTGCTATCTTTTTGCCTTTCATCACCACAAGCGCTCCACGGAACACCTTCATGATTCATTTTCGTGTTTCAATCTTACTTGCATTATTATCCAACAATCTGTAGGATAATAAATTTTTCTTCAGGCCTTTCATGTGCCGCACATCTCGAACAACTTTAATTATTTCATCATACATCTTTAATTTGATGGTTCCAACGCCAACGATATCTAAGGCATGATCATTACAACTATACACAGATCCTCCTGAGACAGATTCATAATGATGGAACCATTCTCTTCTTGAGGTCATGTAATATGTTGCTCCCGAATCAATGAGCCATATATCTGCAAATTTTTTTCTATCTTCCACGGTGGTTAACGCTTCACAACATAGAGCATCTCCATCATCTGAAGTGTTTGTGGTATTGCCTTATGGATTAGAGTTTTTATTTAGACTCCAACAATCCTTCTTCAAGTGACACTTCTTTTCACAGTTGTAGCACTTTAAATTCTTCTTGCTTCTCAACTTTGATCTACCATATTTATGACTTCTGCTTTGGCCACGTTCTGTTGATCTTCCTCTCATCGTTGTCAATACTTCTACTTGTTGCAGATTTACTTGTTTGTCTTCCTTGTTTTTGCGCTGATTTTCTTCTTGTAGAACAGCAGCTGTAACATTATCGAAGACTAGACTGGTGACATTACTGTTTGTCAAGTTGATGATGAGTTGATCATACGAATCAGGTAGACTTTGAAGTAGAAGTTCAGAGTGTTCTTGTTCTCCTATTGTACATCTTAGGGATATAAGTTGAGAAAATAAAGTGTTCATCGTGTTTAAGTGCTCCGTCACTGAAGTAGATTATGGCATCCAAAGAGTGTACAATTTCCTCTTAAGAAAATTTTATTGTGCAACAATGTGGTCTCGTACAATTTGGTGAGATCATCCCATATCTCCTTAGATGTATTTTTCTCCTCGATGCTTGACAATACTTCATCTGCTAATGCTAGATGAAAGTTTGCCATAACATTCTCGTCTATTTCGAGCCATTTGTTGTCATATGTGAAATCTACCGGCCTTTCACTGATAGCTGCTAGACAACCGTCTTTCCTCAGGATGACCTTCATCTTCAATTTCCACAATGAGAAATTTCTCCCATTGAACTTTTCAATATCAAATTTCGTTTCCATAGCTTCTATTACGCATAACTCCCACTATT
This sequence comes from Hibiscus syriacus, assembly GCF_006381635.1. Lineage (NCBI taxonomy): Eukaryota > Viridiplantae > Streptophyta > Magnoliopsida > Malvales > Malvaceae > Hibiscus > Hibiscus syriacus. Next base: position 862,996 of record NW_024063096.1, read on the forward strand.
TCACTATCGTGAATAGTTCTCTGGAACCTTCAAATAATGAGTAATACCTTCTTACTTTCTTATGTTGGAGGATCCACCTTTTGGTGGCAACCACAAAGACAATAAGTATATATTACATACTCTAATCTAGCTCTGATGCCAATTGTTACGGAATACGGCTATCGGATAGAACAAAATCACAACTGATAATTTGAGAAAATAAAAATAAAGATAAAGAAGACACAAATTTTACGTAGAAAACCCCTAAATAATATATGGTAAAAACCACGGGCAACGGTAGAAGAATTTTATATGAAAAACTAGGAATTACAACTTCTCTCGATCTAACAAGGAGAAAACAATAACAATTCTCTCTTGATAAAAATGAGAAAATAACTCTCAAGAGAACTCTCTAAATTCTCTAGTATTGGGAGAAAGCTAGAATGATTTGGGATGGTTTTGTAGCTAAATGAGCTAGAATATTTATAGTTGAAGCTTAATGACTAATCTTATAAATATATTAAAGTACATAGATTAAATTACAATTATCCCTTGCTAAAAAATTCAACAATTGTTGCCTAATAGCCGCCCATGTTGCCAAATTTGAAAAACAATATTTGACTTTTCAACAAGAGGGAGTTCATCACATTCCCTTACAACAAGGTTCATAAATGATTCTGAAGTTGGATTAAGTAAAACGTCTTGTCCAACTTTGCTTAAGAATAAGTCAATGGCCTCCTCCATAGAAAGACAAGGCACTCGAACTTTCTTAAATCCCATGGATTGAGCAACCCTTTCTGCACGTGTGGTCAAAACTATCTTGCATCCGTCATTTGATGTTGTCTCAAGGATTCCAACGTCCTCAAGGGAAAAGCTTTTCCATACATCATCCAGTATCAGCACATACCTTCATTGTCCTCCCAACATATTTGATAGCTTCCCTACACGGACAATTGTATCTTCATCGTCTGACAAGTTTCCCCCCAGTTGACATTCAATGTTCGTCTGCAGCCTGCGAATATCAAATTCTTGTGAGACGGTTACCCAAATCAATTTTCTAAATTTACTTTCTTTCAATAGCCTGTTGTGGACATCTTTCATTATCGTTGTTTTCCCTATCCCGCCCATCCCACACACTCCAATCATTCCAACGTCATCTCCCATCAAATACTGATAAATTTCTTCTCTAACACTGGTTGAACCTACTACCTCCGATGCAGGTAGTTTAACCGCTATGATGGAAGGATCATTAACAACCAAACCCCCCGAGAAATGACCTTCAGTACACACTTCCTTCATTGCCTAGGTAGACTCATCAACATTCTTCCCCAAGCAAGAATGGAAAAGATATTTTCATGTACTAACTTTGTGTTCGACATGTTGAGCATGAGCAAGCCTCTCCTCCACCTTCTTGAACCACCTTTAAACTTCCTGCCTTGGCATCTTCCCAAATCGATGCTCGTCTTTCAAATGTTGTTGAATATCTGCCTCCTTGGCCTGCAAATCCGCTTGCGCTCGTTGGAAGTCATCGACGTAATCAGTGAACTTCCTTTGATATTTTAGATGTTTGCTAGCATTACGGCCGATGAACTTAATAACATCAAGGATTGGCCCTACGAGTTCATCCATTATAGAGCTCTAGTTTCCCTGCATCAATATTCAGCGTATCGATGATCAAGTTCAAGAATAAGAAAGTCAAAGACAATGGAAGGACAGACTACAGAGCCGGTTGTTGACAACATAAGTCCCAACTCCCGACCACCATAAAAAGTCATCAATTGATAGATCTTTCATAGCGCACACATTCTTGCAGTGCATATTAACATACAAGTACATGAGATCTACAGAAAAGGAATGAATTAAATGATATATAATGTAACATACTTAAGATCATATACAAGAAAAAAGCCAGCACAAGTAGCAGAGTATAAGATGCATGGTATGGGCAGTTTCTTGAAGCTTACCTCAATCTGTTGGCTTGGAATAACGGAGTGGATGCTAATGAATAGTTCTTTCCTCCACTGCAGAGATCCCACTAAAGAAGGGATCAAAACCCTTTGCTTAAGGACCGATGAAATAAAAAAAATGCAACGCTAGTAGTGGGGGTGATGAGTAAATTCAAATCTCTTGCTTTCCAGGCAAAATAATGAGTTGTAGCTGGCTGATCAACAATGGATCCATTTCTCAAGAGTCAAGGCAATAAATTTATTTAATTTATTAAACAATTACTACAACTTAGTATAAGATGATAGCAAAGTCAAGCCTGCTTACTACAGCCAAAAAGCTTCATGTGCGTGACTAATATAATACACATGAAGGCAGTAAGCACCAACTTCGAAAACGACTTTATAATTTTCAATTTGATTTTTGAAGCTAAACGGAAAGGGTTAAAAAATAAGGTTAAAATACAATGTAGGTTATTTTTTGTTTTCAATTTGTTTTATTTTAATCACCAGTTTTGAAAAAATTATGTATCAATCATTTAGGTTATCGGTTCATTACATTAAAATTATTGATTCTTGAGGTAAGCGCTTGCAGTACCTTTAAACATTGAGTTGATTCATGATCTCGGTATAATATAACAGAGGTTAACTTCAAACATTGGTTGTTGAGTATTCTGTTTCAAGCCGGAAACATCAAACCCTCAATGCCTTGTTCATGAGATCCATTTCTGACTAGTGATCCAGCACGAGGAGTTGCCACAGGAGGTGTGTCTGCTCTAAACAAAAGCCCCAGCGAATGTGTCGAGCAATCCCCGGATGGTTCTGATAATGAGTAATTTTCATTTTTGGAAGATCTCGAGTCACAAGCATCGGTCGTTTCAGAGACATCGATCGAAGATTCTTCCATTAAGAATGCAAAACCATCCGAGGATGACAACTCGCATATGAATCAAATCTGCAAAGATTTAGATGGATACATATCTGAAGACTTTCAGATGAATTCAATGCATACCTGTTAATGAGTGCATACTTGAATTGACCTTTTAAGTTCTGGTTATGATCTTTCACAAATTCACATATTTCTTAGCAACTACAGTAAGAACACCTAAAGATGAATGTGGCTTAACCTCACAAGTTTCAACCTAACTCTCAACAGATAATTTTTGCATAATTTTCTATCCAAAGAAGAAGAGCTTCTTATACGACAATAGGAAAAAAAATATCAAAAACTACACGAGATCATTCCTGAACTATAAGAAACACACTTTCTATTAGAACTTTGGCATGCAATCTAATTTGTAGTGATGAACTATCCTTGAGAACTTTCACAGAGGTCTTCTCTTGAAAGATAAAACTTCTTCAAGTTTTAGGCCATCTTCTCTTGCCAAGCAACTTCGTCTTCACTATGATTTTGGTTCTGTTTTTACTACTCACCATGTAGCATCTAACTAACATTAATTCTTTCATTATCATTTTGAAGCATTAATTTAGAAAAACAATTTGTAATTCATAGACCGCCACAGGCTACCTGTCGACTACTCCAGAACCCTAGGCGTCTGGTTATTGATCATCCCAAAATCGATGTCTGGGGAAATTGGAAAATTTGGCCGAAAGATCAGGGTGCCACTGACGGTCGGGAAAGGGATTCGGAGAGACGACAGCAGAGGCGGAGATAGATGGTGGCTAGGGTTTCATTTGAGAGAAAAAAATTGTTTTTCTTTATTCCAATTTTATTTTAATCACCTAATTATTTTTTTAAACCATAATTTATTATTAAAAATAAACAAAATTGTTGAAATTATATTCTTTTTATTTTTTTCAATAACAACGCGATATTACGTTATGATTACACGTCTTGAAAAATAATTACTTTAAATCCAACTCAAGTCCTATATGAAGATGAAACGGTATAAACACAGCCACCGAGGACGGGAGGAGATGGAATCAAGAGCGTCAATATACTGGGGTGGTGGAGCAAATAAAGAAAAAGAAGAAGAAGAATTTGCATCAAACACGTGATTAAACGATGTCAAACAAGTTAATCTAAATGTCTAACGTGTCACATCAATTTTCTGTTATTCGAATAAAGGTTGTTAATGGTCGAGTAATCGATTTGTTATAAAACGATAATGTTAGTGACCGTTTTGTTATTTTTGAAACATAAATGAGAAAAAGAGAAACTTAATCATACTTTAGTGACCATTTAATATAGTTTACCCTTTTATAAATCAAAATTTTCAATATTGCTTATTATTTATCTCAATGTTTTTTAAATTTTGTTCGCACGTAATATTTTTGTAACTTAATATGTAGATATATAAAACTTCAGTGTGTGAAATAATAGAGAGATTATGTATAGGTAGTAGGACGGAAAAGGCTATTGAAAAATACAAGTAAAAAACAAACTATACTTCAGAAAACTTCAAACCCTCAATGATTTTACGTCTTCCTTTTTGGTCCTTACACAACAAATCACATTTCCTCCTTCCACATTTCTTCGTTTAAAACACTGAAAACAATGATGCTCAAAGCTTTGCATCAATTTGGAAAATGGGCATGCATGCTTTGCTCTTGTGATGCAAATTAAGTCAGGGGTTGGGTACAATGACGGATCTATTTGAAAGTTAAGGTAGGCACGTGCTCATCTTGAAATTCGAATATTTTTAGATTAATTGTTCATTTTACTAATGGTGCTCATACTGAAATTTTATTTATATCCGACACATACGAAAAATTTCTATTATTAATACATACGTGTCTACCTTGAAATCTGAATTTCTTTAAATTAATTGTTCATTTTACTAATAGTATTCATCCTAAAAACTATTTCTAGATCCGTTAAGCCTTTAAAATTACCTAAAATGAATCTATTTTCTCTGCAATTCCAATCATTTTACCTTATATCACACCCTCATTTCCGACCGTAATATAGTCCTTTCATTTTTGTCACTTGTGTTTAGGATTACATGTGACCTAGCTTCATAAACAAAACAAAAATGATTTAATATAGAGAGATAAGATCCGTTGATACAATATAAAATTTAAAAGTTTTATATGTTGTTTATGTTTGAATAAGTGAAAATAGACCGTGAATCTTTATTTATTAAACTTAATACTTAAAAACTTTAATCTCAATTATTAAATTTAATTAATTTAACAATACATAAAACTTGTAAAACTTTCAACCAACAATATATAAGGATATGATTCAATTATATAGTGTAAATTTTTTTAGGACTATACATATTTAGAACTGTTGGACGAGTATATATATTTTCATTTTGACATTCAACATGAAATGCATAGCCATATATCACAACTGTTTATAATTATTATCACTTAAACTCAGTCCAAGATGCCAGTTGACTTGGAATTGCTCAATATAGAAAAGGCTTTGTCTAGTGCCTAGCAAAAGTAGATGTGGGATACACTGCCCCTAATGAAAAAAAAGTAATTAATACTTTGTTGTAAAAAAACATTATTATTAATGTATAAAATAATAATTTTGTATGTTTCATCCGAATTTCTTTCATAAAGATTATTTCTACAAGCTACGCTAATCTACATATCTATAATTACATCTTTAGATTGTTACATGTAATTTGTCATAATCAAATATATTATCTAATAATTATATCTATTTGTCAACTTATGAACAATCATCATGACCTTATGTTTAAAATAAATACTAAAAATTATTATATAAACCATCATAAATGGCTGAAGAAGGAATTCCCCCTCTCTCTCTTAATAGCTCTCTCTTAGCTTACTTTATTGTTCATTGTCTTCTTCATATCATCAATCCTCTATTGTAACTTTTCGTCTAAATCAAAAGAAATAAATAGTCTATGATTGTCACTACCCATTTTTTTCATCAACATAATCCTTTGGTAACTAATACGACAATCGTTTATGCTAACCAAAATAAAATGTTTAATCGATTTCAAAGTTTACATAATAAGATGATATTTAATTTTGTTTTCCTTAAATTTTTAATATTAATTCTTAAATTTACACTTTTAACAAAAAAAATAATTTTATCTCTAATTAGACATATAAAAGTTTCAACTTTAATATCTATTTTCTATGATATTATCAAAAATCAAATCAATTAATATATAAATAAGTATTCAAAATAAATAAATAAGTATAATAATGTCAATGGAAAATTTAAATTTGACAATCTGTCTTGAAGAATCTCAAATTTTTTATACTACATTTACGTACGCGTGTGTATGTATGTATATATATAGTGTTAGGATCTACTTACACCATATAAAATACTAAAACTTACACCATATAAAATTCTTTTAATTTTACAATGATTTAGGATCATTAGATGAATGAAAATAAATAAATAAGATTGACTTTTTGTTTTTTTCCTGTGAATATTTTCTCATTTCCTACTGTAAATCTCAGTCATCCATTTTCATTCATCTAATAATCCTAAATTTTTTTAAAAAAAAGTTTTACATTATGTAACATGATCTTATCTTTTATTATATATATATATATATATATATATATATATGACATTAATGTTCTACCCGATGTATAGCAAATGCTATTTATTTATAAAGTTTACATATAATATAGTTTTGCTAGCTTGTTTCTTTTTCGACCGACATATATTGGCCGACATGTACCTAATATATTAAGATCTCTGTACCGTATATATTAATTATTCTTTTTTCGAATTAAGTGATCTAGATGATAAAAAAATTATTGTTATTTTTTAAGGTTTCAGATTCGAATTTCATGAATAACAAGAGAATAAGTAGTCAATGTAAAATGGTTGAGTTCTTTGAATAAATACTATTTTATACTTATCATAAATTAATAAAAAATTATTTTCTTTGGGGAAAAATGTCAATTTCTTCAATATTAGTGGGAAAAGGGTAAATTGAGCTGGAGAACTATTTAAAGTTTGAAAAATTTAACCAGCAGAAATAATTTAGAAGAAGATGTCCACAAATTATGATCTATATCTTAAATTGGTTCCTAAGTTTTAAAATATTTATATTAGTTTTAATACTATTACTATAATTTTATTTTAATCTTTTTGTTAATGTGTCGTTGACTCTAATAGTTAAACAAAAGAATATGTTTTGAAGGTCACTCGAATTGAACTTATGACCATCTAAATATTTATCAAGACCTTCAAAAACATATTAATTTTTAGGTCACATATTCAATTCTCGTGACCTTAAAAAATAATATACTTTTTAAAAATCACGAGTTAAATTCTCAAGACCTCCAAAACTTAATAGAGTGATAGAGTGATCCTCACGTTAACACAATTAAAGTAAATGTATCTATTAAGCACTAAAGCAATTTAAATATATTAATATAATGTTAAACTATACTACATTGATTAGATCAATGATTGGATCAAGAATCAATTTTTTTTATCAAATTAACATAATCAATTTTAAATAAAAAAAATTGAAAGGAACTTACAAATAATTTATATAAAGCAAGACTAGAATATAAGTAAAAAAAAAAAGTAAATGCAAATATTTAATATATACGCTATTCATTTCATGTAACATTATTATAATTAAGTCAATAAAAGAAATGACGGTGCAATTGAAAAATTGTTGGGACAAGCATTATTTATGTCCCTTATACCAATACTATGTTCACATAAAAAGCTACACATTTAGCAGAACACTAACAATTATGTCCCTTATCCGAATAGATAACAATGTACCATACACTTAATTGGGGCACGGTAATTTTAGATATTATATGATAAATATAACACAAACACGATATAAAATATATTATAACAAAAAATCTAAATGTTAAAATAAGTGTTGAAATTATATCTAAAGTTAATTTTAGGTGTCTAGAGAATTTTCTGTTAAAAATATGTGTCTAACGTTTATGACGTTATACTTTTAGGTGTCTGACGTTAAATTTGATTGTTAAATGACACATGTTAGGCTTATAAAAATTTAAAAAATTTATTTTATAAAAATTTAAAATTTTATATGCCTGACATATGTCGCTTAACGGTCGTATTTAAAGGTAGTAACGGTCCAAATACTTAAAAGTATAACGTTATAAATGTTATACATCTATTTTTAACTAAAAATCTTTATACATATAACGTTAACTTTAAGTATAGTCTGAACACTTATTTTTACATTAATCATAATAAAAATTAGAGTAAATTACATGTTTAGTATCTAAACTATCAGTTTTGATTTGTTTTAATACCTAAACTTTCAATTTTTTTTCAAAAACATACCTAAGGTTTAATTTTTGTTTCATTTTAATACCCTATCGTTAAAAATTTAACGAGCGGACTTGTCAGCCGTTGCGTCTTCATTTGTTGACCGTCGCGTCCGTTTCCCGATGAAGCCTAAACTTTCAAGCCCGCACCTTTTCGACCTCCTGAACGTGACTTCGGCCTCCATTTCACTGGAAAAATGTTTCAATCTCCCCTAAATAAATTATTGACTCTTCAACTTCTTCTCTCATTCATCTTCATCGTCAACCGTTCGATGGGCCTGAAACTGGACTATGTTGGTCAACTCGTCATTCTCTCGTGGTCCACCATTCGGATTGGTCGTCATCCACCAAAACTATGCCCCGTCATCCCGTCCGTTAAGTTTTTAACTGCAAGTACTAAAATGAAACAAAAACTAAACGTTAGGTATATTTTTAAAAAATTGAAACTTTAGGTACTAAAATAGACTAAAACTATTACTTTAGGTATTAACTCTGTAACTTATCCTAAAAATCATAATATAATATATTAAATTTTTATATAAATATATAAAATACAATAAGTGACCCATTTTGGAAGACTCCCGTACCTAACTCAACTGCCCATTTAATGGTTTTAGATTGACATGCCCCTTCCTCTTGGGAGTAGTGTGTAATTTTATTTTTAATTGTTAATCTAATCATTATAAAATATTTTTAATTGTTATGTTTATAGTTTTTATTGCCTTTAACTTTTAAAATTAGTTAATTAGCATTAATTAAATAATATAGTTCTTCTATTATTTATTTTTAAAATTTTTAAAATGTTAAAATTGAGGAATATTAAAAACACAGAGGACTAATAAAGTTGTTTTACATTTTCTTATAGTTGTTAGATTAATAATTAGTAACAGTAAAATTGATCAAAAAATTAACAAAGATATCAACATTTTTAAATAAAAAATAATATAAGAATTTAATACCATAAAATTAAAGTATAAGAATTATATTTTAAAATAATATTAGGGGGTTTTCATAATTTTTTTTATAATCATCTGTATCCGATCTGTTGACGATTAATTCAGATTAAATACTGCAGAGATAATTATGGGTCCCAACCCTGTTTGATTTATAATTACCAAGGTGAATAGATATTTGGTTTCTTATGTAGTTCAGGTGATTATCTATTCTAATAATTGAAGTTTGAGCAATTCATGTTATCTTAATATATATGTGGAGATTAAATTTTTAAAGAATTATTATTGAACCGTATAATATGGAAAGTGTCCACATCATCAATGATAGTTCAAACTGTGTATAAGATGTCGTAATACCTACAATCAAATATTATGTAACAAATACGAACTAATTTACTTTAGTGTTGTCGTATATCGTCCCTAAACCTCGTACAAAATCACTTTTCACCCAATCATCATATATTCATTATCGTTGACGAGGCTACAACGCCGCCCAAACTAAAAGCAATTACCCAAGTCTTCTGTTGCTCGCCGCCTGATCTTCAATATGTAAGGGATTAGGGATTTAAGTTTTGAGAAATAAGAAAATTAATTTTTTTTTAAAAAAAGGTTTAAATTTTAATGTTTTTATTTAAAAGGATAACAACAAAAGAAATTAAAATAACGTGTCAAGCAACAATTGATTGATGTTTTTTAAACATACGTTAATATGATGACTTAAAATAATAATAAATTAAATTTTCAAACTTTTTTTTTTGAAAAGGAGATCTTATATGTTATTAATAGCACAAAAGAAGACATACAAGGGTAGGGACAATGGTCAAGCCTCGTTAAAATTTTTCCATAATCTTAAATAGAAGAGAAAGAGTGTTCTTGACCAAAACCAAAGGAAACAAGAACGATCAAACAACGATTAAAGAATACACTACACAATAGGACCAAAGAATAAAGCTGCTCGATTGGATTATAGAATTGAATCAGACCATCATCCCTTGTATTAATCCCTTTTCCCGCCAGGAAATCTGCACTCGAATTATCTTCTCTCGCGACACAAAGGATGAATCCACCACACCATCCAAGACATTTTTGCACGATTCGACTAACACCCTAAATCCCAATGGCACAGACACACGGCTAATAATTCTGCAGAAAAGGGGTATTTTAAACTACGGGATTTAAAATATTAAGGGTAAACTACATTACATAATTGATCACTTTCCTTGTAATTTGGTACATATTTTCTTATTAAATTAAAAAAAAAATATTGGGTCACTTTCATTTTTTATTTAAGACTTGATCACTTTTATTTAATTTTCCCATTAACAATAGTCAAAATTTCAATGACTAAACATTTAAAAATCGATAAGGTAAGTGACCACATCTTAATTAAATAGAAACGAATATGACCACGTTTTAATGAAATAAAAGCGATAATGATCAAATATTATATTTTTTAAAACTCAATGAATAAAGTGTATAAAAATTAAATAAAAATGACCAATTTTATATTTTACCCAAACATTAAACGTCCACAACGAAAATTATACATCTAAAATAAAGATCCACTATAATGTGAACACTTAACCTTTTTTTTTTTACAATTTGTTTTTAAAGAGAGGGAAATTCTTTTAAGCACCTATTTTTAAATTAAACATAAAATATAATATACAATTTTATACCTAATAAAACAACATCAAGAACATATTAAACTTTATAAAATAAACATGTTCCATCATCTGATTTCAAATGTCTGACAGTATTAATTTGAAATTACTTCCAGTATTCACTTTCTTAAAAATTCAAAAACCAGACATGAATCTTTTTTCCAGGAAAAAGATAATTAGATTTGGCCACAAAATAAAGGGTAGGAATTGACAGTTGGGATCACATCACAACCACGTTTTAGAAACACATAATTTCTCAGCTCTGGATAAGTCACTTTCATCCGAGCATTAAACCCTAAACTAAAACTAAGTTAACAATAATACAGCATTAATTGTCTTAAAAGCATGATAATAAACCTAAGCTGACATTAATCTCATCTGTCTCTTTCAATGTCAGCACCTAATCACAACATAATTAGATACAATGACGAGAAGGTTCCAAGCACCATAAATGGGAGAAATTCCTCTCAAGTTTAGTGAGTCCACATGCAATCAAGCTCAGTTGGACCGATTGACATCTTGTTACCACCACCACCACCGTAGTTAACTTCCCAGTCGACGTATGAGCCACCATGAAGTGGCAGTGCCTCCACTGTCGGCTGGGGGAAGAACGGAAAAACGGAAGCGCCTGCATGTGCTGAATACCTTGGTATGTGATTAAAAGTGGTGGTGTTGATCATCTGAGGTGGAGGTGGTGGTAACGCCAGTTCGAAACCGGTTGCGGTGGTAGCAACGGTGGAGAAACAGGACACGTGCTCGGATTGAGCATAACTGTCATAAGAGAAGCCATCACGGTCGGTGGTGGCAATGGCTGTACTGGCAGGATCCAGGAGAGGTGGAATGGAAACCGAGGAAGGAGAGCTCGATTCTTGGTAATGCACAACGGAGGCGCTCATCCGTGTCTTCTTGGATCCACCGCCGGTGCTGGTGGTGGCACTGTTGACGGTGCCACTCTTCTGAAACACCCTGGATATCACCCATTCATCCTGGAACAATACAAAAACCATTGGAATAAGTGCAAAAGACATGAAATTAATAAGATTTTCCCAACATACCTTTCCATCTCCATTAATGAAACAACACCGTACGGAACACAATAATACTTTCGTGTATGTTTTATTAAGCAAAACCATAATCACCATGAACTTACTAAAAAACCAGACGCCATTGTAGCTAGGGCTGTAAATGACACAGTCAAGCCCAATTATTACTAAATTACGTTAGATTCGAAAAGTTTAAAGTTGAATTAGATCAAATAAAAGACTCAACAGGTTATAATGATTAAGCTTTACTCAAACTCAAAAATTAAACTAGCTCACTTCAGAATGTTAAGAACTCTACTCGTGTTCAAACTCGAATGGAATTCATTCCAATAGTTTGATGATAGGGCTTCAACCAAATCAAACTAGAATAACATCTGACGTGCCTTATCAAATTTAAAACCCTAATAGTAGGACACAGATGAGAAGAGAGAATAAGATAATGAGACCTTTGAGCTCCTGGAGAGATAATGGTAAGCAAATTTGCCTTCGAGCCGATATTCATGCATGATCCAGTTGCTCTTTTCACCTTTGGGAGCTCTACCTCGATAAAACACCAAGGTCTTCTTCATCCCTAAAAGTGCACAAGTTTTCGAACTGTAAATCTCCCGATCTTTTCCGGTAGCTTTCCAATAACCAGCTTTGGTAGCTCGGTTGGTTCTCAACCCAGTCGGATACTTCCGATCTCTCAAGCTGAAGAAATACCACTCTTTCTCTCCCATCTTCGCCTTCCCTGCAACATGAACAAAAAACACAAAAGGTTACACAAAAGTTACAGATTAAACAACTAACATGTTGAATGATCACGTACCAGGAAGTTCCCATGGCTCGGACTTGTTGAGATCGACTTCGGCTATAGCTCTACCAGTGAAGCTACCATCAAGAACTTTCTTCAACAGATAGTAAGTAATGAGCTCCTCATCGGTTGGGTGGAAACGGAAGCCAGGAGGTAACTGAGTTTCCCCATGGTCAAAACGCTGATAACCATCCATATCAGCAACCCTAAGCTTGAACCAGACAACTAAGAAACCCTAAACTTCAAAAACCAAACTTGAAATCCCCCATGACACGAAGAAGAAAGAGAGAAGAGGGTTTTTAACTAAGAAAAAATCTGGGTTTCTTGTATGTACATCCAAGAAACGAAAACAAGATACAAATACAAGGATGATTATAAAATATAAAGGGAAAAGAAGATTGGCAGGGAATGGGTTAACAGAGGGGTGAGTTTCTGGTTTGGAGTATGCGTGCGTGTGTGAGAAAATGTGCAGGTATTCGCTGTAGGTGAAGAGAATGAAAAGGAGGGAACAGAAAATAGTTTTCTTGAGAGAGAAGGCAAGTCCTTTGCCTATTTCTTTTTTATAAGAGAATAAGAGATAAAGGAAAGGGGAGAGAATAAGAAATAAAGGAAAGGGGAGAGAAATGGACGGGGAGAGATGGAAATTGTAAAAGAAAATATTGCATCAATAAAGCTGTTTTCATATCTCTTCCTGTCAGGACAGTGCAATAATCAATTATCAATTTCCACCCACACCTATTGTAATCACACGCTACCTTTTGTTACATATGAAAATTTGTATTTTTTTTTATAAATTTGTTATATATAATTTGTATATGTATGGCTAAAAAATTTAAATAACATGACGAAAAAAATTTCTATATAAGGTCTTAGAATAATTATTATCTGATCTAGTATGATTATAACAGTATTTGTATTTGTTAGAAGACGTATGGATGGCAACATATCTTTTAAAATACACTTGAATGTGTTTCTCTTTAACAAGATTCTAGTGTTCAAAGTTTTAAGTGTGCATATTGTTAGGGGAAAGAAGCCGTGTAATTCGATGTCTTTCAGAAAACAACACTTCGTTTAAATGTTTTTTAGAAGACGACCTGTCGTTCGAACATTCTTCAACGAGTATTGTAACAATGTTTGGACAATTTTACCGTATATATAAGCATGAACCAAATAGCTTATGTTGTAAAAAAAATTGTTGTTTTTCTTTGAACATGCTGTCTTGTATTTGAGTTTGAGATTATTATTTGTGTTTAAGTTAAAATTTTCATTATCAATTTATCTATTTGTGTATTATAATTATTGATTTTAGTAGTTATTTACATTGATTTTTCTATTAAATATTTTATTTAATATTATTTCTTTTTACGAATTATTTGTGTCTCTCACCTATTTAAATTAGATAAGATCACGAGAACAATAAATTATATCACTAGTATAATTGTTTTTTTTTTATAAATTTCACTTTAATTGTTGGAAAAATTATTGAATAAATTGATGTTATATATAGCTAATTAATAATAAGTCATGTCACTTGATGAATGAACTTAATATTTGATTTAAAGTTATATCCATTCAATCATACTTATTCAACAATTCTCTTCATAAAAATATTAAAACATTTCGTGAAAAGGTTAAACATTTTTCATCAAAAATGATAAGTCCTTTAATTGAAAGATTAAGTCATTTTATCGAAAGATCTTAACCCTTCAATCCATTTCCTCCTCTATATATATAGGCTAGTGAAGGCACAATTCAAAGAAAAATAACACAACACAAGTTACAAAGACAACTTTGAGACATAATTCACAAAGTTGAATTATGATAACACTTAGAAAGTTCCTTCCAAATTCGTTCTTTCCGATAATAAAGAAATGTAAGATTGTGTTCGACTGATCACTACGGTTGTGCTTACTGTTGTGATCGTTTATTGTTGTATCCTAGGAGTCCGACATCCAACGTTACTCAAAGTACCTAAGAGATGACGAATATGTCTTAAGGAAACTGTTCATACATACATCAACAAAAATCATTCTTCGGTTTATCTTACTCTACTCATCTGATTCCGTTTCTAAATATGAGTAAACCAATTTTTTACCTTTACTTTAAGTTTTATTTATTTTGTTGATTAACATTTTATCTCGGATTAACATTTTTTTCTAACAATTTTAAGATAAATTCTATATTTTATTTTACAATTCTAATCCGAGAAGAATTTTATACGTAATTGGTTTGGCAATTTGCGTCATTGAAATTATCAAGTGGAGCAAGTTGGATTGAAAGAACATTCACGTGTGAAAGACCCTCAGAAAAGCACTGGATAGTTTTTTTCGTGCTCCAATCCTTGAGGAAATTGAAGGTTTGGACGCAAAAGGTAAGGTACCATTAATTAACTTAGTGTAATGATTCTCGAATCTTTTGCAGATTCAAAGAGAACCTCTCATGATAAGATGCGACGCCGGTGATTCGAATAATTTAGAACAATAAATTCAATGCGTATTGGACACACAATTTTATCTTTGTAAGTTTAGGACGTGTTGAGCGTAAAAGCCAATTTACATATCTATAATTTACATGATTAAGACGTGTTTTCATGCCCACTAACCTTTGTGAAATGAAGAGACACGTTGGCTTGAGTTTGCAGGTTGACACGTCAAAACAAATTCAAAAGTAATTTGCAGGTTCAAAGCAATTTATATTTGTATACAAATTTATTTGCATTCACATACAATCTTTGATAAAGAGATTACGTTGTTGCATGATGATGTACGAATGCAAGAAAAAGAAAAGGTTTTCTTATAACCAATGGTGAATTTCGATCAAAAAATCGAAAAGGTATGTGTATTTATATATTGAGACTATACAATTGTTTCGGATTTTATTAAATTCCCACCATTCAACATAAGTTAGTTTTGTTTCAAGATTTAATTTATTAAATTCTCGTCGTTCAACAGAAATTGATTCTGTTTTGGATTTTAATCCCGTTGTCCAACAGAAGTTGGTTTTGTTTCAGATTTTAGTTTTAAATCCTGATGTTTAACAAATTCAACAAAATAGTGTTTATTGTGAATTTTTGTTTCGGGTTTTAGTTTTACTAAATTTCCGCTGTTTAACAGAAATTACTCAATTGTTGGATTTTAGTTTTGACTAAAATTCGTTGCGATAAATAAGGTACCGAACGAAATTATGATATGTATGTGAACAAAAATCGGGTCTATAATTCTGTTTCAGGACTTTAATCCTGTTGTTCAACAAAATTTATTTGATTTACTGTTGATAACAAAAATCGTTTGGAGGTAACAACATTGTTACAAATTTTGTTTTAAAATTTTAATTTCTAATTAAATTTTATTGTTTAACAGAAACAAATGGTAAAATAAATTGAATTAACTTTCAATTTATTGTTGGAATATTTACAAATTCTAGTTATGTGTTTTAAACGAAACAATGGTAAACCCACTGATTCACCTAACTCATGATTTGGAATGTTGATTCCTATTCAGACTTTGAATAAATTTCAACGATGTCAATGATTGTGAGCCACAATGAGAAGCATGTGAAATTCATTGATAGAATTTCAAAACATTACGACATAAGTTGTTATATTTAATCATGCTGAATATGGTCAAATATAGGATATTCCTCCTATTCTTAGAGAGGATGAGATAGACATTGTTGTCATTAAAGCTTGAAAATATTCTAAGTTTCTATGCCGGAATTACATCTTGAATGGATTGTCAGATATAATATATGAAGTGTATAGTATCCATAAGATTGCCAAAGAATTATGAATGACATTTGGTCATGTTCTGAGTTGTCATAAAACATGTAGATGAAGCTATTTTATTAGCAAATTACCTTTAAATAAGGTAACTTACAAGAAAATAGGTGAGACACCATATGAGTTATAGAAAAGTATTCCTATAACTACATCAAAATGTAGGGGTGTCTTGTATAAGTATAATGGTAAGTCGAGACACATACGTCGTCGACATAATATCATTAAAAAATTAATCTCAACTAGAGTGTTGAACTATGTTTTGATATAACAATTTAAGGCAAAATGGTTTTTGGACTTGAATTGAATTTACAAAATGTTTTTGGACTTAATTCAATTTATTCAAAGTTTTAAAAGGTTTCAAAAATAATTCAAAGTCCATTAAATTCGGATTTGAGCCAAAATGCTAAAGGGTGTCAAAGTGCATCCATACACCCCTGTAGTGCATCCATGCACATGCACTAGTGCATCAATGCACCATGCAGTGCATCCATGCACTCAAACACCGAATGCAATTAGTGCATCGATGCATCAAGGTTGTGCATCGATGCATCCTGTTGTGCATCGATGCATCCTGTTGTGCATCCATGCACGAAGGCTACAACATCTAGTTTATTTGAATTTAATGAATGAGTATCGATGCACCATGATAGTGCACTGATGCACCATGTTATAGGCAGGCTTTTGAGTAGAAAAATCATCCCTAAACGGCTCCAAAACATCCCTAACTGTTATATACGACATCAAACACATTCCAAGCTATAAAATACAAGCTAAGGACACTTGAAGAAGTGAGAGAACAACTATCCAAGCAATCAAACACAAGAAAAGAGTTTTTCATTCTTATTTCATCTTTCTCTTGTAAATATTTTGTTCTTGTGAGCTCAATCTTGTAAACACCTACCTTTGAGAGGTTTATTTGTTTACTTCTTTTATCCTTTTGTAAAGGGGAAATATTCTAGCTAATCATGTGTAAAAGCTAGGGAAAGGTTCTAGTTTAGCCCGAAAAAACTAGGGAGTTTGTAAGGTTACTCTTTGTCCTCAAAAGAAAGAACAAATTAGTGAATTTGTTGGAAAATCCTTGGTGAGGAGCTAAGGTAGGTGGACGTAGACTTTGTTTGAGAAAGTCGAACCACTATAAATCGTTGTGTAATTCTCTATCTTTCAATCTCCTTACTCCCTAAACACAAAAACCGTTCCGACCTCTCTTTATAAACCGTTCTGGTTATCGATTCGAGCTTTCGAAAATCCCAACAATTGGCATCAAAGCCTAACTCGTTAAGAAGGTTTAACCACCTTGAGACGATCCTCGAAGAAGCTCTACCAATTTCCAAAGCAACCGACAAAGAAATTACTTTTTCCTTCGGTGCTTATTATCTTGAAGAATATCCCATTATGGATTCACAACCGGTCAACAAGCCACCCTTCTTCAATGGAGCAAATTATGCACATTGGAATAATAAGATGATGTACTTTATTCAATCCTACAATCTAGGAGCTTGGAACTCAATCATGGACGGTTACTCCTCTCCATCCGGTAAGTATAATGATTGGAGTAGAGAAGAGCATAAAAATTTTCAGCTTAACTCTAAGGCTATACATATTCTATTATGTGCTTTAGGCCCAAATGAATATGGAAGAATCTCATCTTGTTCCAGTGCCAAAGAGATTTGGGATAAGCTCCAAGTCACTCATGAAGGAACCGACGAAGTGAGGGAATCAAAGAAAAGTCTTCTCAACCATAGCTACGAGAACTTCAAGATAAAACCCGATGAAGGCATCAAAGCTATGATGGATAGATTTTCTATGATTGTCAACGGTCTCAGGGGATATGGAGAAGTAATCCCTAATGAGAAGCTTGTGAGGAAGATGATATACTCTCTTCCAAAGGAATGACAATCGAAGAAGACGACCATTATCGAAGCAAGAAACTTAAAGTCTCTCACTCTTGATGAGCTAATTGGTTCCCTTCTCACTCATGAGATGATGGTGAAGGAATATGAAGAAAAGGAAGAGAAGAAAAACAAGAAGAATAATGAAATCTACCAATGAAAGCTATCAAGATTCAAGTGATGAGGTGGATGAAGATGATGATGAACAAAAAGAATAGATGATCAAGCTCTTGAAGGAACTCAAGAGATTCATGATTTCCAAGGAAGTGAAACATGAATCAACCAAGAAGAAGAATCCCCCGATATGTTTCAATTGTCAAAGAAAGGGGCATGTCAAGTATGATTGCCCTCTTCTAAAGAAAAAGGGGAAGAAGGCATTTGTTTCACCTTGGAGTGATGAAGATGATTTCAATGTTGAAGATGAAGTAGTCAACCTATGCCTCATGACCACTGAAGAAGAATTCGAGGTATCTTCTAACTCAAATGAATTTAATTCATTTACTTTTGATGAGTTACAAGATGCTTATAATAGGTTGTATTTCGGATTTGAGACCATGAATTCCAAATATATGAAATTAATTTCAAAACTCAAAATTAAAGATAATTTGATTTTGAAAGAAAAAGTTGATTTTGAAAATCAAAATGAAAATTTGAAAAATAATTTAGATCTTTCAAAAATCAAAATAAATGATTTAGAAAAAGAAAATTTTGAGTTAGGAGTTAAGCTTGAAGGCTTAACAAAAGAAAAAGAATTAATTTCTAAAAATAACCTATTATGTTTAAAAATGGCAAAATGCTCACATTGTCATTTTTATGGTCATTTGGAACATACTTGTCCTTTACAGAAAAGAAAACATTTTAAAATTAGACAAGTATGGGTTCCTAAGGGAACAAGGGGCATTGAAACTAACGTCCAAGGATCCAAAGATATTTGAATACCAAAATCGAAATGAATGTCTCTTGTAGGTGTGTGGGAGCAATGGTGATGAAGATGATGATATTCAAGATGCTCTAGCCACACATGAAAAGGAATGGGTAACCTCTAAGCTTAATGTTTTTAATTTTAGTTATTTGGTTGCTCATAGGATTTATGCATGAATGAGTTTTAATTTTAAATGATTATGCATTGTTTTTAATCTCATGTATGTTTTAAAAAAATGGTTATGATGAACATTTTAATTTTTTAATATTTTTTTTATTTTTAGTTCATCATAATAAAATTTTGGTCAAAATTGGTTTTAATGCAAATGATGTCTCTCTAACTATTGATATCAATTTTTCAAAAACTTTGATTTTACAAATTTTAATTTTTTTTGACCTAAATTTAAATGTTTATGAATGTGATTTAAATGAAAATGATACCTCTCTAACAATTGATATCAAAATTTTCAAATGCATAACATTTTTGAAAAACTTTCTGCATATGCACTTAATTTCAATAAGTAATATTGCATAAAGTATTTTAGACTTGGATATATTGAATTTCATGTATTACTAACATGTTTGTTATTCTTTGTTGAAATTCAATTTTGTTTAAGTGTCATGATCCTAAAAGCTTAATTTTGTTTGGAATGCATTTGTTGAGGGGGAGCTTTGATTTTTCAAATGATTTTTAAAATTTCAAAATTACTACTTACTCTCCAAAGTTATTTTGAACTTCAAAGATTGAATTATTTTTGATATAACAAAAAGGGGGAGAAGTTTTGGTTTGAAAAATTCAAATTCTCTTAATGAAAAAGGGAGAGCTTAACATTTTCATATATTTTCCAATAATTGTTAACAATTGATATCTTTTTCATTAAACAATTTATTAAGGGGGAGTTTTGCCAAAAATAATTTTTCAAATGTTTTGTTATATCAAAAAGGGGGAGATTGTTGAACTATGTTTTGATATAACAATTTAAGGCAAAATGGTTTTTGGACTTGAATTGAATTTACAAAATGTTTTTGGACTTGATGAATTTATTCAAAGTTTTAAAAGGTTTAAAAAATAATTCAAAGTCCATTAAATTCGGATTTGAGCCAAAATGTTAAAGGGTGTCAAAGTGCATACATGTACCCCTGCAGTGCATCCATGCATCCCTGCAGTGCATCCATGCATCCCTGCAGTGCATCCATGCACCTGCACTAAAACACCGAATGCAATTAGTGCATCGATGCATCCTTCTATGCATCGATGCATGAAGGCTGTGCATCCAAGCATCTTGTTGTGTATCCATGCATGAAGGCTGCAATGGCTAGTAACAACTAGTTTATTTGAATTTAATGAAGGGGTATCGATGCACCATGATAGTGCACCGATGTACCATGTTATGGGCATCGTTTTGAGTAGAAAAATCATCCCCAAATGGATCCAAAACATCCCCAACGGTTATATATGACATCAAACACATTCTAAGCTATAAATACAAGCTAAGGACACTTGAAGAAGTGAGAGAACAACTATCCAAGCAATCAAACACAAGAGAAGAGTTTTTCATTCTTATTTCATCTTTCTCTTGTAAATATTTTGTTCTTGTGAGCTCAATCTTGTAAACACCTACCTTTGAGAGGTTTATTTGTTTACTTCTTTTATCCTTTTGTAAAGGGGAAAAGTTCTAGCTAATCACGTGTAAAAGCTAGGGAAAGGTTCTAGTTTAGCTCGGAAAAACTAGGGAGTTTGTAAGGTTACTCTTTGTCCTCAAAAGAAAGAACAAATTAGTGAATTTGTTGGAAAATCCTTGGTGAGGAGCTAAGGTAGTGGATGTAGACTTTGGTTGAGAAAGTCGAACCACTATAAATCGCTGTGCAATTCTCTATCTTTCAATCTCCTTTCTCCCTATACACAAAAACCGTTCCGACATCTCTTTGCAAACCGTTCCAGTTGTCGATTCGAGCTTCCGAAAATCCAAACATAGAGTTGTTTATATTGATTTTGTAAGATCAAAAGATAACATTGTGGATCAGCTAAACAATGAGTTGAATCGAGATCAAGTTGATAAACATCGAAAGGAATGTGACTAAAGTCCATTAATATTTAAGGCGCTATGTGAATAAAAACCCAACTTAGTTGACTAGAGATCCCAATATCTAAGTTCAATGGGACAACCTACTTGCATAGACATTGTGAGGTCACTGTGGGGGTTCTTATTCCCAAGTTCATTCCTATGATGAAAAATTGACTAAAATGTGGAAAAGGTTAAGCAATGCTTTTAATGACCACTATTTGTTTCGGTAAGCCGAACAACATAAGTCACCTATGTGAGAGTGAAGCGGAGTCGCTTCAAAGAGACTATTTGGGCATAGTTTTCTAGACTCTAGCAGAACCAAGAGATGTCCAAGGCTATATGGACATAACCATTAGAACTAAATTCTTGTCAGTGAGATATTTGTGTGAGGTATGTCATCCCTTATACCAACGGCATGACAGTTCAAGGACATCACGTCTACTGGACAACCAGTAAGGTAAACATATTTTCACAAGGGAATGTTCAAAGGGGGACGCCTACCTATCCTATGCAAATATCGAAAGTAGAATATATCACCATATTTAGTTAGTGTTTGAACCATCAAGTTCATTCATGTGGGGGATTGTTGAAAAAAATTATTGAATGAATTGATGCTATTTATACCTAATTAATAATAAGTCATGTCACTTGATTAATTTACTTATTTTTTGGTTTAAAGTTGCATCCATTCAATCATACTTATTCAACAATTCTCTTCATGAAAAGATTAAATCATTTCATGAAAAGGTTAAACACTTTTCATCAAAAGGATAAGTCATTTCATCGAAAAGTTTTAACCCTTCGATCCATTTCATCCTCTATATATAGGCTAGTTAAGGCACAATTAAAAAAACACACAACACAAGTTACAAAGACAACTTTGAGACATAATTCATAAAGTTGAATTATGATAACACTTAGAAAGTTCCTTCCAAATTCGTTCTTTCTAGTGATAGAGAAATGCAAGATTGTGTTTGACTGATCACTACAGTTGTGCTTACTGTTGTGATCGTTTGTTGTTGTATCATGGGAGACCGACGTCCAACGTTACTCAAAGCGCCTAGGAGAGGACGAATATATCTTAAGGAAACTGTTCATACATGCCTCAACAAAAATCCTTATTCGGTTTATCTTGCTCTACTCATCTGATTATGTGTCTAAATATGAGTAAACCAATTTCTTGCCTCTACTTTAAGTTTTATTTATTTTGCTTCGTTCGATTATATAATAATATTTATTATTATTATCATTTTTATCTCATATTAACATTTTTTTCTAACATTAACTAATATCAAGAAACATTAGTTATTAGTTATGTATTATAGAACTACAAGAATGTAAATAATATATATATAGATTGACAAACATAATCTTTTGCATTCATAGACTAGAACTGAATTAATACCTACCGAAACTAATTAAGTACCTTAAAATAGATCACTTGCTATGTAAATAAGCCAAAATCAAGTCTAAATTTATTCGAATCAAATTAACTTCAACTCGAACTTAATCAATCCTTAGATTTAAATAAACAAATTTAATTTTTAAAATCATCAGTAGACTTATTTAAAATTCAATCTAAATAGAACAATTTATCGCGAACCGTAATCCTTGAACTCTAAACCTAAATTGATAATCCCTTACGTTTAAATCCAAAGCTCTAAACATGATAAAAGTTAGAAAATAACTATTTTTTGGTAAACCCTAATCAGAAGTTAGGAAAGAACTATCTTTAAGTAAACCCAAACAATAAAGATTTCTACAGTGAGTAACTGAGCAAAGGGCAAGTTGGCTAAAGAACCTTCCCTTGCTTGCTTTTTCTTCTAGGCATGTGCCCTTGTTGCATGCTGTCAAATTATTTTCCAATTATTATTTTGTCTGTTTATTAATCAATCAAAGTTCTACTGTTCTAGTTTGGTCCATGCATGAAAATTTATATTATAGTTGTGGAAGCTTGATTTTATCTAAAATACGAATACAATTTAGTGCTAAGATAATATTGTAATTATTCGAACGTTTATGAATCGAGCTTATCATTATTTGTACCATAATTTTTATGCAAGAATGAAATTAAAAAAGTATAATCAAGGACTAATCAAGGGGTTGATAGAATGATTGTTATTCTAGAAATTTTAAATATTTTATATTAATAATCTATTTTCATATTCTTAAAATTTTATAAATTTATCCCGTAAAATTATATAAATTTTTTCACCAACATAAATTTTTGCATTCGACATTGAATATAACTGAATTATATCAATACAATTGAATTTAAATAAATAGGTGGAGTGAACAAATATTAGTATTATAATGTGTTCAAAAGGTCAAAATTGCTATTATTTTGGTAGGAATTGCAGAAGCCACTGCGGCCCCTACCTGTTTCTTTGACGGATTGAATTCTAAGTACTGGATTAGGTGATATTCTCAGCTACACATTGGTTTTTTTTTTTAAATAAAATGAAAAATAAAAGAAACTCCAGACTTAGATGAGGTATGGGCATCAATAAAGAATAGAGAAAGTTATTTAAACTTTGGGTAAATTACGTGGGTGGTTATTTATGTTTTCGTTTTGTCTTATTGTACTCATTGGTTTATAGAAGTTATGTTTTTATTATTTTTTCTGTCTAATTTATTCCTACTACTAAATCGTTAACTTTTCATTAGTTTAATGATGTGACACATAATTAAAAAATGTTTATTTTAATTTGATTCTTAAATTTTAGATAAAGTACAATTTATATTTGATGCTCTTAATTTTAAATAAATATTAATGATAAATTTATTATTATAGTTTATTTTTAAAGGAACTCGGTGTTCTAGGCTATATTTATAGAGTTCAAGACATTTTCTAATGAAACGGATATTATGTTTGTGTTAAGTAAGAAAAAAACGAGTGAACTATAATTTTTTGAATCCAACAACTGTCGGTGACGGTCGATAATGTTGGTGAGAGACGACTGACAGTGGAGGAATTTGACCAAACTCAAGAGTTAAATTGATATTTTATCTAAAATTTAATGTTTAAATTAGTATTTTGTGTAAAGTATATAGGTTTAATTAGTATTTTGTTTAAAGGTTAAGGGTAAAATAAAATTTAATCATTTTTATTAAGGTGTCACATTATCAAACTAACTGAAATTAAGTGCTCAATCATCAAAACAAGACAAATAAAATAAAATAGATCAAAATATTTTATTTTTATAATCGATTATCAATATAAAACAAATCGAAAATAAAAATCATCAACTATATTATCCTAATTTACCCTTAAAACTTTCATGAATATTTGACACAATTCTCTTCCCTCTTATCTTAATAATAATTTTCTCCATGCGTAAAACGATAATCTCATGAATCATCTTTTAATGTTCCCAATGACCATGCATGCATGGATGAGAATTTCGTAACGGCCACGCAAAGCAGCTTTCAAGACTTAAGTCATAGTAATTCCGACCAACTTTTAACACAATCAATCAGTTAAATATTGATTTTTTTTTGTAATACAGAGAACACTCCTCAGACAAATTAAACCTTGTCGTTTATTTTAATTTTAAATTAAAATAATTTTTATATAATTTTATCGATCTAATATTACTTAGTAATTTTATTGATTTGACTCTATAAAATATAGAGTGATTTTAGTATTTAGAATTATAATAGATAATTATTTTTCAAGAAATGTGTAATATCTGTAATTTTTTAAACTTATATTGCATAGATGATTTTGTATGTATATTTGCGGTGTTTTGAGATACATCGTATTTTGATGTTTTCTTTGATGTTGTATTGTGTACTTGGTCTATCATCTCTATATTTTCAAATTCATCTCTTTTGATAATTTCTAAATCTTATAGAATCAAGTACACGGTTCACCATCAAAGAGCATTAAGTTTCAACACATGAACACCCTTCTAGTCTTCTCTCCATCAATTAGTTTTATCATGCACGTCTATATACAGCTGTGGTATATGATATGTCGTTGAATCTCAAAATTTGAGAGCCCCGCATATGAATATCGTTTTAGTCCATTCATATATAAATTTTGTGCTGTAACGATATTTTTGTTTGAAAAAGAAATAAACTTTACATTTGATTTTCAGAAAAATAATAGAAAATGTTACACTAGAAGATTTTGACAATATTTTTAATTATTTACTATAATAAATTTTAGTAAAATGACCTTGTAGATCTTCATAATTTTAAATTAGATAAATTAATCATTATTATAAAATATTTTAAAAAATAACAAAGTGTTCTTTCCTCTCACCAACATCAGATTTTTGATCGAAAAGAAAGGATTAGATGAGCATGCATGCATCAATTCAAGCAATCCCATCCATCCATCACCAATCAGAGGGTTTGATAGGCATGAGAAATGACGTGTCATGCTCGCATTTTAAGGTTTCATCACAGGCTTTACATCAAATCATTTTGTCAATCTGCATGCTCCAGTCTTTCATTTGCCCAATTCCTTACCTTTTCTTTTCTAACTTGTCAAACCCTTCTCCAACAGTAATTTCCACAATTAGTAACATTATCCCCTTTGATTTTCTCCCCAGTTTTATGTTACAAAAATTAATTAACAAGTATTTAAACTATATATTTGTATTTATTTTAATTGTTTATTTTATAAATTAAAATAGACAGCTCAAGTTTACTTTGTTATCATTTAAGTTCTAAAGTTCAAGATCATCCGATCAATCATCTTTAAAAATATTCACCAATCAATAATTATTTGACACATGATATTAATTTTAGATTAACATTTATTTAAAAAAAACAATAAATTTATGAAAAAAACTCTAAATTATAATTTTTCAAAAAATAAATCCATTAATTTTAAAACCTCTGAAGTTTTAATTCATTAAATCCCTCAAATATATCAGAGAACATGCGACGAGCAGAGATTTAGGAGACTCAAATTTAGTTCAAGCGACGAAGTAGTCTCACTGGTAACGACAAACAAGAGATGATTTGGTAAAAAAGTGATCCCCAACAATATGACTAACGAGTAAATGATGCGATTATTTGATTTCAGACGACGATGTACAATAATAAGGGATAACCTCTTATGGGAGCCCGACGATACAAGAGATTATCGATGATAGCTGATTTGGCTGACACGTGAGATTTAAAAATTATATTAAAAAACATGTTACATGTATAGCAATGATTGAATAAATAAAGATGTATAAAATAAAAAGCCAATATTTTAATAATAGTGATAATTATTTATAAGAAACAATATTTAATTAATTATTTCGTGAATGAATTAACACTCAATACCATAATTATTTAAAACGTACTCTTTTGTTAACCAGCGAAGGGCAGTTGACTTTTAAAAAGAACCACAAAAGAAGAAAATACAAATTAAAAAATTATTGAATTTTCACAAAATTATTTATAGGGAAAAACAAAACAAAAAACAAGAAACCCATTAATCGAGAGATTACTTACCGAACCGCCCCTGACGACAATGTGAAGTAAGCCGCGCCGCCTTCCACCTGCGGTGCTTTGTAGCGCGTGCCGGGACCCACTCTTCTTTATTTTGGATTTCTGTTTCTCTCTTGGCTAAAATGCGCCCCCCATATCAGCGCATTGCGCACCGTAATCTCACGAAACTCCTATATAGGAGCGCATAGCATGAGTTTATTAATTTGTATAGCTGCAGAACCAATTATTGGACCTCGTTCATCTCCGATCATGACATGTCGACATTCACTGTGGGTTTAGGTGACGTGGCCCGATCTGAGGTTGGGTAATTATACAAGCTGGAATTGATTATTTGTGCCTGTACTTGGCTTTCACGTGCACGAGTGGGCAAGGTCCCTTCCAACACAATTCTAGTATTTTAGTTTCAATTCAACTTTGGATGGACCTATCAAGTTCTCTTTAACTGTTCATGTTGACGCTTATGTTATTCACCTTTTCTTACTTGAGTGGATTGGAGAGTCACTTAAATACACATTTTTAATTTCGTAAAATTTCAAACAGACTTACAACTTCTACTTTTACAATGGTTCAATATTTCATTTCACAACAATAACTTCCTATAAGCAAGTGGTTCATATATTTATCTAGATTTCAATTATGATTATACTCTTGTTTATGCATGTCTGATTTTCAATTGTTTACTTTTGATTTGAATGATAAACTACAATCTTAATGGTGTTTCAATTTTAGACGTGTGACTTACCTAATTAATTTAATAGTAGGGAGATCTCAACCTTACGATCAAGAGGCCCATCCTAACCTCTGATGAAGCATTCATAACATATAAAGTTATAAACTATCTTACTTATATTTAAAACACTCATGCTAATCTTAACTAACATTATGGAACTTTGTTTTTTTTATAGAATTTATCGATGTGTGGCTAAGGTTGCATGTCCTTCATCTTACTTTTTTGGTGTTGTTGATGTTGTAT
The DNA here is from genome assembly GCF_006381635.1 of Hibiscus syriacus. Classification (NCBI taxonomy): domain Eukaryota; kingdom Viridiplantae; phylum Streptophyta; class Magnoliopsida; order Malvales; family Malvaceae; genus Hibiscus; species Hibiscus syriacus. The sequence goes on from NW_024063096.1 coordinate 890,695, forward strand.
GGATTTGTCTTGCATTATTTAGAATTGGACTAAAGTTGCATGTGTTCATCTCGCGCTTCTCTACGATGAGTTGGGCTTTAACGTGTTCATCTGGCGCTCCTTTAGGTTTAGTTGCAGTTGCATGTGCGAAATTTACCTATTATAGTGTTTTCAATTTGACTTTATGTATTTTTCTTCGTGCTCCTTATTCTACTTAGATGATATCTTTCCTTTATATTTCGGTCTAACACTCCACTGGGCTCAAGGCTATATCTTCTTCCTTGTATTGATCTAGTTCGCTTCTGACTTTGGTTTGTGTCGCAACCGTCTTTCGGTTGGGCCCCGGAATTGGGCTTCGACTTAGGAAAATGTGGATTGGAGTCGCCACCGATCATTTATTTAAAAATAAATGGGTTGATCGGATACCCTATTTCTTACTTGATCTGCGTCTTACCAGAGATGTGTCGGATTCGGGAGTCGGTTACAGTCAAGGAAGGGCTAGCACCCTTGAACTGCCCTTTCGGTACTGTGTAATTTCCAGTTGTCTTTAATTAAGAAAATTGAAAGTTAAATTAAAAGGTAAAATATTGATCCAAATTGCTTACCACTGATTGTTTGAAGTTCTCTCAAAAAGCCAAGGAAAGGGTTAGGTAATGAAAGTAATAAAATAGAAAAATAAGGCGAACAAACGAAATAATATAAAAAAAACAATGTATACAAAAAAAAGAAAGAATGAAATATGACTAAATATAAAATAAAATATGCGAAGGAAAAAAAACGAAAATACAAATAAAGAAAAAGAAGAAAATATAATAAAATATAAATGGAGAAAAAAAAATACACATAATAAAATAAAATATAAAACAATGAAAATGAAAAAAAATGCTTAATATACATATAATAAAAATAACAGTTATAATTGTAAAAAATAGTAATGAAATAATAATGATGAAAATAATAAATAAAATATATATATATATATATATATGTAGAATATAAAAATACATAAAAGATATATAAAATAAAAAGTAAAAAAAATGAGTAATACATATACGTATATAATAATAAAAAATATAATATAATAGCATAAATAAATAAATAATAATAATAGTAAAAAGTAAAAGGGGAAAATAAATAAAATAAAAATGGAATAAATAATTAATGAATGAACGAGAAATATATATATTAAAGTATTGAAAAGGAAAAATATCAATAATAGGTAAAATGAATATATATATATATGTATATACATACATAAATACAAAAAAAATAAAATGTTAATAGAAATATAATTATAAGATAAAATGAGTAAGGTTGGTAAATAATAAAAAAAATACATATATAACGTATAAAATTATAAGATGTAGTAGCTAGATAAAGAAATGACCAAAAAGTTAATTAAAATAATATATATGTATTAACACTAAGTATCTAGATGAAATATATAGAAAATACGTATATATATATATATAATTACATGATATGGAATAAATAAAAAAAGGTTAGTATAAGTATTAAATTGAATCAAAAACAAGTTAAGTGGCTAAATTGAAAGAAAATCAGAATTAGAGACCAATTCAAAAGCAAATTCGGGGTCAAAATAATTCTTTAAAAGCAGCGAGGGACCAAAAGGGTAGTTTACCCTTTACTTCGTAAACATGCGCAGATCAGGAGATTGGGTCGGGTATACACGCGGTTTAACTGGTTAATATAAATGTTTTAAAAAAATAAATTAAACCTTCATTCTCATCTCTCTCGCCGAACCCTCTCTTCTTCTCTGATTTTCTCGAATGTTCTTCACCAACGAAGAACGAGGGTCTCGCTTTCCAGAAGAAAACAACGGTTTTTTTCAAAGAAAATGGCCTCGGGAGGGTGGATCTAGCAAGATCTTCTCGAAAAGCCCCTCCCCGGGTCCTCGGCCTTCCATTTTTTGACTGTTTTCAAGCCAAACCACAAGCACAAAATGACATGCAAAGGAAGAGATGAACGAACAAAGGTAAAACGAATTACTACCTCTTTATTTCTATGCGAATCGTTTACAAATGCTTTGAGTTTGCTTCGGTTTTCTGTGATGTTTTCGTGACCTCCCTCTCGTAATATTTCGTATGATGTTCTTGCCAAATTCCTAGTCAATCCTAAACTTGTGTGCTTTTTCATAATATTTATAGCCCAGAAATGGCTATTTTTAGAGTTTAAATTAGAGTAAAACACTGATGTTGGTTGTTGTTGCTTGTTTCTTTGCGTGGCCGAGAGTCCCGGTCGTTGGAGGCGAGACGTGCGGTGATGGGGGTCTTGGAGCGACGTGATAGCCCTGGAATCTTGGTGATGCGGCACTGGATGGGGAAGCTGCTAGGGTTCTGGGAACCCTAACTCCAGTGGGTCACATGTGCTGGACTTGGTCCACTGTTGGGCCAGCAGATTGGTCTTGTAATATGCAAGAAATAAATAAAATTAATACTAATATATATATGTAAATATTATAAAAGTGTGGAGTAATACTAATATATATATGTAAATATTATAAAAGTGTGGAGACGAAATTATGTGTCTACAGCTGCCCCTCTTTGCTCATTATCGTGTAACGACAATAGAGCAAAGATTAAAAGACACAAATTTCGTCCATATCAACTATCCTCTGTCACAGAGTTGAAATTTGATCAAGAAATGACTCCCTTGTCGTGGGGTTGAGTCAAAACTGGAAGATTTTGAGCACGAAATCCTTTGTTGCGAAGTTGAAGACGAGCTCAAAGCTTTTGACAAGTGGCCTCTGAATCATCTTCTGGTTCAAGGTACTTCGTCGTGAAGGTGACCCTTGTTCTGAAGACTATGGCGTTGTGGTGTTTACAGATGACTCCTTCGTCGCGAAGTTGGATCAATCTGTTTGTGAAGTTGGGAAGTTATTTATTAACAACCAGCGGTCCCTTCGTCGTGAAGTTGAACATGCGTTGTCTGGAGTCCAATATCCTTCGCTGCGAAGTTGAAATTGGCTCTGAAATTGAGAAGTTATTTGTTGACAACCAGCGGTCCCTTCGTCGTGAAGTTAAACTTGCGTTGTCTGGAGTCCAATATCCTTCGCTGTGAAGTTGAAATTGGCTCTGAAATTGGGAAATGTTTATTGACAACCAGCGGTCCCTTCGTCGTGAAGTTGAACTTGCGTTGTTTGGAGTCCAATATCCTTCGCTGTGAAGTTGAAATTGGCTCTGAAATGGGGAAATGTTTATTGACAACCAGCGGTCCCTTCGTCGTGAAGTTGAACTTGCGTTGTCTGGAGTCCAATATCCTTCGTTGTGAAGTTGAAATTGACTCTGGAATTGAGAAATGTTTGTTGACAACCAGCGGTCCCTTCGTCGTGAAGTTGAACTTGCGTTGTCTGGAGTCCAATATCCTTCGTTGTGAAGTTGAAATTGGCTCTGAAATTGAGAGATTTTTGTGGACAACCAGCGGTCCCTTCGTCGTGAAGTTGAACTTGCGTTGTCTGGAGTCCAATATCCTTCGTTGTAAAGTTAAAATTGGCTCTGGGTAAAACCTGCAAAGATGTGCATATATGCGATGGTATGGATGTCATGCTCTTAGGTATGCCTAAAAATGTATGGGCAACATATGTTATTCTGGGCTCTGGAGAAAAATCTTGATTTCCGGTGGCCTGTCGTTGTTGACTCTTGATTTTGAAAGCTTGAAGTTCCGATCTCTGATCTTGAATTCTTCAAATGTCTGAATCTGATGTACACATTCTGATTTTTTTTTTTTTGGAGATGCTCCTCAACCATCTCAAGCATGTGCATGAGCCTTGATCGGATTCTGGGTACCTGTACTTTCCAATGAATCTTTGTACAGTAATATGCGATTATCTTTCATAAAAAATAAATAAACCATTAGGTTTAAATCTAATTCAAGATGCTCGAAAGGAATTGGAGGAAAGATGGTCTTTATTCATAAGGGAGGAGAAGAACAAATAATACATGGCAAACATTCTAGAAGGCGAATACACAATGATGTGTAAATGAATGTCTTAGATCTCGATAACGTGGGCACTTCTGAGCTGAAAAGCCGTTTGGTGACTTTGAACGCAGCCTTTGCCAAAGGATCTTTGAAAATGCGACAACGTTTGGGAGGGTGCAACATTTCTCCGATTTGTTGAGTTCGTAGAAGATTCATGTGCCGGGATGTTTCCACCGTTAATATCCAAATCACCCTTTCCGGGTTTTCAACTTGGACCCATCCTTGGTTGCAAGACGCCCTTTGCGGGTTTTCATCTTGAACCCACCTTATTTTCTCTTCTTTTTTCAATTTAGGGCGCCCTTTCGGGTTTTCACCCTAAACGTTTTTCTCTTTTTGTTTTTTTGTTTTTGTTTTTTTTTTCATATTATTTTTTTTTTCAACTTAGGACGCCCTCTCGGGTTTTCATCCTAAGCGAAGTATTTCTTGACTGCGTCCGAGTTAATGGGATGTGGCAGCTCAGGTCCGTCCATTTCAGCCAGGATAAGGGCTCCTCCGGAGAAAGCCTTCTTCACGACATAAGGTCCTTCCCAATTTGGCGTCCATTTTCCTCGGAAATCTTTCTGGACTGGCCAAATTCTTTTTAGCACTAGATCCCCTTCACGGAATATTCTCGGGCGCACCTTTTTGTCATGTGCTCGGATCATTCGTTTCTGATAGATTTGACCATGATGAATGACTTTCAGTCTTTTTTCATCTATCAGATTAAGCTGATCATATCTGGATTGTGCCCACTCTGCATCATCCAGTTTGACTTCTGACAGGACCCTGAGAGACGGAATCTCGACTTCAATGGGTAGCACTGCTTCCATTCCATAGGCTAGTGAAAATGGAGTTGCCCCAGTTGAAGTTCGTACCGAGGTTCGATAAGCGAACAAAGCAAAAGGCAACTTCTCATGCCAGCCTTTGTAAGTTTCAGTTGTTTTTTCCACTATCTTCTTAATATTTTTGTTTGCTGCTTCTACTGCTCCGTTCATCTTTGGTCTGTAAGCAGTGGAATTGTGATGTTTTATGTTGAACTGTTCGCAAGCAGCACTCATCATCTTGTTGTTCAAGTTTGTTGCGTTATCGGTGATAATCCTTTCAGGTAGACCATACCGACATATAATTTCTTTCTTCAGAAACTTGCAAATAGTGGATTGAGTGACACTGGCGTATGACGCAGCCTCTACCCATTTCGTGAAATAGTCAATTGTTACGAGAATGAAACGGTGACCATTCGAAGCCTTCGGATGGATTTGCCCGATAACGTCCATGCCCCACACAGAGAAAGGCCATGGTGATGTCATTACATGAAGCGGATGGGGTGGAACATTTATCTTGTCTCCATAAATCTGACATTTATGACATCTCCTAGCATAGTTGATGCAATCACTTTCCAGTGTGGACCAAAAATATCTGCATCTCATTATTTGTCTTAACATCATATGCCCATTTGTATGTGCTCCACAAACCCCATCATGTACTTCTTCCACTATCATTTTTGCCTCTTCAGCATCGACGCACCTTAACAGAACTTGGTTATGGCTTTTCTTGTATAAAACCTCTCTGTCAAGGACGTATCCAGCTGCCAACCTTCTAAGGGTTCTCTTCTCGATTTCAGTGGTTTTTTCTGGATAACTCCGATGCTTGATATACTGCAGAATGTCGTAGTACCAAGGCTTAGTGTCTTTCACTTCTTCAATTTGGTAACAATGAGCTGGGTATTCATACGACTGCATGTTAATTGGCATCATTTCAGACTCCCCGCCAGCCTTGAATGTGGCTGCCAAGGTAGCTAAAGCGTCAGCCATTTGATTTTCTTCTCTAGGCACGTAGTGGAAGGTGACTTCGTCGAACTCTTCGAGCAGATCCAACACTAGTTTTCGGTACTCTAATAGCTTTATATCCTTGGTTTCCCACTCTCCTCGGAGCTGATAGATTACTAAGGCTGAGTCTCCATACACTCGCAAAGTCTTTATATTTTGCCCCAGTGCAGCCCGAATTCCCAAGACACAGGCTTCATATTCTGTCATGTTATTGGTACAATCAAAGTTCAGTCTGCTGGTAAATGGGTAGTGACTCCCTTCTGGGGAGACTAGAACTGCCCCGATGCCATGTCCTAGTGCATTTGATGCCCCATCAAAGTGCATTCTCCAGGAACTGTCCGCTAAAATGCTTGCTTCCTCTAAAGATATGGCCATTAAGTCTTCGTCTGGGAAATCAAAGTCCAGCGGCTCATAGCTCTCATCAGTTCTGCTTGCCAAAAAATCGGATATGGCGCTGCCTTTTACCGCTTTTTGGCTCACGTATTCGATGTCAAATTCAGACAAAAGCATCTGCCATCGGGCTAACCTTCCGGATAGAGCAGGTACACCCATCATGTATTTTAGAGGGTCTAACTTGGAAATCAGCCAAGTGGTGTGATACAATATGTATTGTCGAAGTCTTTTTGTAGCCCATACCAGGGCACAACAAACCTTCTCAATAGGAGGATATCGGACCTCGCAATCGGTGAACTTCTTGCTTAAGTAGTAGATGGCTCTTTCCTTCTTCCCAGACTCGTCATGTTGGCCCAGGACACACCCCATGGAGTTCTCGAATAGGGAGAGATACAAGAACAGAGGTTTGCCTGGGATAGGGGACATCAGGATATGAGCGTGAGATAAGTACTCTTTTACCTTCTCGAATGCAATCTGACAATTTTCATCCCATGCCCCAGGGCTATTTTTTCGAAGAAGGCGAAAGATTGGATCACACTTGTCGGTTAACTGAGATATAAACCGAGCTATGTAATTCAATCTTCCTAAAAAACCTAGGACCTCCTTTTGTGTTTGTGGTGGAGGTAGACTCTGGATAGCCTTGACTTTATCAGGATCAACCTCAATGCCTTTTCTGCTGACTACAAAGCCTAATAGCTTCCCGGATGTCACCCTGAAGGTGCACTTGCTAGGATTCAGCCGTAACTGAAATTTTCTCAATCTCTAGAAGAGCTTTCTCAAATTCTCGACATGTTCATTCTCAGTCTGTGCCTTGACAATCAGGTCGTCGACATAAACCTCGATTTCTTTGTGCATCATGTCGTGGAACAGGGTCACCATAGTTCTCTGATATATTGCCCCAGCATTCTTTAATCCGAAAGGCATCACTTTGTAACAGAAAGTTCCCCACATTGTGACGAAAGTGGTCTTCTCCATATCTTCAGGATGCATCTTGATCTGATTGTACCCCGAAAATCCGTCCATGAATGAAAAGTAGGCGTTCCCAGCTGTATTGTCCACCAGAGTGTCTATGTGTGGCAGAGGAAAGTTGTCCTTGGGACTTGCCTTGTTAAGGTCCTGGTAATCAACACACATGCGTACCTTCCCGTCCTTCTTCGGCACAGGCACTATGTTGGCCACCCACTCCGGGTATTTGGCTACTTGGAGAAAACCGACATCGAATTGCTTCTTGACTTCTTCCTTGATCTTAAGGAGCATTTCTGGTCGCATTCTTCTCAGTTTTTGCTGCACAGGTTTGAATTCTGGTTTGATTGGCAGTTTGTGAACTACCATATCAGTGTCTAGTCCCGGCATGTCTTGATACGACCAAGCGAACACATCTCCGTACTCCTGAAGTAAGACTATCAGGTTTTTTCTTGCTTCAGTCGAAAGAGTTGTGCCGATTTTAACCTACTTTCGCTCTTCCTCAGTGCCCAAATTTAAGATTTCGATCGCCTCCTCATGTGGCAGTATTTGCTTTTCTTCTTTTTCTATCATTCTCAACAATTCGGTAGGCAAGTTGTACTCCTCTTGATTATCGCATTCATCAAATTCCCGAAGACAAATGGTTGATTCAAAATCCACCTCCGGATCAGGATCATCAGTGCCCACATTATCCTTATCTGGGAACCTGAAAGGAGGAAGATGTGTATGTGTGAGAGGATAATATCCCACACGGAACGGTCAAGAACTAACTTTGAGAGTAACTGGAAATGAGGTACTGGAATGAAGGAGATAGATAATGAATAAAAGAAAAATTTGTTTGCCATGGAGAAGAAAAATGCATCTTTTATTAAACTTAAACCAAATGTTTATTTACCCTTACAAAAGATCACCTATTGCCCCGGGTATAGGCAAATAGGGATAGTTCGAATATTACTCTGAAAGATTTCTGTAAACCACAGGTAGTTCTTCCACCGACCAACTGCTAGGTACAAACCCATGTGGCAGAGGGCATATCCTGGATCTATCTCCGTTGTCAACATCTTCTGTGGTTACGGCATTAACGTTCAGATCTTCCAGAGCCGTTTCTAACTCGGATATGGTGGTCTCAAACACATAACCACCTGACTTGAATGTCCTGAAGAGCGGTGGGAATATCATAGGCTTCCATTGGAGTTCGTTTCCAGTCAATCTGGCCAACCTTCTCTCCCGGTTCTATTGGACCTCCTTTCTCTTTTCATGATAGTTGGGCTGAAAACCGAGCCCAAATTGGTCTAGTTTTGAGATAGGAAGGACAGGATTGATCATCCCTTGCAAATATTTCCCAAAACCTTTCCCGGTTCTGGCGCCTTGGCCCAGGGTTTGCTTGATCTCCATCTTTGTGCATTTGGAGAGTCGAGGTCTTGGGATTCTCTTTCCTTCCGCCACGAATGTGGCATTCACAAACTCCAAGGAGCGGAATGAACATTCTACTGCTTCCTCGTCTACTTCGATGTATGGAGCCTCCGTGGTCACGCTTGCCACGATATCTTCCTCAGCGTTGATGATTACTAAGGCCCCGTCAATGACAAATTTAACTTTCTGGTGCAACGTGGAGGGTACTGCACTTGCTTGATGAATCCACGGCCTTCCCAAAAGACAGCTATAGGACGGCATGATATCCATCACAAGGAACTCAACATCATAGGTGGCTGGTCCGATGGTCAATGGTACCTCAATCTTTCCGATTACCTCTCTTTTGGTCCCATCGAATGCTCGGACCACATTCTGACAAGCTCTCATATGAGAGGTATCTATTGGTAGCCTCTTCAATGTAATCGAAGGCATCACGTTCAGGGCTGAACCATTATCGATTAAGACACTTGGTAAAGCGTGCCCCTTACAGTATGTAGTAATGTGTAACGCCTTCGTTCGGCCTCTTCCTCCTGATGGAATCTCATCATCTGAAAACGAGATGAGATTATCAGCTTGAATATTGTTCACCAGTCGATCCATCTTGCTGACCGGTATGTCTTATGGCACAAACGTTTGATTAAGGACATTCAACAACGCTTCTCGGTGTGCTTCCGAACTTAAAAATAGTGCTAGCATTGAAGTACGTGTAGGTAAGTTGTGGAGCTGTTCTACAATGTTGTACTCGCTGTGCTTCAAGATCTTGAGGAACTCTTTAGCTTCTTCCTCCTTTATAGGTTCATTGACGACTAGCACATCTTCCTTGAACGGCTCCAGTGGTCTCTGCCCCACTTTACTATTACCTCCTCCGGAAGTACTCACCTGACACTCGTATTTCCATGGTACTTGCCGATTGTCCTTATATTGAAAAGGCCGAGGTGCGGAGATTACCACCTTGGCTGGTGTTGTTACTGTCATGCTTGCCTTAGGGGTAATTATCAAAGGACTACCCCTACCAAATTTTCTATCTGATGATTCTCCGGTGGCACAAACATCTGCTTCCAAAGAATCTAGAATTTCTTCGTAAAACTCCAGCTCTTTCTGGTTCATCATGAGTTGGACTAACGATCTGAACTCTGGGCAATCTTGTACTTTATGTCCTTCTTCGTTGTGGTAACAACAATGGTTACAACCTTCATTTTCTGTCGTATCTGGATATGGTGCAAGAAGCCCTGCCTTCACCATTTGGCTCCATACCCATGTCAAAGGAGATTTGATCTCTGAAACACTCGATTTAACTTTCCTGCCCCCTTCGGTAGTAACAGCATTGATTCCTGTCTCCTGATGATTGGGCAAGGGATTCTGGGCGACGTTTGGTGCTCCGGAGTTGAAAGTGATCCAATTTTTGTTTCGCATTCGTTGCACAAGTCTTTTGAATGCGAGACAACTTTCAATCGAATGCCCCTGCATACCGCCATGGTATTCACAGTGAGCACTCTCGTCATACCATTTCGGGTAAGGGGGATTTATTGGATTCATAGGATAAGGCGACACTGCATGAGTGTCGAAGAGCTGTTGGTATAATTCTTTATACGTCATGGGAATGGGGTCGAACTGTTCCCTTTCCCTTTCTCTTCTTGGTTCTCTTTGGTTCTGTCTAGAAGTACCGGATGGTACAGCTGCTGTGGAATTTGAGCTTGAGATCGTAACCCCTTTACTGACACTGTAGGTGTTTACATTGTTGATCTCTCGCTCTTTGTTCTTCATGGGAGGTTTTTTACTGGAATCTCCTCCCTCAATCTTTCCTTGTTTAATGGCTAACTCGATCATTTCACCGGCCATGACTAAATCTGAGAAACTTCCCGACGTGATTGCTACCAAATGCCCGAAGTAAGGTGCCTTCAAGGTCTGTGCAAATAGCTTTCTTGTTTCCTTTTCATCCAAGGGTGGATGAACTTGCGCAGATAAATCCCTCCATCTCTGTGCGTACTGTCGGAAACTCTCATTGTGTTTCTTCTCTAGGCTTTGTAACATGACCCGGTCTGGTCTCATATCGTTGATATGCTTATACTGCTCCAAAAAAGACTTGGCTAAATCTTTCCACGTCTTGATATGAGTTCGGCTAAGCTGGTTGTACCACCGAATAGCTGAACCGGACAGGCTCTCTTGAAAACAATGGATCAGGAGTTGGTCATTCCCGCCATATCCTGTCATCTTTCGACAGAACATAGTAATATGGGCTGAAGGGCAACTGTTCCCGTCAAACTTCTCAAACTCAGGAACTTTAAACTTTGGTGGAAGCACCAAGTTTGGAACTAGGCTCAGCTCCATTGCGTCCACTCCATAATAATCATGGTCTCCCTGGACCATCTTTATTTGATCTTCTAATATTTTTATCTTTTCTTCCATCTTTTTAGCTTTATCTTCCTCGTCAAAGTCTGGGACATGATAATCATCCGGATGACCATCAGGGATGATTGTAGAAGTTTGTATCTTCACAGCAGGTGCAACTTTCGCTTTGGTAACGAATGAGTCCCCGGGTAGTGCTGCTTTCCCTTTAGTAGCAGATGCGTCCCCGGGTAATATTCCGGGTGAGAGAACCACTTGCGGGGTTGGTGGTATGGCCACCCCCTCGGAAGAGATGCCCCCTGATGCACTAGCTTGCTGTAGACCTGATAACTTGGCTACGATTTGGTCAACCAATGACTCCTGATTTTTCTTGATGGACTCAAGAGTACTTTCACTGTTCTGAGCCATCTTATCTTCTAGTTCCTTTTGAAGTCTTGCCATGTGCTCTTCGATCTTCTCCATTCTGGCTTCTATTTGTCTCTTTTTTGCTCGAGTATTGTGCGGGTGATGTGTATCTGATGCTTGCGGTGGTAAGCTCGGTGTCTGAGACATGTTCTGTTAGTTAATACGAATGTAAAAACATGGAAAAAATATAAAATAACAGACATGAAATATAAAATGCAAGAAATGCAATGCATGATGTATGCAATTGGAGGCATTGATCTAGAAAAGTGTTCATTATTATAAATAACCCTTGTTCAGACAAAAATGTCTTATCTTTTAAGAGACATAAAAATATATTAAAGGTACATTCGGACTAAGTCCTCTAGACCCCGAACAGCTTCCAGTAGGTTGACAAGTCTTCTGCCTTCATCTGTTACCGGTTGAATGCCTTGTCGAACCACACCAGCTTCCCTTGCTAGGCCGTGAAGATGACGGGCTGCTTTTTGCACTTGATCCAGGAAATCTCGGATGGTTGCGTCTCGGGCCCTCACCCTTCGCTGTGCTTGTTCCCAACGGAAACGCCATTGTAATCCTCCGTCGAAGGGCACCATCTGAAGCTCGTTTGCTTGCCTCTTGAACCCATCTACAATAGCTTCTAATTCAGCTATTGTCTTGCCATCTTTCTCATGTTGTTTTTCTAAGTCAGCTACCCGAACTCTCAAGCGCTGGTTCTGATATTGACTATCTGCCAAGCGTCTTTGGGCAGTCTTCATCTGTTCCTTCCAAGCTTTCTCATCAGGCCCCTCAAACTTCCTTTTCAGGCTATGAGCTTCGCCTTTCCAGTATTTAGAGGTTACCTTCAACTTGGAGTTATCCTTGACCTTATCTTGATACCCCTTTCTCAAGTCTTCGAGCTCAAAACGGACTCTTTTTTGTTCTTTTTCCCATTTTTCTGCCCGATCTTTCTGAGAGTCAGCATCAAGCTTCCACTGATAACGTTCAGCTTCAAGTTCCTTTATCCTTTGCTTCAGCTCGTTATTCCCAGCTTCAAACTCGGTCTTGGCTATCTCAAGCTCAGAAGGGACATGCCTGAGATGTTCTTCAAAGGTACGGGTGTCCTCACAGTCTGGCACCGGGATATTGTCATTCTTTCTCAATCTTCGTAACTCCACATAATCCGGAGTGAGCATGCTTCTGGCAGCTACAACATCCATCCGGAATACTTTCCTCCACGAATCGGCTGCTTCTTTGATCATCTTCTTATAGCTGTCGCCGTGATATTCAAACTCTGACCTAGCTAACCGGCATGTTGCTGGGACAAACTGACGTGCTCCATACTGTCTAAGTGCTAATAGCGGAGCATACCCGACTGCTCCCCAAAGTCCAAGTAAGGTCACAGTGTCGGAGTTACCACATCGAAAAAGAACATCACTGAGGAATAACCAAGGGGCTCTCCAGACGATATCTTGGTCTTGAAGATGCGTAAAGACCTTCATCCATTTTTCTTTCGAAGCGCCTTCATGCCATTTCAAGGTAATAAATTCACCTAGAGGTGAATAGGTGGTGCTGAAACGGCGGTAGGCAACCCCGTTAGTCTTCCAGAAGTGGCTGTGAATCCAGACCTGAAGGAGCTGAATACACCCGGTAAATCTTCCTCCGCCAGTTCTTTGGCAATGGTTGAGCGATCGAAAGGTCTTGGCCAAGATGGCTGGTGCTGGGTTAACTCGTTTAGAAAGTTGCTCAAATAGTTCCACCACGGCAGCGTCAATGCACCCCAAAGCTTTCGGAAAGATAATCAAACCGTACAGACCCAGTGCAAAAAGGTCTATAGTCTTCCACTCATCAGGGTGGTTTTTCATTAGTTGCTTTATGTGGATCCATTCAATTCCTTCTCCACTGCCTCTACGCTGAGTCCGATCAATTACCCATTTCTCATCTACTCTTGCAACTTTGGCCAGTGCATTCTTGAAGGGCTGGCTTTTGATGTGTTTAATGTAGGCTCGCTCAAGCTTGATGATTTCACAATGCAGCAGTGTAGTGTATTCTTCGATGGTAGGCACCATGTCCTCTTGGTTAAAAGTGAAGCAACTATATCCCGGGTTCCAGAATTGGACCATGGCTCTGATTAAGGGCTCATCAGTTTTAACATGAAGCAAGAGTGCAATGTCACCGTACCGTTGGCTGAACTTCTGTCTCCGATCATTCTTCCAACTATCCCAGATATCTCGAAGCTCTTGTACATTGTTTTGTTTTAGGCTGATAGGGGTGTAGCGAACCAACTCTGACACATAGCTTCCTTGAAGACTGTCTCCCTTTTCACTTTGAGTCTTCTCGGACCATAGTCGTGCCTCAGCGTTTTCAATCTCTTGTATTACGACACCTTTGTCTATAAATTCAGATTATTTGAGTTTTAATAAACACCTTTTTAGGGATCAATGGCCTTTTGTTATGATGCAAATGCTAAAAACAAACACAAAGGCAAAAAGGTTAGTAAAATAGAAATAGATAAAAATAAATAAAAATAAATGGTAAATGAAAAAACATAAAAAATAAAAAGGTTAGGAAAGAAATGTCCTAGGTTTTGGAATGTGATTTTGGGGTAGGCTCTATTTATTCAAAGCCTCCCGGTTTGGGTTCTAAAAACGGTACTCGAGTTCTCCTTGCTGGCGCCCCTTTGGACCGACCAGACCCTTAGTCCGAAACCCATCATAGGCTTGTGTGGACTAAGTTAAACTCGAGAGGACACATTTCCTTATGCCCATACGGAGAATAAATTCACACGAAGGCATAAGGTATATGAATCCCGAAGGCTACTTGCTAGGCCCATACGGTGAATAAATTCACACGAAGGCGTCGCTTTCACCCCCACTTAAAACGGGTTCGGAACTCGGGTATAGAGCCTTTGGATGAAAAATCTTTAAGGGCTGAAATCATTAAAAAACGGTCAGTACAACTATTTACTCGAAAATATAATCAAAAGTAAGTAATAAGGATCGAAATGTTACCTTAAAATTTAAACTTACCTTTTCATTAAAAAGACAACTGGAAATTACCTTAGCCTGACTCACTTAGGTCCCCAGCGGAGTCGCCAAGCTGTCTCAACCGTCTTTCGGTTGGGCCCCGGAATTGGGCTTCGACTTAGGAAAATGTGGATTGGAGTCGCCACCGATCATTTATTTAAAAATAAATGGGTTGATCGGATACCCTATTTCTTACCTGATCTGCGTCTTACCAGAGATGTGTCGGATTCGGGAGTCGGTTACAGTCAAGGAAGGGCTAGCACCCTTGAACTGCCCTTTCGGTACTGTGTAATTTCCAGTTGTCTTTAATTAAGAAAATTGAAAGTTAAATTAAAAGGTAAAATATTGATCCAAATTGCTTACCACTGATTGTTTGAAGTTCTCTCAAAAAGCCAAGGAAAGGGTTAGGTAATGAAAGTAATAAAATAGAAAAATAAGGCGAACAAACGAAATAATATAAAAAAACAATGTATACAAAAAAAAGAAAGAATGAAATATGACTAAATATAAAATAAAATATGCAAAGGAAAAAAAACGAAAATACAAATAAAGAAAAAGAAGAAAATATAATAAAATATAAATGGAGAAAAAAAATACACATAATAAAATAAAATATAAAACAATGAAAATGAAAAAAAAAATGCGTAATATACATATAATAAAAATAACAGTTATAATGGTAAAAATAGTAATGAAATAATAATGATGAAAATAATAAATAAAATATATATATATATATATATGTAGAATATAAAAATACATAAAAGATATATAAAAATAAAAAGTAAAAAAAATGAGTAATACATATACGTATATAATAATAAAAAATATAATATAATAGCATAAATAAATAAATAATAATAATAGTAAAAAGTAAAAGGGGGAAATAAATAAAATAAAAATGGAATAAATAATTAATGAATGAACGAGAAATATATATATTAAAGTATTGAAAAGGAAAAATATCAATAATAGGTAAAATGAATATATATATATATATGTATATACATACATAAATACAAAAAAAAATAAAATGTTAATAGAAATATAATTATAAGATAAAATGAGTAAAGTTGGTAAATAATAAAAAAAATACATATATAACGTATAAAATTATAAGATGTAGTAGCTAGATAAAGAAATGACCAAAAAGTTAATTAAAATAATATATGTATTAACACTAAGTATCTAGATGAAATATATAGAAAATACATATATATATATATATATATAATTACATGATATGGAATAAATAAAAAAAGGTTAGTATAAGTATTAAATTGAATCAAAAACAAGTTAAGTGGCTAAATTGAAAGAAAATCAGAATTAGAGACCAATTCAAAAGCAAATTCGGGGTCAAAATAATTCTTTAAAAGCAGCGAGGGACCAAAAGGGTAGTTTACCCTTTACTTCGTAAACATGCGCAGATCAAGAGATTGGGTCGGGTATACACGCGGTTTAACTGGTTAATATAAATGTTTTAAAAAAATAAATTAAACCTTCATTCTCATCTCTCTCGCCGAACCCTCTCTTCTTCTCTGATTTTCTCGAATGTTCTTCACCAACGAAGAACGAGGGTCTCGCTTTCCAGAAGAAAACAACGATTTTTTTCAAAGAAAATGGCCTCGGGAGGGTGGATCTAGCAAGATCTTCTCGAAAAGCCCCTCCCCGGGTCCTCGGCCTTCCATTTTTTGACTGTTTTCAAGCCAAACCACAAGCACAAAATGACATGCAAAGGAAGAGATGAACGAACAAAGGTAAAACGAATTACTACCTCTTTATTTCTATGCGAATCGTTTACAAATGCTTTGAGTTTGCTTCGGTTTTCTGTGATGTTTTCGTGACCTCCCTCTCGTAATATTTCGTATGATGTTCTTGCCAAATTCCTAGTCAATCCTAAACTTGTGTGCTTTTTCATAATATTTATAGCCCAGAAATGGCTATTTTTAGAGTTTAAATTAGAGTAAAACACTGATGTTGATTGTTGTTGCTTGTTTCTTTGCGTGGCCGAGAGTCCCGGTCGTTGGAGGCGAGACGTGCGGTGATGGGGGTCTTGGAGCGACGTCATAGCCCTGGAATCTTGGTGATGCGGCGCTGGATGGGGAAGCTGCTAGGGTTCTAGGAACCCTAACTCCAGTGGGTCACATGTGCTGGACTTGGTCCACTGTTGGGCCAGCAGATTGGTCTTGTAATATGCAAGAAATAAATAAAATTAATACTAATATATATATGTAAATATTATAAAAGTGTGGAGTAATACTAATATATATATGTAAATATTATAAAAGTGTGGAGACGAAATTATGTGTCTACAGTTTGAACTTAAGTTTGCATGTTTGGATTTTTTGACATCATGATTGATTTTTGAAACTCTTCAGTTCACATTTACTGCACCAATATTGATGTACAATGAATGAAGTAGTGGTTTACGATAGTAAATACAATGTAAAAAGGGTGTGGAGGAGACCAACTATTAATGATTCATCTCTACTGGTGGTAAAAAATGGACGAAGAGCCACAGATCAATCGAGACCCTAATGAAAGGTTTAGAATATTCTGAAAGAATATCTCTAGGGAGAGGCCGAAAAAATTTCTTTATGGACTTATAATATTTATATTAGATACTTTAAATGTTTGGTTGCCACGTGACCACTTATTTGTAGGACAAGCCACAATGCCATATAAGTTGGACCTGTTTTATGAATTTATCGAATTATATGAGCTATTAGCTTCCGAGATGTGAAATGGTATTTTGATATTTATCACAAGTAAATTTGAAATGTAATTTCTTTAAAGTGGCAGATGATATAATAAAAATTAGATTTGATGATAAATCAAATTAATATAATATATGTAGACATCCATTTTAGTCTGTATTTCTTTTATGAGCCCAACGCCCCATCTCATCAGCCTTCCTCACGCAGCAACAACCCGTCGAAGACCTCTCGCCCCACGCCTCATGCAACAAACCCGATTTTCCCGGTGATCTCAACAACCAAAAAAAGCAAGCAACACAGTTTGATTAAGACTCAAAGGCTAGTTTAAAAATAGGTTTTTTAGTATTATAAATAAGCTTGTAATCTCATCCGAATGGGGGAATTAGGAGCAAAATACACACAAAAGAATACAGAGTTTTTCAAAGAAATACCGAGGAGATTTATTTCGAAACAAAAGGGAGAGAGGGTACTAACCTCTTGGCCGGAGCCTTTTTCCGGCAATCGAGGGATTCATCTCTTGTCTTCTTCAACCTGAAGCATCACTTTCTCGGGAGCCTCCTCGATCCAAAAGAAATTTTCATTTCCAGCCGAATCATCCGCGGTCAAATATACTGAAAGATGGAAGAGTTTTGAGGTGATAACAAATGATAAGCCCTATGTGCGTGAACCAATAAAGTGGGATCTTTGAAGACTGTTTTCTCGACTCTATAGGATAAGGATGGATTAATGGGGATTTGGAAGTTTTTGTATTCGAGTGTTCTAATGTTATAGCTACTGCTTACAAAAACAAAAGATAATGCGTAGACTATGACGTGGTAAGTGGAGTTATGGAGTTCAATTGTGTTGTTTCTCTTTATGGAGAAAACTGGGTCTTTAAGGTACATGTCTACATGTTGGTATTTATTTTTTTTATTTTATTATCATCTTCTTATCCCATATAATGTGTTAAGTATTAAATAAAGTGAAATTGGTCAAATCATGCTTGTGTTATGCTTTTCAATGGACTATAATCTTCTAATAATAGACCATAATTTCATAGTTAAGTTTGAGTATTTTTTATTTGTTATTTATTTATTTATTTCTTATTTCTTATTTATTTTTTATTTTTTCCTTTGATTTATTATTTTATTATTTTATTATTTTCATGTTTTTTCTTTAATTTCTTTAATATTTTTTCCGGCTCTTTTAGAAAGAATTCCAACTGATCAAAGGTAAACAACTCGAATCGAATGCTTTTAAATTTTAATTTTAATTTTAAATTTTCGCAAATAAGACAACCGATAAATTAATTGGTATCGAAAGGGCGGTTCAAGGGTACTAATCCTTCCTTGACCGTAACCGACTTCCGAACCCGACACGTTTCTGGTAAAACACATATCAGGTAAGATAGTGTCCGACCTACCTAAATTCGTTCTAAAATGGTCGGTGGCGACTCTAACCCAATTATTAAAGTCGAAGCACAATTCCGGGCGCAACCGAAAGACAACCGCGACATAATATATGTTAAAATTATTATTATATTATATCATGTCACTATCTCGATCTAAATCCGAGTTTGAACATTTCAATAATGACCGTCTAAATTAGATGACAATCATAAATATAAAGAGTTCTATATATACACAATTGAAGAATAAATTCGAGTTTGAACTTTTCAATAATGACCGTCACAATTTATTCTCCGTATGGGCCTAGCAAGTAACCTTCGGGATTCATATAACTTATGCTTTCGTGTGAATTTATTCTCCGCATGAGCATAAGGGAATGTTTCCTCTCGAGTTTAACTTAGTCTATACAAGCTTGTAATGGGCTTAGGACTAAGGGTCTTGCAAGCCCAAGGGGGCACCAGCAAGGAGAACTCGGGTACCTTTTTTAGAACATAAACCAGGAGACTACAAGGAGTTAGAGCCCACCCTAAAATCTCATTGCAAACCCTAAGCTGCTTTGATATTATTTCCTTCTTTATTTCATGTTCAAAGCATGTGAACTAGAAATTTATGTAGTTAAGACTTGTTCAAAATCAACTTGCGGGATAGAGATCATGTTTGGGTAGGAATTAAAGCATGTGGGGCAGATATCATGTGTGTTAAGACTTTTTATTTTTATTATTGTTTTGATTTACCCCAATAACTATTTTTCATTTTTGTTCTCTTTCAATTTTTGACATTTGCATCATTCAAAAGAGATGTTGATCCACAAAAAATATGTTTGTTAAACGTAAATAATTTGTATTAATGGACAAAGGGGTTATAATACAAGAGATGAAAAGCTCAAAAGTCCAGCTATGGTCAGAAAAGACTTGAAATAGACCAGGTTTCCACCAAGAACGTCAAAAGTCAACTTTTCCAAAACGATATGGAAAAAGTTACAGGGGCAAGACAAGAAAAAGGTTACGGACCTGGAGTGTCATTTCAAAGACTACAAGAACAAGATGGTAAAACCCTAACTATGCTGGAGACCATTATGGATGCATTCAAGAAATAAGCCGATAAACTTCATATTGAGGGCTCCAATGACATTTTCATTGGAAACAAGCTCGGCAGAGAGTGAAAGTCGGAGATGCAGTCATTCGAGACTTTTTGGAGCAAGCAACTCGTCACTTGCACAGTTTAGCCAGAGAAGCCGGAATGGTTCGACAGGGTATTCAAATCAATTAGTCCAAAGTTGTTTGGGGTCTATACCTTTAAAATGTTTTTTGTCTCCTCAGACGTAACACTTTTGTCCTTGATAAGGATTATTTATAATAACATACACATTTTTTAAATCAATGCCTCTAACATTTCATGCATCATGCATTCTTGCATATTTCTCATAATTTTTTATTTTTTCATTGCATCCACACAATCTAGCAAAAGATTTTCATAAACAAATGGGTACAAACACTGGACGTACCTCCACCAGCTTCGGACACGTGTCATCCTCACAACACTCGCACAAAGCAAAATGGAAGCCAAGATTGCTCAACTTGAAGAGAACATACTAAGATTACAGAAAGAACCGGAAGAAAATAAATCAAAATCAACAAAGTACCTTGGATTTCATCACTACGAACCAGGACTATTGGTTGACCAGGTTATTTCACGGTTGCCTTGCTTGAATCAAATGAATGCTCCTTGGGCAAGTGGGGCATCTAGATGAGGCCTTATTCAATTTTGAGGCATCTTGTTTAAATTTGTTTCTTGAACTTTCTCATATTTGGAACTTGTTTTTGAACTTTATTTGGATATTTCAATGAATTTATGCGGAGCATTGAATCAAATTTACAACTTGAAATTCTTTGAATATCAACTGAATTAAAAAACCCTGTAAATGATTCAGAGTTACAGATCTTTGACAAAGTAACAAAACAAGGACTTTACCCCGAAAAGCCCGAACACCATACCCTTCTCTTACAAATAACCAATATAGTCTTCTCCATTCATAAGGCTTAGTATTTAGATGTGTATAGTTGCAGACAATATAGGGCATCTTTTGCATATGACATTACTATACTTTTTGTTTAAGACTTTCAGTGATGATAATGATCTTCACATATGTAATAGTCGAGTAAGTGAATCTAGTTCAGGTCAGTTGCTTGGAAATTGAACTCTAAAGATGATGTCATTAACTTTCAACAACACCTAGACTATAACAGGTTCTTCTTGACAAACTTAAGAAGTTGAATCCGTATACCCAAATTATAATTATATATATATATAATAAAGCTTGAGTTGTCCCTATAGAGCAATTGGTTAAACGCCCCAGCTTTATGGATAAGATTCAACTATCCTGATAAAGGCGATTATAATATACAATAAAGCTTGAGTTGTCCTTCTAGAGCAATTGGTTAAACGCCCCGGCTTTATGGATAATATTCAGCTAGCCTAATAAAGGTGATTATAATATCTATACAATGATATTGAGTTGTCCCTCTAGAGCAATTGGTTAAACGCCCTGGCTTTATGGATCCAACTAGCCATACAATGGCAAAATTAAATAAGGAGTTTCGGTAAAAATGGACTAAAGGAGTTAAGGAACACCTGTTATAGTCAAATTCACACAAGCACTCAAGAATTTCATTTTTAGACCGATATTTATGCACTACCTTTGTTAGAAGAGCTTACAAAACTTGAACAAATGGAAGATTTCAGAGAACCGAAATAGAAGGTCTTGTAATTGATAATGTTAGTTATGTCATTTTGTCTGCATCCCAATAAAATGCCAAGCCAAAGAAAAAACATATTGCAATGACCGAAAAATGACATTTTTTATGGCTGAAACTTTAGGTCAACCTAAAGCCAACTCATCCACTTGAATATTTGTCAAAGAGCTATAACTCTGAAAGCATTAAAAGAGCCATTGATTCCTTTGATATTCTTTGAACTCATGTTTTATGATTTGCTTTAATTGCGAAACCTAGAAATAAGTAACATTTTCAAAAATTCCTTTCGATAATTTTCAAAATTTTGAAAATAAGAAGGAAAACATTTTCAAACAAGATAAGTTCTCTGGAGGCATATCTTGAAAATCAACAAATATCTCTCCGAAGCTCAAGATTGAAGCTGGGGCAAGAGAAGCCAAATTTTTTGGTAAAATTTGTTGGAGCAAAGAAAACAAATTGTCTCAAGTTGAGATTTGCAATGATACACCCTGGTAAAAATGAAGATAAACTGAGTCAGGGATAGATTGAAGACTGCCCACGCAATTATTCTCTTCACAGATCAACGTTATGTACATCAGATTTAAACATATTGAAGAATCCAAGATCAAGAATAAGAAATTCAAAATTCCAGAATCAAGAAGACTGACAATCAGGGATTGAGATTTCTCTCCAAATACTAAAATAACATATTTCACATATACATTTTAGGCACACATAAGACCATTGCATCCATAGCTTCGCATATGTGCATAATTTTGCAGATTCATGTTTCACAGCGAAATATATTGAACTCCAAAGAGATGCAATTTACAAGTGTGGATTTTAACATCACAACGAAGGGCGTCCAATTAAAAGATCAATTTCACAGCGAAGGAGCCATCCATGATTTCAACTTCATGAAGAAGGATATTGTGCCCGATGAAGTGATTTAGCGTCACATCAAACATGCCATCCACAGATTTGACTTCCTGAAGTCAACGATTAGAGCTTCTGAAAGGATTTCTTTAACATGCAGGAACAATCATATTTGAGATTGTTTCTCTTGAAACAAGGGGTCGTCTCGCTTGAGACTAATTTACTCAAAATAAAGTTGTCTCTCTTGAGATAGTTTGAAATAAATTTTATCCCTCTTGAGACATTTTCCCTTGAAACAAAATCTTTGAATATGTTTCCCTTGAAACAAATTTTGTCTCTCTTGAGACAGTTTCCCTTGAAATAAATCTTTGAATATGTTTTACATTAAACAAATTTCGTCTCCCTTGAGACAGTTTCTTTTGGAACTAAGTTTTGTCTATCTTGAGTCAGTTTCTCTTGAAACAAATTTTGTCTTTGTCTCTTTTGAGACAGTTTCTTTTTAAACAAATTTTGTCTCTCTTTTTCCCTTGAAACAAAGTTTTGTCTCTCTTGAGACAATTTCTCTTGAAACACCAACCTTTGAATATGTTTCAATTGAAACAAAATTTTGCCTCCCAGGAGACAGTTTCTCTTGAAACACAGAAAAAAAACCTTTGAAATCGTTTCTCCTGAAAAAAAACATTTTTCTTGAAATACAAAGACCTTCGAGTTCGACTACACTCAGCTTCGAGGGCACATTATTTGCAACATAACTCAAGGCTAGAAGGGTTATCAGCCAAAGACCTTAGAGTTCGATTCCATTCAGCTCAAGGCACATTATTCACAGCATAGCTCAAGGCAAGAAGGGATATCAGTCAACAAATTGTCGAGTCCGATTAAATTCAGCTTGATGACACATCAATCGCACTACTGTCCGGTTGCAGTCGAGGTTTTCAAGTCGAGAAGAAGATATGGGTTAGCCGTGCCTTAGTGACAAGAAACTGTTTTCCGGCAGCATAGCTTAAGTCGAGAAAAGCTATCTGTCAACAAAGACCTTTCGAGTTCCTGTCAACCGCATAGTGGAGTTAAGGAACTACTTTCCAGTCGAATTTTTAAACCAAAGTCTTTAAACCTAGAAGAAGTCCGAGGTTGACTATAATTTGGCAATGAGAAGCCACATTCCAGTCCAAATTCTTAAATACGGTTTGAATTCCAAGATAGACTCGACTTCGCGACGGAGGAGCCATCTGCAACTCAAATTGACAGGGAGTTATTCTTCAACTCCACTGAACGAAAATTTGTGTCTTTTTATCTTTGTCCTATTTTTTGTTCCACGAAAAAGGACAAAGAGGGGCAGCTGTTGTTGGGAAATAAGCCGAGTACGAGCAATTTCCCTATAACTAGATTAGTGAGAATGCGAAATAAAAGCGGAAAAATAATACCCGAAATTGATAACGGAGTTCAACCAATTGTGCCTACGTCTTCAGACTGCTACAGATCTTTTACTAAGAGAGAAAATTTACAGGTGTTTACAAAACACTCACTACTCACAAGAAAGCTCTCTAATATTGGGAGAAAAAAATGATTTGGGATGATTTTGAAGCTAAATGAGCTAGGGTATTTATAGTTGAAGCTTAGGGACTAATATTACAAATACCCTAAAAATATAATGACTAAAGTTGCAATATTCTCATTTCTATTTCAACAATAGATGCCCATTTATTGCCATACGCCCATATTGCTCAAAATCCCACCGAAAGTTTTTTTGTTTTATTTGACTTTTCAACTCAACAATCTCCTACTTGAAGACTGATTTTAATATGTCTTCACACCTTGATCAAAGCAACAATATTTCTGGTCTTGTTATTCTAGAATGCCAACTGAAGCTGAACACAACTTCAGTTTGTCCGTAGTCACCGTCTTTGTCAACATGTCTGCCGGATTTTGAGCTCCACTAATCTTTTCAAGCTTCAAAATCCCATCTTCCAGAAGAGACCTGATAAAATGATATCTCAATTGTATGTGCTTCATCATGGAATGAAAAAACAGATTCTTTGCTAGATGGATAACACTTTAATTGTCGCAATACAAGACATTGTTTTCTTGTTTCTTACCTAACTCATCCAAGAAATGTTGGAGCCAAACCATCTCCTTGCTGGTTTCCGTAACGACATATTCTGCATCAGTTGTGGAGAGAGCAACTATCTTTTGTAGTTGCGAAACCCAACTCACTGCAGTTCCTTCTAGAGTATAGACATACCCTTTAGTGCTACTTCTGATGTCGACATTTATCGTATCTTCACCTTTGAAACAAAGTGTTTTGTTTATAGTCCCCCGCTGATATCTAATGATCCATTTGACAACTTCCTAGTGTACCTTGCCTGGATTATTCATGTACCTACTAACAGCTCTCACTGCTTGAGCAATATCTGGTCTAGTACAAACCATGGCATGCATCAAACTTCCAATTGCAAAGGCAAACGAAACCTTCACCATGTGTGCACGTTCTTCCTCCGTCTTTGGTGATTTTTCTTTGGAGAGTCTAAAATAAACACCTAAAGGTGTACTTATTGGTTTAGCATCTTGCATGTTGAACCTGGAGAGTACTTTGTTGATGTACTCAGCCTGTGATAACATCAAAGTCCCCGACTTTGTGTCTCTCTTGATCCTCATCCCAAGAATCTGCTTTGCAGCGCCCAGATCTTTCATTACAAATTGCTTCGACATTTTTTGCTTCAAGTTTATAATCTCTTGCATGTTTGAACCTACAACAAACATGTCATCAACATACAACAATAAAATAATGAAGCTGTAGTTGAACTTCTTGATGTAACAACAATGATCTGCTTGGCATTTGGTAAAACCACAGCTGCTCATAAAGCTATCGAACTTCTTGTACCATTGTCTAGGAGCTTGTTTTAAACCATACAAGCTCTTCTTCAACCTGTATACCAGTTTTTCTTGTCTATCTCTATGAAGCCTTCTGGCTGTCTCATATAGATTTCTTCCTCTAAATCACCATGAAGGAAAGCTGTCTTTACATCTAGCTGCTCAATATGTAAATTCTCTACAGCTACAGTTTTCAACATAAGTATGATTGTAGACAGTTTTACGACTAGAGAGAAAATTTCATTGTAGTCAATACATTCTTTTTGCTGAAAACCTTTCACAACCAATCTTGCTTTTTAGCGTTTACTCCCATCGTGCTCTTCTTTGATCCTGTAAATCCACTTGTTGTGGAGTGTTTTCTTGCCTGATGGTAATTCAGCTAATTCCTATTTCTGATTTGACATAATCGAGTCTATCTCATCTTTCATGGAAGACTCTCACTTGACTGAATCCTCTACTTGCATTGCTTCATCATTGCACTCTGGTTCTCCATTGTCAGTCAGTAACAAGTAGTGCAAAGAAAGAGAATACCGCTGGGTTGGTTTAGGAATTCTGGAGGAGCGTCTTAGTTCCGGTGTATCTGGTTCTTCTTGAACTACTTCAGGACTGATCTAAACATCATTTCAAGAAATCTCCTCGAACTCAGCAAATTCTTTTGTTTCAGCTTCGGTGTTGGAGATACTTGAATCTATGATTGATCTGTCTTTGTACATCATATTCTCATTGAAAATGACATCTCTGCTTCTGATAATCTTCCGATTTTCGTAGTCTCAAAACCAGTAACCGAACTCATCACCACCATAACCAACAAATACACATTTGTTGGACTTGGCATCAAGTTTACTTCTTTCAGCAGAGTTTATGTGTACATAAGAAATACAACCAAACACTCTTAAGTGTGAAAGGTTTATTTCTTTCTTGCTCCAAGCTTTCTCTGGTATTCCACCATCCAAGGGAACTGAGGGCCCACAGTTGATCAGATAAGCTGCAGTGTTGATAGCTTCAGCCCATAGCATTTTAGGCAAGCCAGCATGTATCCTCATACTTCTGGCACGTTCATTTAGAGTTCTGTTCATACGCTCTGCTACGCCATTCTGCTGCGGCGTCATGGGAACTGTTGTCTCCGTCTTGATCCCATTATTTGCGCAGAAATCTTTGAATCTTTTATTTTTGTACTCTTTTCCGTTATCAGACCTCAACTGTTTGACTTTCAAACCAGTCTCATTTTCCACCATGACCTTCCATTTTCTGAAGGTATCAAAGACTTCTGATTTCTTCTTCAGAAAATAAACCCACACATTCCTTGTAGAATCATCGATGAAGGTGACATAATATAGTGAGCCTGCAAGGGATGGAACTGGAGATGGTCCCCATACACCAGTATGAACCAACTCTAACTTTTATGCCTTGGGTGTCTTGTCAATCTTTGCAAAACTATCTTTCTTTTGTTTGCCAAAGATACAATTCTCGCATAGTCCGATATCTACACTCTTTAGATCCGACAGCTTCCCTTTTGACAAAAGTGTCTTCATCCCTTTCTCGATCTTATGACCAAGCCTTTGGTGCCATATGTTTGATTTTCCATCAGCATCTGCTGCAACAATGATATTCTCTAAATTTGATGTTACATAGAGAGTACCAGTCTTCTTACCACGAGCAATGACGAGTGCTCCTTTGGTAATCTTCCATTCACAACCTGAAAAGGTTGTGCTATATCATTCTCCATCAAGTTGTCCTACAGAAATCAAATTTCTTTTGAGGCTAGGAATATTTCTCACTCCCTTCAGCGTCCAGGTGGTCTGGTTTGACAACCTTAATCGGATGTCTCCTTTTCCGACGATCTTCAAGGTTTCATCATCAGCTAGATGAACCCTCACAAAATCACCACTGACATAGTTCTCCATGATTTCTTGGCATGGAGTTGAGTGAAAATATGCCCCTTAATCCAATATTCATGATTCAATCGGACTGTTGACTCTTAGAATCATGGCATCACATGCCTCCTCTGTCATATTGGCATATTCCTATGCGCTGGTATCTTTTTTCAGTGCTCGGCAATCTCTTTTAAAGTGACCCTTCTTGCCACAATTATAACAGGTATAATCTTTCTTTCCCATTCTTGATTTTCCCATTCTGGATTTCGATCTGCCACGATTTGAATTTCTTTCTGACGTTCTCCCTCTGGACTCCGTGTGCAAGGCTGAGGAGGTTGATGTTTCACCCGATTCTCTCCGTCGAATTTCTTCGCTCAGTACCACATCCCGAACATTGTCGAATTTCAATTTACTATTTCCTGGCGAGCTGCTAATTGCTGTAACAGTAGCATTCCAACTGTCTAGTAGAGATGATAAGAGAATTAAAGCTCGAACTTCATCATCGAATTCAATTTCCACGAAACTCAACTGGGTTGTAATTTTGTTGATTTCATTTAGGTGTTGAGCCAATGATGTCCCTTCCGCCATCCCCAAATTGAATAATCACCTCATCAAATGAACTTTGTTTGAGGTCGATGGCTTCTCATACATAGTAGAGAGAGTCGCTATAAGACTCGCCATGATCTTTTCCTTTGCTATGTTGAAAGCAATATTTCAGGTCAATGTCAGTCGGATAACTCCGAGGGCTTGTCTGTCGAGAAGAGCCCAATCTTCATTCTTCATGCCCTCTGGTTTCTTTCCTAAGAGATGTTCATATATATTTTTCTAGTACAGAAAATATTCAATCTGCATATTCCAAAAGACAAAGTCCGTACCATCGAACTTTTCAATTTTCATCTTCCCTTCGTCTGCAGCCATCACTCCCACTCGAATATGGCTTCTTTGGATCGTTTCTGACAATTTCTGCGAACCTCCGTGTATTAGAACACCTCCGTCGATAAATTCGTATCGCCGACAAAATTTTACTATTCATAAAATTCAATATTCAAGTGAATAGTAATGAATAGTAACCTCGCAAAAAAATTGACAAAATTCACAACCAAAAGCTCTAATTACCAGTTGTTGGGAAATAAACCGAGTACGAGTAATTTCCCTATATCCAAATTAGTGAGAATGCAAAATAAAAGCGAAAAAATAATACCCGAAATTGATAACGGAGTTCAACCAATTATGCCTACGTCTCCGGACTACTGCAAATTTTTTACTAAGAGAGCAAATTTATAGCTGTTTACAAAACACTTACTACTCACAAGAAAGCTCTCTAGTATTAGGAGAAAGAAATGATTTGGGATGATTTTGAAGCTAAATAAGCTAGGGTATTTATAGTTGAAGCTTAGGGACTAATCTTGTAAATACCCTAAAAAATACAATGACTAAATTTACAATATTTTCATTTCTATTTCAACATTAGCTGCCCATTTATTGCCAGCCGCCCATGTTGCTCAAAATCCCATCGAATTTTTTTTTTGTTTTATTTGACTTTTCAACTCAACAGCTGTAGATATCCATTTTCGTCCGTATTTTTTTATAAACCCAACGCCCCCATCTCACCAGCCTTCCTCACGTAGCAACAACCCACCGAAGACCTCTCGCCCCATGCCTTGATCTCAACAACCAACAAAAGCAAGCAACACAGTTTGATTAGGACTCAAAGACTAATCTAAAAATAGATTATTTAATATTATAAATAAGCTTGTAATCTCATCCGAATGGGGGAATTAAGAGCAAAATACACACAAAAGAATACAGAGTTTTTTAAAGAAATATCGAGGAGATTCATTTAGAAACAAAAGGGAGAGAGGGTACTAACCTCTCGGCCGAAGCCTTTTTTCGGCAACCGAGGGATTCATCTCTTGTCTTCTTCAACCTAAAGCATCACTTTCTGGGGAGCCTCCTCGATCCAAAAGAAGTTTTCATTTCCAGCTTAATCATCCGCGGTCAAATATACTGAAAGAGGGAAGAGGTTTGAGGTGATGACAAATGATAAGCCCTATGTGCGTGAACCAACCAAGTTGGATCTTTGAAGACTGTTTTCTCGACTCGATAGGATAAGGATGGATTAATGGAGATTTGGAAGTTTTTGTATTCGAGTGTTCTAATGCTATAGCTACTGCTTACAAAAACAAAAGATAATGCGTAGACTATGACGTGGTAAGTGGAGTTATGGAGATCAATTGTGTTGTTTGTCTCTTTCTGGAGAAAACTGGGTCTTTAAGGTATATGTCTACATGTTGGTATTTATTTCTTTATTTTATTATCATCTTCTTATCCCATATAATGTGTTAAGTATTAAATCAAGTGTAATTGGTCAAATCATGCTTGTGTTATTCTTTTCAATGGACTATAATCTTTTAATAATAGACCATAATTTCATAGTTAAGTTTGAGTATTTTTTATTTGTTATTTATTTATTTATTTCTTTTTTATTTTTTCCTTTGATTTATTATTTTATTTTCATTTTTTTATGTTTTTTCTTTAATTTATTTAATATTTTTTTCGACTTTTTAAGAAGAATTCTAACTGATCAAAGGTAAACAACTCGAATCGAATGCTTTTAAATTTTAATTTTAATTTTAATTTCAAATTTTTGCAAATAAGATAATCGATAAATTAATTGGTACCGAAAGGGTGGTTCAAGGGTGCTAATCCTTCTTTGACTGTAACCGACTCCTGAACCCGACACGTTTATGGTAAAACGCAGATCTGGTAAGATGGTGTCCGACCCACCTAAATTCGTTCTAAAATGGTCGGTGGCGACTCTAACCCAATTATTCAAGTCGAAGCCTAATTCCGAGCGCAACCGAAAGACGGCCGCGGCATAATATAGGTTAAAATTATTATTATATTATATTATGTCACTATCTCAATTTAAGTTTGAACTTTTCAATAATGACCGTCTAAATTAGATGGCAACCATAAATATAAAGAGTTCTATATATACACAATTGAAGAACAAATTTCCAATTTCAGTTTCTTCCAATATGGTAATTACAAATAAAAACACAATTTGCAATAAATAAAACCCATAAATGTTACATTTGATTATTAAAAGCCATACATATTGATTCTTCTTGATGTTCATATAGATTGGTTCTCACCCTTATATAGAGGTCTGGTTTATAAATATAAATAAACCAAATATATTTTTATTTTGTTCGTTTATTTAATTAATAAATATAAAAGTAATGAATATATTTATTTAATTTAATAAAATCGATAACGCAAATTATTAGAGCAAAACAAGTTCATGTCTTTTGTCTTGATGCTCTCTTTCCCATGATCACGGCCTAATATTATTCAAAATCCCCAATATAATCTGGCAATCAGTACTAACAACATTCGTCTCGTCAATGATATTCTTCGGCACGGCCACCGACGGGTTTTTCTTGAAGAGGTCCGAGCAATACGAAACCATCGGCATAGCATCCCGAGTGATCGCGAGCTTCGCTGCATCGGCCCCTTTATCAGTCAGAAACCGGCCTGCCGACTCGATATTATCCCGTGCCCCAACAAATCTCCACCAGCATTCATCAAGTAGGTTATGAAGTGCAGGGTCCTTCGTGCTCGAGTACACGTTATTCGTATCAGTGTATAGTTTATTGGCATCGCGCGTACCACACGCGATCGATATCATCCCCAAGCCCTTGATGTCGGCTGTTGCGCTCTTCGGATCGCTGTGAAGACATGTCTGGCAAAGACTAGGGTCCGGTGTTCTGTTGCAGACTTCGATTATCGTCGCTTCACTCGACATTACATGGAAGGATTGTAATGTGAAGGTTAAGGTGGTAAGGGAAATGGTGAAAAGGCAGAACCAGAACTTCGCCATTGTTGATGTTTTTGTTTAGTGAATGATAATTTCTTTGTTTACAGTAATTTATTTATATTGCTATTGTTTTGTTAGTGTTTCCTTCTATGAATGATTTTTTACCATTTTTTTATGCTAATTAATTTGCTGATGATAAAATCCTAAACATTAATGTAAATAACTGTTGATTATTGCTTTAAGTAATATTACAGCTCATGTTATTAATTAAATCATTACTTTTATATAACTATTAATATTTAATTTATTAATTAATTAATTTGGATCGGATACTATAGAGCTGAAGTCGACTCTCTCAATCTAATTTGCTTCATTTACAAACATCATGATTCAAATCATTAACTTTGATTAAACAATTTAGTGTCTAATCTTACAAGACTAACGGATTGTTAGTTCGTTGAATCAAACAATATATTTAAAAAAACAATTACATCAAAATAAATATACCCTAATTTTTTAATTCTCATTTCAACTAAATAAACTTAATGCTAATAAATTAAAATATATATTTTTATTGTTTTTATATATGAAAATGAACCATAGATATTTTTTCCCCCGAAAAAAAATACATGTCTTAAAACAGAACACTTGTTCAAGCTGCTGGGAGCAAACAGCAACATCATATGTAACAGATATTTTGTGCACTTGAAATGATTAATCAAAAGCCACCAAAAAAGATTCTTCCTTTATCCTTCTTCTCAGAATCCGAAACCCTTTGCTGCAAATGCTTCAAGCTCTCCTCCTTCCTTCTCCTTCCACCCTCCTCCACCATCCACCATCTTCTTCCCGACTTTTCCTTCTCCAAAACCCCAATTTTTTCTCCCCTTTATCTGCCCACTCCAATGTCCATTTTCGGCCATTGTTAGCAGCGCGAGAACCCTTAAGTACCACCACAGCAGAAGCTGAAGAAGAAGAAGGAAACGATCCCATCGAGTTGCCACCATCTTATTCGTCTTTCTCTTCTTCTTCTCCGCTCCAAACAGCCACCACTGTTTTGCTCTCCGGTGCCATCGCCGCCTTCCTGTTTCGTTCCATTAGACGACGTGCTAAGCGCGCTAAAGAGCTCGTGAGTTCCCGTTCTTGTCTGGTATATTTCAATCATCTTTAAAACTTGGTTGATTACTCTGTTTTGCTGTGTATAGAGATTGAGATCATCGGGGACGAAGAAATTATTGAAGGAAAAGTCACTGAACAAGTTGAAAGCAATGGGGTCTGCTTCAGTTAAAACCAAATCATCGAAACCAACACCAGTTGATGCATTGCTGGGAAGCTTGATTGCCGGTGTCATTACTGTTTTTCTCTTTAAGTTCACCACTACCATTGAGGCAGCTCTTAGCCGCCAGACAATCTCTGATAATTTCTCGGTTTGTCCTCTCAATTACCCTTAACTGTGGCTCATTTTAATTGTTTCTTATAGCTTTTAGCTGCTTAATTCTTGGAGTAGGTGAGTAGTGTGACCTGTAAACATACATGACCATTAACCGGACTCTACATTTATCCTATAGTATTTGTATCCATCACTGTGTCTGATATACATTCGAGATATGATCCTTCAAATATATAAAAATCGATCGAGTATACCAGTGTCGGGCTTATCTATAGCTGAAACTAATGTATACAGGGACCTTCATGTAGTATAGGGTGCTTCTGGATTTCCTTAACAAATAATTCTGGAATAAGAGGGTCCTTTGAAGGGTTTCCTTTGTGGATCATAGCCTACGGAGTCTCATATTCTATGACTAATTATTCTTATTTGGTAAGACTTTTTACATGATTATTGACAAACGATCATATTCATTCAATCTACTGATTACGAGTAGTCATTATATAAACTTAAGCCTAATATTGGCATCATGAGTCACTATAAAACTCTTCGGTCAAGATTACGGGAGGGGACTTTTGGATGATCTTGGTCTTTTTCAACATTTTTCGTCTTCGTTTTTTCAGTTCCCCCCTTTAAATCAGATGTCTAGAGTTGTCTACAATACTACCATGAATCACTGACTATGACTCTATGTCCCAATCAAAAGAGATGAATTGTCTATAATCGTTATAACTTAAATGTTACCGTCAGTAATTTATTTAAACGTTGTCATTTTTCTCAAGCATTTTTCATCTTTATGCTTTGCAGGTTCGTCAGATAACAATAACTATCAGGTAGTTCCTTATTAATCTATGTTGCGTCTACTCTTCATTTTAGTTATAATATCTGTTTACGATATCTTTTTCCGATATATATATATTTGAATATAGGTGTGGGAATATGGCCTTCAAAGGATTCTTCTAATACATGAATTTTTTTTTAAAAAATCGATCACTCGTGTTGAACATATACTCGTATCCGGTACGTACAATAATGTTATTAGTATTCATTATTGGTCTCATACCTTAATATGCTGATTTGTAGGACTATTGTGAATGGATTGTGCTACCTTGCAACATTTGTTTATGGCTTCAACTCTCTTGGTTTGTTCCTTTATTCTGGCCAACTCGCCCTGAGTCCAATCATGGAAGGTTCCATGATTAATGAAAATGAGAATAAAGGTGAGCAGAATGTTGGCTCACTGAGTTCAGTGAAACAAAATGCTGTGGAAGGGACTGAGTTGACTAATAGCAGGGAAAGGGAGGATCGGAACCCAGATGATAAACAATAAAAATGGAGATTGTGTTCGTGTTTGTGTTATTTTCTCGTATATAATCTATGCTCGAATCTCATGTTATGTATATTTGACATATTTTATTTATAAAGGGAAAATGTAAATGTTACATCATCAAATCGATTTAAATGTAATAGAACAATAACGATATCTTTAAGATGATATTAATTATTTTATTCTCCGTTGGGCTATCACATAATATAATTAAAAAAATCAAAATGTTAATTGATTGTCCTTAATTAAAATATTTCATAGCTAATTCCAATGTTATCTTCCATTACTAACCAAAATCACTTTTAAAAATATCCAAAACTAGATCTGTAGGAAATAAATAAATAATAATAAAAGGACTATGTATTCTAATCAATCAACTAAAACTATAAGAACTATGAAATATACCCTAAAATAACCATGAGAAAAAGAACTTGGATCAAATGACATTACCGGAATTCTGAGGAGATGCCGGTTTTCGTGTCTCGTACCTCAAATCTCAGGGAAGCTTAAGGATCCTAGAAGAATGAGGAATGTCTTGTGCTTGAATAGATGAAAAATGGAGGAAACTAGGACACGGAAATCACCCGAGGCTAAGCGGAACAGCAGCCAGTGTTCTTGACAGATGAAACATCATCCTTGCCGCCGACATTGATGGAGTGTCCCTTGGGCAATGCCCCATGATTATCACCTACTTCAAGTGCTTTTCGGCTGACAACCCTGTATACTTCAGTTAGCACCTCGGTGAATGCATCGTCAACATTCGTGGAATCAAGTGCAGACGTCTCCATAAAGAAGGTATTTTCTCTTTCAGCAAATGCCCTGGCATCCTCGGAGGCAACGGCACGCAAGTGTCGCAGGTCTGCCTTGTTACCAACAAGCATAATCACGGTACTGGAATCCGTGTGACCCCGTAGTTCCTTCAGCCATCTCTCAACATTCTCAAATGTGACACGCCGAGTGACATCATAGATAAGCAATGCACCGACAGCTCCTCGATAGTATGCACTTGTAATTGCCCGGTATCTGCAAAAAAAACAAAACAATAAATCAGCTCTCAGAAAACTTTCGAAACAATTGACTTACAGGAGAAAGTGTGATTCAAATATAAAATCATTTCTATCTTCATTTTACACCAATAACACCTCAAACAAATGCACTTGAATTAGTGACGCCAAAGTCGGTCGAGAGATTTTTACATAGCATAGACCTTGCACACCCTTCCAGAAATTCCGGCACCCAAAACATTCGAGACCAAGGAGAGCCAACCTAGAATTTTCATTTCGTTCCCTAAAGCTTCTCGATGCAGTTTTTATTTAATTCAGAGAAATGTAAAAATGCAATTCATACAAGTCCGAACATCAGAGTTTATGGATAAAAGGATCATCGGAACTGAAAGAGACACTTGACAACATGCTCAATTCATGGATAACGTGAACTTTAACACTAAAGCAAGATCAATCTATAGAATAAATACAGCAACAAAATGTAAAACTAAACGAAAATCTTGCTAAAACAAACCATTAAAAGATGATCCGTGGATCAGATACACAAAGGATTTCCTCTTGATCTATATCCTAAAGACGCTTGCAAATACAGTTTGAAGATTCAACTAGAACTTTTAAGAGAAGTTGGTTTTCTTTTCTTCAACATTTTCAGTAATGAATCAAATCGTAACATATATCTATGAATTTTCCCTAAGCGCTGTCCGTTAGTAAACAAACTGAGATTTTGTATATAATCTAATACATGCTAATTTCTAACCCAAATTGAGTTCCATAACCTGTCAATCAACAAAGTTGCATTTCACATAGGCTTAAACATGCACCAATCTAAAAGCAATCCTATTTTTTAGCAACCAAGCAATCCTATTTTCTTAGCAACCAAGCAATCCAACGAACAACACAAATTGCTCAATTTCACCAATCCAATACACTAATCTAATAATCATATTCTTTTCCTCAAACCAGTAAGAAACTCTGAAAAAACCCGAAAACCCAAATGCAAGAACATAACAAAACGAAACAAAATGAGAGTATGAGAATGATGCGAGTGTAGCTTTCCTCCATTTTCTCAGCAACCAAATAGAAATCCAAATTTCAAAATGCACATTCTAATAATTCAATGCACCAATACGGAAAACACCCAATTTCCCTCGAATATATCAGAATTCAAAAACTTTACAACTAATAGAAACCACCAGAAAATAAGTAGAAGAATGAACCTTTCTTGTCCAGCAGTGTCCCAAATCTGGGCCTTAATGACCTTCATCGACCCGAATTGTCCAACAAATTCGATTTGCCAACACCCGAATCGCCGATCAACACCACCTTGAATAAGAGATCGTAGTCATCGTCCGCTCTATAAGCCGCCATATTGGCTCACCGGTTCAGGTTCCTTTATGGAAATATATATATATGAAATTGTATCAAATGGCAAAGATGAGTGGCACCAGAGAAAGAGTTTGAATTGGGGAAAAAAATTAAAAAACGGTCATTGAACTATTTTAAAATAAAACTTTTAATACTAAATTTTTAAAATTATAAAATAAGTATTAAATTTTGGGTAATCACACAATGATCTCTTGACTATAGAATGTTACTTTGTTGAATCCCTCAACTATTAAAAGTTACAAAATGATCTC
This sequence comes from Hibiscus syriacus, assembly GCF_006381635.1. Classification (NCBI taxonomy): domain Eukaryota; kingdom Viridiplantae; phylum Streptophyta; class Magnoliopsida; order Malvales; family Malvaceae; genus Hibiscus; species Hibiscus syriacus. The sequence continues at coordinate 926,627 of NW_024063096.1, forward strand.
TTGATTATAGGACATTGATTTATTGAGTCCTCAACTATTAAAAGTTATAAAATGGTCATCTGACTATTCATATGTTTCAGACTCATATTTTTCAGTTAAAAAAATAACGGTTGTCTAAACTAGATTTTAACCTATAGACTGAGATATGATAAAATATGATCACAGAACCGTTTGAATTATATTTTGTCGATCGACTTTTCGTTTACATTATGTGATTGAGTCAGTGCTAGAAACATTATATCGTCGAGTCAGTGCTCGAAAGCAATGGCGATGTCAGTAGACATTATTAAAATATGATTATATAATATCTCAATAAGCAAGTTAACTTCCAAAGGTTGTCAATTTTAACAAAAAATGACGAGTTTGGAACATATGATTAGTCATTTGACCATTTTGTAACTTTTCATTGTCGAGAGACTTAACAAAATAATACTCTATAATCAAAATATAATCTTGTAACTTTTAATAGTCAATGAACTCAATAAAACATCACCTTATAATCGAGAGATCATTTATATATTTTACCCTAAATTCTTAAATTTATTATAAAATGAGCATTGCATTGTTACTATCATCCGTAACTGTTAACTGGAATGATGTAATACATAAAATTAATAATATATTATATCTTATTTGACTTATAAATTTTAATTATTTTTTATAAACAAACACTTTTGATCGATTGATTAAGTTGTTCATTTTTGTTTCCTCATTTTTTTTAGGTCATGAGTTCTATATTTATTAAGAGCACTTTCCATCTTTCTCTAGAGCTTATCTTCCATATAGGATTAAGAATGTTTAGAATTTATCAAAAATTAATTTTTTATATATATTATATTTTTAAATAATAATTAAATAACTTTTTAATTTTTTTTAAAAAAATATGAAATTTCATAATTATTTTTAAAATATATATATTAAATAAATATATTACTATTAAATTTAATCTATGCTTTATTAAATATATTTATTATTTAATATATTTTTCTATCGATTTTACCATTGATTTAGAATGGCAAAATCTTCTCTCCAAAAATACCCAACATTCACCCTCAATAAAATCCCACCAAATGTCAATTAAACTTCGTTTCCTTATCAAAAGAAATGCCCACAATGGCAAACTTCATTTCCACCACCACCACGAATGACTCTAACCATCAAAACCACCACCACCAACCGTCGTGGGCCGACGAGTTCCTCAACTTCTCATCGACACGTCGCGTAGCCCATCGCCGTTCCATCAGCGTCGATTTCATAGCCTTCCTCGACCAACCATTGGAGGAAGAAACTAGGGGGGTCATCAATGCCATGATGACAGAACCAAACATGTTCGACCGCCTCGACGACGAGCAGCTCAAGGCCTTATTCACCGACGATGTCACGTTGACCGTGCCACCGATGACGACAGTTTCTTTGACGAGCCCTTCCACGCCGCCGATGTCCGATCAGAATAGCAACAACGATGAGAAGCCGACACAGGGAGAGGTGGAAAGTTCATGCAAAGTACACGAAACACAAGCTTCGGAACCTCCATCGACCTCCAATGGCAGTGATCCGATCATTGATCCAAAGAGGGTTAAGAGGTAAAAAAAACATATATCGAACAAAAACAAAACAAAAATCAAAACCCATTAAAGCTTATTTTTTTCAATGAATTATTTAATTTGTTTTGATGGATTATAAGAATTCTGGCAAATCGGCAATCAGCGCAAAGATCAAGAGTAAAAAAGCTGCAATATATTTCAGAGCTTGAAAGGAGCGTAACAACATTACAGGTATACAAGCATGCATGCATGTATATATATATATATATATGTGACAGCTTTTTTACGTATTTTTCTACGTAACGTATTGTTCATTTGTTTGTTGAAAAATGAAGACGGAAGTATCAGCATTATCGCCGAGGGTTGCAGTTCTGGATCGGAAAAGATTGATGCTTACTGTTGAAAATAGTGCTTTAAAGCAAAGAATTGCTGCTTTGGCTCAAGACAAGATTTTCAAAGATGGTAACACCACTTGTTCGTTAATTATTAATTACCATTATAATTTTAAGGGTAAACTACATTAGATATATTCTAACTTTAGGTGATATATGATTTATACTAATGAACTTTTAATTGTTCTAACTATAATATTATATTTTGATTTTGATATTAATTATACTACTAGACCGATAAAATTCAAATGGTATAATAATATGGACTAAACGATATCGTTTTGGTGCGACTATTGACATAAAAAACAACTTCCTTTATGCACTAAACTTTAGAAATGTATTGATTTTGTCACTAAACTTTTAAACATATCACTTTTTGTCACAAATACTTTTTTCATATGTTGATAGTAGCCAATCACTTCTATCATTAGTCAGTTTTCATGACAAGATCAATATCAAAACATTCGCATTTCACTCGCCATTTTTCTCAACGTAGGATTGATTTTCCATGAAACTCACTCACAATGAATGAAATTAAACAAAAAATCCATCATTTTTAGGACGTGGGTTTGGGAAGTTTGTTCAAAAATTCCAATGGAAAGAAGCATTATTTCGATTAGATGAACAACATACTTTAAAACTATCCTCGTCGAACGACCATAAAAGGATATTGGAGTATTAGCACATTGAACCTTTGGATTGATTTTTTGTCGATTTTGAGTGAGTTTCTTGAAAAATTAATCCGATGAGAAGAAAGAAGAGTGAAATGTGAACATTTTGATATCAATCTTATCATGAATTACGACCAGTGACGGGCAACGATTGGCTGTCAGCAACGGTCGAAAAATTTTATAGCATAAAACTAAATATTTGTTAAATTTTAGTGCCAAAAGCGATACAACCCTAAAATGACATTATTTTAGACATAAATACTGTCAAAACGACATCGTTTTGTCCATTTCAACATAACTACATCCCTAATTTTAATTAATTGAATTAATTATTTTTCTATAAGTTATGTCAATGATTATTTATATATATATATATATATAAGGGGTGTATTCGGTTCGGTTCTGTTTTTCACTAAAAATGAATCGAACCGCACTTTGCGGGTTTCTAAAAATTGAAACCAAAACCCAAATTGAATGGCATAAAAGCATAGGTTTTGGTTCGATTTTGCATTTTTGACTATTCACTATTTTTCAAACTCAACCTACAAAAAAAAGTAAATTTAAAGCTTAAATCGAGTGTAAATATATAAATTTAAATTCATAAAAAATAATTTTATTTATTTAAATTTGTTATATAATAAATTCAAAATGAATTTGTTTTGTATATTTATTTTTTTAATTTGATTTGATTCGATTCAAACGGTTTCCATATGGAAAACCTGAAACCAAACCGAATTATATATTTATTTTTTAAACCACCGCAAATTGAAAAATCCGAACCGAACCATATAATCCGATTCGAATCTATTTTTCGGTTTACACGGTTTGGTTGGTCAGCCCTAATATATATATATACACAGTGCGATGCAAATTCCATTATAAAATGTGTTTAAAATTACCTCGATCAGATCATCAAGAAGCATTGAAGAGGGAACTTGAGAGGCTAACACAGATATATCAGCATCAACAAAGCCTGAAGAAAATGAACGAAAACCACCCTCCGCCGCTGCCGCAGAATGGAGGACCACAACTTGAGGGAATGGATCACTTCATTTGCGAGCAAGATATCGTTGAGAATCTGCCGGCCTTCTATAAATGCCACCTGTGTATTGATGATTAACTTTCTAACCATCGACTTGCACCTTTGCGCCCATTTTTTTTCGGATTCTCTACTTTCAGAATTAATCCACGAAGGAAGAATTGATATTCGTCGACAATCTGCCTTTCTTAAAGAAGAAAGAATCACACAAAATTGCATAGGTCCAAGAATGAATCGAGGTGTACTCGAGACGATCATACTCTTTGAAAATTTTAAATTTTCAAATAATTTAAGTTTTTTTATATTATTATTGATAATCTAATTTAATAAACTCTAAATTCTAATATAACTTAATGAAAATTCACATTTTGGACATAAAATCATGTGTTCATGTATGTACATGTCACTCTTCATAAAATTCCATCCGGGCACATCGCTCTTCAACCATGACTAAACCATATGACCTTTGTAAGCAAGACTAAATAAAAAAATCAAAAATAAAAAAAATAGAAAAATAAAACCAAGCTAATCACACCACTAATTATAGATTGTTAAAGTTTCCTTCTATGATCATATTTATACTTCATTGTATTACCATTTTTAAATTATTACTCTTATTTTAAATTTATCTTTAAATTTGGTGTCATTGACCACCAATGTTAGGACAACATCATTGATTAAGAAAACACAAATATCAAAAGTTATTACTTTGTTTTTCAATGTAAGGTTAATATCTTTTATTTCTAAACCGTGACACAAACACAGAGAAAAAGGCATAAGCATGAGGCAAGAGCAATTACAAACAGGAGAAATTAGCCAACAAATGAGCACCTTCATTAATGGAGGTTGGGGACCACTCTCCATCTTTTGAACAGATGGAACCAACGGCCTCAACGACAACTTTCAACCTTGTCGGATTCCCGGACGGATAGAGATCCATTCAACACAAACTAAAACCTGGCACTTTCCGACTGGTCGTAAATTAAGGAGGATCTTTAGTGTCGTAAATCTTATGCAAATTCGCCTTCAAAACCAATCTACCCCATCTGTTCCTTTTAATATTTTTAAATACTGCCCTCGTTAACAATCAAAGTGTAGTTGACAGTATAATAATAAGATTGAATTTTAATATTTACGAATGAAATAAATTAAGTTAAAAAAATCATCTTAGGCATTTATAAAATTCGATATGAAGTTCTGGATTACGATCAATAGGACTCAAGATCTCTAAGGATAATAATATTTTTTTTACCATTAAAATCACTTTATAGGTTCACAAATAAAATATTTTAAATTTGAAGAACAAATATAATTTGATTTTTTTTCAGATTGTCATATAGTAATTATTAACTATTATTATCTACATTTTTTTTATTTTTGTCTATTTTAACTTTTTATTAAACAATTTTACCCTTATAATTACAAATTTTACATGAAGTTTTGCTTTTTTTTTAAAAAAAAATCTTTCATTATTAGTAAGATTAGAAATGATTATTTAATAGTTATAAATATATCATTCTATCGTTAAAATAAAACAAATATTAACATTTAAATCATAATCATCAATATATTTATTAATTATAATAATCAGGTCATTTAATTTCTCAATTGTTACAATAAGATCAGTCGATTAAAACTAAAAAATACTGTCCATTACAAATTTAACGGTAAAATAATATTTTATAACTATTGAATAATGGAACGACTTGTTTATAAATTTAAGTGGCTATTTATAATTTTATTAATAATTGAAAACCTGTAGTGTAATTAACCCAAATATTAAATAATTTGACACCGATGCACTCTTTGCTGGCTGTATATAAACAGAAAGATAAAACCTTCCACATTCCTCTAAAAATTTTCTTAAAACTATTTCCAGCGCCATAGAATTTCCAGAGAAAAATGGCTCAACAACGTTTATTGCTCCTTTTCATCTTCCTTTTCTATTTCTCTTCTTCCCCATCCAACGCCCGCTTCATCACTGGCCGTTCATCTCCAACCGATCTCGTTTCCGATGGAATCTCCACCGTCAAAAACCCACCGTACCTCCTATTCAAACCTCTAGTTTCAGCCGAGGAAACGTGTGAACAGACCTATGGGTTCTTACCCTGCACCACCACGGCCCTTGGGAACTTGTTTTTGATAATTGTTTATGGATGCCTTACGTTTTTAGCTGCTACTTACTTGTCCAATGGAAGTGAGCTTTTGCTTGAGATCCTCGGTCCCGGGATCGTCGGAGGATTGTTCTTGCCTATTCTCGGAGCTCTTCCCGATGCGATGCTTATTCTTGGTAACTTTAAAATAAATTTGTCTTTTCATTTGAATATTTTTCTGTGTTGTTTGATTGGGGATTAAATGAGTTATGATCTAAGCTTTAGTTTTCATTGGTTGATTGCTCAGAAAATGGAACCAAAAGATCGGAAAGTTTAAACTTTAGATCTTATCTTTATTTTTTATACATATGTATTCAATTTATTAATAGACTAATCTAAACTATTCCATATCTTTAATTTTAGTTAACAGTAAAGATTCAAAATTCCCAGTAATTTAGCATATTTATTTGGGGTTGGATTTTTGTTTACTACTTCACTCTTTACACTCAACTATGTTTTCTTTTTCAAAATTATCACGGTTTCATTTTGTTCACCCGCCACTAAACAATTAACAGAATTACGGGTGACCAGAATGAAATAAAAACATGACATTAGTGATAATTTTTTTTTTAAAAATTAGGTGATCAAAATGAAACTAAAGTAATAGTTGGATGACTAAATATGTAGTTTTCCTTCTTTTTTATATAGTGGATTATTATTCTAGAAATTTGATTTTTTACTGTAATTATTTTCTTTTCTTTTTCAATTTTTATTGGAATATCCTATCCTTGTTATTTTGGGGTATTATTTATAAAATATGATCTTGGATATTTAAACATTTTGCATATGGACCACAGTGGATAGAATTAATTATTGAAACCTATTGCCACCCCGCTATTGCCAAATGTCTCTTTTGCAAGAGACTTTTAGCAACCCTTTTCTGACTCTTTCAAGAACTGGATTTTCACCTAAAAAAATCAATAATAAAATTTAAAAAATGGGTTTTTGATGTGAACTCCAACGAGATTTGAATCTTACCAATCAAGCTTAATTAAGAAGAGCATGATATATTGTTAATTTTGTTAGTTATATATATATTTTTACAAAGAAAATAGATATTATATGACCTTTACAATCATATTAGTACTTCTAGGTAACTAAATTGAGCTACATCATGCTAATAATCACACTACTAATTTCTATACAAAACAGTTAAATAAATGGAAAAAAGAAATAAAAACTAAATTAGATCAGTAACATGTTTGCTTATGTTACTACTAATTGATTGAATTTCTTTCATGATATAGAGACAGATAGTTTGTTCATACTTTCTAATCTTTTAGAAGTCATAAGTTCCTTTAAATGATCATCTGGCCTCGTTTACTCAATAGTTTTACTTGCATCTGGATTGGTTTTAATTTGGTTTGTTCTTTCCAGTATCTGGACTTTCTGGAACCCCAGAAACTGCTCAAGATCAGGTCTCCGTTGGAATGGGGTTGCTAGCAGGGTCAACTGTCATGCTTATCACTGTGATATGGGGGTCCTGTGTTATCGTTGGCAGGTGTGATCTTCATGACTCGGTTGCAGTTGATGGAACCAATACCAAAGGATTTCACCTAACAGGTTTGCCACTCTGCTTTACATTGTTCTTGGTTATTTAGCAATAGCTGGTTGAGGAGTTGTTATTATCTATGTTACTCGGACATTGGGGTGTGGTCGGGGATAAATGTCAGATACAGGTATGTGTTCCTGTATGCTCATTTTTTCCCAAGCTTTTGCTAATATTTAGAGAATCATATCCCATGCCCATATTTGAATATCTCATATACAATGTCGGACACTAGTACTTTAGAGAAAATAAAGAGTTGAAGCAACATAGGTTATTATAACATGCATTATGCAGTCAAAAAGTCCATTAGGCCTAATCCTAAATTACTGATTTGAGTGTAAGTCAGATGCAAGAATATATCAAATACGAGTACGTCATATCCTTATAAATGTGTCATCATTTGTCGAAAACGGGAACTTCAAGAAAAATGAAGTTTGGCTGGAAAATTTGGGGTGAATCTAATCTTCAATGGCAGGTTATTCGCTAATCTAAAGTGTGTTCAATATTGCAGAGAGTGGTGTGAGTACAGATATTTGGACTTGCTATGCTGCAAGGATAATGGCTATATCAGTTATCCCATTTGTTATTGTTCAACTACCACAAGCTCTCGATTCAACTTCAGGAAGACATTTAGCTGTTTTGATTGCACTTATTATATCAGTATCAATGTTGATTTCATATTGCGTTTATCAGGTAATAAAAATTCCCAGGAAAAAATTCCATCGTTATATGTATGTAATGTATCCATAGTTGATATTCGGATATGCATTGAACACCACTGTCAGACAGAAGTAACTTCAAGAAAAATGAAGAGTTGTAGCAACATAGCTTCACGAAACTTTTACTCTTCTAATAGTTGTATCTTATGATATACGTAATTTGTAGGTCTTTCAGCCATGGATCCAGAGAAGACGACTAGCTTTTGCGAAGCACAAACATGTCATATCAGGAATCTTAAGACACTTGAAAAAGCAAGCTTTTGGAAAGCTTCTTACTGAGGATGGTGAACCTAATACAGAGATTATAAAAAAGTTAGTTTTGGACTTTTGAGTTTTGACATTTAAGCAAAAATTTGCCATTTCTGCTGGTACTTCAGTTTTCATGTACACTACACACGTCAAACAGGTTGTTCGAGGCAATCGATGAGGATCACAGTGGTGGTCTTTCACATTCTGAACTGAAAGCATTTATTATAGGAATCCGATTTGAAGAGATAGACTTGGATAGGGATGATGCTGTGAGGAAAGTAATGGCGGATTTTGATACCTCCCTCGACTCCGTTGTTCAGGAGGCGGAGTTCATAAAGGGAATCACAAAGTGGATTAATGAAGCAAAGCAAACTGGGGGAGCTTATCTCGAACCTACTGCTGGAACGTTCAAGTTTATTGACCGATTTCACCAGGTAAGACAAGCATTGACGATTTCTCTGGAGATAATATTTATAACTTACTCGAACTGAATTCTTCGAATTATACTGCATATCTGCAGGAAACCAAGAGAGAACATGCTTTGTTGGGGTCTGAGGAACAAAGTGATGAGGTTGTTGAACATGTTGAAAATCCTAGGTTGATCTCCTTCAAAGCAGTACTAATGTTGCTGATAGGTACCTTGATTGCAGCTGCGTTTGCAGATCCACTTGTAGGTGCAGTCGATAACTTTTCCACCGCAACAAGTATTCCATCATTCTTCATCTCATTCATTGCATTGCCATTGGCTACCAACTCAAGTGAAGCCGTTTCAGCCATTATTTTCGCCACTCGCAAAAAGAAGAGGACTGCATCATTAACTTTTTCCGAGGTTTATTTCTTGTTACCCCACTTATTTGATCATCAAGCTAGCATATAAAACCTAATCTCCGAGTTTTGCGATACAGCTTTACGGAGCAGTAACCATGAATAATGTCCTCTGCCTGTCGGTTTTCTTGGCACTTGTTTACGTCCGGGGATTGACATGGGACTTCTCATCCGAAGTGCTGGTTATTCTCATTGTTTGCATAGTCATGGGAGCCTTCGCTAGTTTCCGAACTACTTTCCCGCTCTGGACATGTTCAATCGCATACATTCTTTATCCATTTTCGTTGGCACTCGTTTACGTTCTCGATTATTTCTTCGGCTGGTCGTAAGTTTGTGTATGGTGATGCTAGTCAAGGAGGTAAGGGAATTTGTTTGAGTTTTCTCCCCCTTAGACACTTCCTTTCAGAGTGACTTTTCCGCATATATTTGTATTTTGCAGCAGTGTGTTCCTCAGTTTATCTAATATCCACAAGTTAAATAGCTCCATTATGTAAGTTCAATGTTTCCATTTCGAAGTAATAAAGATTATATTCTCGTGTTATCCGAACTCTTCATTTTTGTTTCCGAAGTTAAAGAAGCAAAATAAAAGAAAACCGAAACCCGAAACCTGAATCGATCTATACATTATTCTCTCAAGTATTCATGTCAAATACCCGTATTCAACAAAATGATAAACATACATATCAGATGAATATCTATATTAAATGTTTATCCCATGGCTTAGCAGCACTTTCTTACTCTTCTCCTTTTAATATAATCACAACTAATCAAAATTTAACAGTTCAATCGATTACAATTTACGTAAATTTACAAGCATTGCTAATCGAATCAACCAAAAGGACAAGCACGGTATAGTTTGGCTTAGACGTTTGAAAGTTCTGGTTTTTTCCCCCGGGGGGGGGGGGGGAAATTTCAGAACAGTAACTGAAGAATACCAAAAGAATCAATCATACCAACCTAATTGCTTCGATCGTACATCGAGTTGAATGTCATTGTAGCATACGACATGGTAAGATTTTCTGATGATGATGATGCATTCCCTTCTTTGCTTGTGCTTCCGGTAATCATGTCGGATTTCTCTTTGTGAGCTCTTAGATTCATAAACTCGGAGAGCAGGCCAGGTCTTGATATATTCCGGTCATCCAATGGATCCTCACCGGTTAGCATCTTCACCACTTTGGACATGGATGGCCTTTTGACGTTGATAAGAAGAAAAACATCAGTTATCAAAAGAAATAAGGCCTAACAAACGAGTAGGAACAAAGATAATAATATAAGCTCATGCAGCACCTTTGCTTCGGCATGTCTTGGGTGCAAAGTAAACCGATCTTTAAGAACTTCTGAGCTTCTTCATCATCATAGTCTCCACTCATCGACACATCGACTAGTTCCGCAAGTTGTCGTCGTTCATACAATTCCCATGCCTGCAGTTATATATCGACTTAGCAATCAGTCTTAAAATCCTACGTCCAACAAAAAAAAAGGAGTTCAAACAGATGAAGTTGGAGAATATATAAAAATACACTGTACATTTTGACTAGGGTTAATGAGGCAACGCCTATATTTACTAGGATTTAGAGTTGAGTGTTGGATATGTACACAAGTATGCTAAAATTTTTTCAAGTTTTTCCATATACTTTAAGGATCATACATACCCCATAACTACGTTCTCATATGTTTCGGATGTAGGTATCGAATACTTCGAGTAAAATAACGGATTGGTGTAACATAAGGCAACGCTTTCGTATCATGCAATTTATCCACACTCAAACTTTTCTGGGATTAGGATATCGAAAACCAGCAAACAAACTGTAGGATCAATGGAGATTGAATACGAGTCGAAAGTGGGTTATTATCTCTCTGTGTTTCTGCATATAAAGACTATCGAAGCTATACCTTAGACCGATGATATATTAAGACTCGGATGGCCCTAGCATTGAAGGCTAGAATGATACGAACGTATGGGAAATTCATACCCTTTCAAGAAGATATTGATCCGACAATGGTAATCTCCTGTTCGTGTTGCATCTACCACTCACAATCTCCAATAGCAGAACACCAAAACTGTAAATATCGGCTTTCACCGTCAGCTGACCTCGTATAGCATACTCAGGAGCTAGATAACCTCTATATAAACAAAAAAAGGATAAACGACAAAGTTAACAACGCTGAATGGAAGTCAGGGATATTTTTAACAGCTCTAATCTCTGTTACTCGAACTCAAGTGAGAGTGTCGGATGGTCCATGAAGGATCACATCCTCATATCCATGTCTAGACACATCTGATAATCCTCAAACAATGGTACTTCAAGAAAGTGACAACAAAAACAGGTTAAACATGATAAATGAGGATATGAAGATCATATTTTTTAAGAACTCACGTGGTTCCAGCAACTCGTGTACTAATATGAGTCATGTTGTCAGGGAAAAGCTTTGCCAGACCGAAATCCGAAATTTTGGGCATGAGGTTTCGATCAAGGAGGATATTGCTTGCTTTGATGTCTCTATGAACAATACAAGGTCGAACCTCCTCGTGAAGAAAAGCAAGCCCCTTTGCAACGCCGATGCAAATTTTACGTCTCGTAGGCCAGCTGAACTGCATGCTGCTATGGTCTCCGCCTAAGAGGTAAAGAGCCCTTAGCTTATTATTGTTCGAGCAGTTAACAAGCACGAATCCAGAATAGTAGAACTTACCGAGAAGAGTTTGTGCAAGGCTGTTATTCTCGAGATAGCCATAAACCAAGATTCTGTGATCTCCTTCCACGCAACAACCATGAAGCTTTACCAGGTTTTCGTTCTCTATATCAGCAATCACATTTATCTCAGTCAAGAACTCTCGCACCCCTTGCCTTGAATCAGAAGACAGAACCTTTATAGCAGCCACGGTACCATCTCGGAAAGTTCCCTATTCGAACAAAATCGATTGGTAAGAAGTCTACATTGGATGTTAAAATAATAAAACAGTCTTAGTTTCTTCAAGAAATTCTTAAAGCCTTCTTTTGAAAAGATTAGAACAAAAACGAAATTCGGAATCACCTTGTAGACAATACCGAAACCTCCCTCTCCGATTTTGTTGGAATAATTAAAATTTCCAGTTGCCATTTTCAGCTCCTTGTAAGGAAACAGTCTAGTGTTCTGAATACCTGAAACCTCTGTAAAATGAGTAGGAATTAGGAACTTCTGCAAACAAATAGTAATACATATAGATCTAGGAACTTGGAAGCATTTTCCAGGATTGCAGGCGGGTTTTATCAAGCACGGTAGTCGAAACCTATTAAAGAATTCGGAGAAATTATGCCGTTCATCAGGGTTACCTACATTTTCATCCTTTTTTCAGTGCATTGGATTATGTCGAAGTCGCATAAACTTCGGTCAATTCAGTATCATTATCCAAGCCGAATTCTATAGCCCGAGACAAAACATAAAAGAAGGTTAGCAGCATACCTTCATCAATATCGATTCTATGTTCAGCTGGGGAAGCTGTCTTCTTTTGTGAGAATAAAAAAGAGCAACAAGTCATCACCAGCTTGAAATGCCTAAACAAAAATCGGAACTCCGCCGAGCCACTGAAAAGCACCAACCAAGAGTCATCATCCTCTATGTCCATCAGAAAGAGTAATGTAACTGTTACATCATTCCCATAGGAAAAAATATCTAAAGGAAAAGGTCAATCTATCGCTGCGAGTAACGTTCGATGATAATCTACAACAACCACCTTACTCATTTCAGTTTTATGCTTAATATGGCTAAGAATGCTAATATCAATGGCAATGAATCTCGAATGACGTTCATTCTCTGCTATAGCATCTTAAACCGTGTCTACCAGAGCAAAGAAACAATGGTAAACCATCTCGAATCGTGTTTGTAATAGGACTTGTAAGCATCTTAAGCAACAAGACAATTCGGCACAAGAGCCGTGAGAATGCTTCAGAGTAAACAGAAGGTGTCGAAAACCATATCGAATAAACAATCTCCACTGAAAAATTGAATGATAAGGAACACCGGAAAAGGAGATTTTGTTTGAATTATGTGATAAGCCAGTTATAGTCCATCATTAGCATATGAAAGAACATATGATCAAATATTCATAGTCGAAAATCGTCTCGGGAAAATCTACAGAAGATTTTGAGTACAATTACATTAACAAAATCACTAATTGAACTTTTCAAATGTGTTTAGACTGCTTGTTTTAGAAACATATCAAATTTGCTTCAAAGTTGAAAGGTAAAAGGCTCAAAAATCTCCATGGAAAGTCCCCGTGAGATCAAAATCCAAAACCAGGTAAAATTTTGAGCTAATCAAGAAATTATAACCTAATCTAAAACCTCCATAACTACAAAGCAAAACATATTTTGAAAGGGGAAAACATGGGAAAGAAATTGTAAAATCTTCCATCACATAAACTTGGAAATCTTCTAAAAGTCACAACTTTGCACCAGAATTCAAAGCTAAAAATACTATGAAATTAGCTAAAAAAAAGAAAGAAGGAAAACCAACATTCATTTTCTTCTGTTTTGCTAAGAACATCCAGAAAATTGAATCTTGAGTAAATGATGATATGAAGCATAAGCAACCAAAGATGAAGATATCAAACTCTTCTAAAGCACGATTTTGTTATGTATACATAAATGATGATATGAAGCATAACCCAGATTTTCTTGGCAACCAAACAAAACCGACTAGAAACCAACCTCAGATACTTTTGAAACAGCTGCACCAATGATTCAGACGATCTTAGAATCATGTAATGAATTAACAGTATAGTTTGCAGTCGATGCTTGGCTTTTTCTCATGGATAAAAAACTGGAAGATAATTCTAACATGAAAAGCAAAATGAAAAGGTTCAAAATTACAAAATACATCCCCCCAGGTACCATGGTCCATGGAAACTGGAAAGTCAATATCATGTCTGAAACTTCCTTGACACCACCAATTTTTATTATTTATGACGCGATTTTATATGCTTTATTGGAATAAAAAGAAGATATGACATCTTGCCGTGCAAATTACAGGTTTTGAAAAGTCAAGTGGGCAATTCTCTCCTCTACTTCTGGTAAATGCGTTCACAAATATATTTTCTTTTTTGGATAAATTACGTATTTATTCCCCCATTAATTCTTACACTTCTATTTTAATCACTCAGCTATTTATTTTTTAAAATCACATATAACATTCCGTTTTTGGTCACCCGTTCCTAAAAAATAAATAGAAATGCTTATTTGTAATTTTTTTATTTTTCGATATAATGATGTGCCATTAATTTATGGTTACACGATGATATTATAGTCATTTTTTTAATAATAGGTGATCAAAATAAAATTAAAATGTAATATTAGTTATGCTTTTGAAAAAAAAAATTTAGGTGACCAAAATGAAACTAAAAAAATAAGTGGGTGACTAATACATAGTTTACCCAAAAAGAAAATATATTTGTGAACGTATTTACAAGCAAGTCTTACGAAATTGAGATAAACGGTTTAGAGGAGAGTCTAAAATATAACTTGTTAATATAAGGTTAAAAAGAGGTAAAAGTCGGTTTGTAATCGAAAATACTATCAAGAGTGTAATCTTTAGTTAGATATGGTAACACTTTAAGTTGAATTAAAAATATTACATTCTCATTTGCAACAAAAAAATTATTATAAATTCGTATAATTTTTTAGGTTGAATAAGAAATATTACTATCTTCGTAATTTTTCCAGTTACAACTAGAAATGTGATAAACTTATATAACTTTTAGTTAGATAAAATTATATTTTAAATTAAAATCAATTTAATTTCACCTTAAATTAAATTATTGCACGACAAATTACCTCTTATTTAGGATTCCGACTGAGAAACAAAAAATCATTCAACCATTTATAAAAAGTAATTTAAAATAATTGAACTTAGTCTTTTTATTATAATATTAAATAAATACACCAAGACACTCACTATTACAATCAAGTCAGAATTATTAAATAATATAAGTGGTCATTGTTTATTCACCATTTTTAGTATATAAGATCATATCATAATCTATAATGATCTTAACAAAATATACATGAAATAATTGATGACAATCTTTTAGTAGTTTGAGATAATTATTAGACGATATATGTTCGTAATCTTAATAATATATATATAATAATTATTAACAAAATTTTAAATTAGGTTGCAGTTATACCCACCCTTGGTCATAAATTAATGAAACCTGCCTTTTCAAGAATTTGTCATAAATTTATTTATAAAAAAGTTGACTTTTTCCATAGTTTTTGGCATCAAATTTCAAATAAGCAATTGCAATGTATAAAATAATAGAAGAATGATGATGAACTGTACTTTATTATTACAATATTCACATTGAGTCAAATTGTCAAATATTAATTAATGTCATGGTTATGTCAAAAAAAAAATTCATATAATGGTCAAAAATTATAATTAATCCTTTTCTAAATTTTAATATTATCAATTTACATTTTTTATATAAATTAGAGTGAGCTTTTAAGTGTATTTAGAAATTGTATTTAGATGTTGATGGTTTTTAATAATTCAAGAGAAGTTATCGTCAAATGTCAACGAGTTTAATTTCAAATAAAATTTATCGTTATTTACCAATAAGTTTGGCCTTCAAGGAACACCTAATGGTAATTCTAGGGATTTGTCTTTAATTTATCCATCGACGATTTTTGGAAGACAATATCATATTTAGGGATGGGCATGACTTGAATCCGACATGTTCCGATCCGACCCGACCCTATACGATCGGGTCGAGTGTTTAAAAAAAATCCAGGTTCAGGTCGGGTTGGGTTTTTTAAATGTAATGTTTGGGTCGGGTTAGGTCATATTCGGGTTTAGGGTAAAAAATACCCAATCCGAAAAAAATATAAGTTTACCTTATATATTTATAAATAATTACAATAATACCCCTCTATATATTATTATTTTTAATTAAATCATTGTTTTTATTGAATAAAAATAATATTTTTTTTATTTCGGGTCATGCCGGATTTGATTCGTATTTTATCTCAAAAAGTCGGATCGAATTTGGATCTGGTGGAGCGTATATATTTTTCGGATCGGGTTGGCCGAAACCCGACCCATGTCCATCCCTAATCAAATGTCGCTAATTTCAAATTTTTAGATTTGGATTAATAGTAAATATTAATAGTCCACCTAAGAAAATTCTCATTCTATGACTAATTTGGATGGATTGACATATTTTTGTATGAAAAATGATAGAACTAAAAGACTTGTGTTTGTTTGATATTCACTCTTTCACCTCTCTTATATGCATTCATTTTTTCTTTTAATGCCTTAATTTTCATGAAAAGGGTTAAGGAAATAATTTTAAGTATAAAACTCAAATACATATTTGATGTATTAATAGTACTCGTATTTATCAAATTAATAGTATTAAAATTTTAAAAACTTTGAGATTTTATCTTTATATAAATTTAAATTAATAGTTTTATATTGTTATAAGTTGTGTGGATTCAATTTTTTCAAAAGAAAAATACATATATTGTAAACAGGGAGTGAAACATGATTTTATGTTAGTGGGGTGAACTTTTAAAATGTTAGAAATGAATAAAATTATAAAATTTCAAGGGACAGAAACATATTTTCAATAGAAAGTGCATAGAAAAAATAAAAGATATATGATTATTTTAAATTTTCAGGGAGCAACCGCCCTCCTCAATACATCATTAACTGTAAATAATGATATACTATTAAAATACTTGAAGTTTGAGAATTAAAGTTGTTGTTAATCTCCACTAAAATTAATCTCTTGTTGTTAATGTTAAAGTAAATAACTATAATCTTATAGAATGTGATCTAAAAAATTAATTATTATCCTATTAATGATGAACACATATCAGATAAATTCAAAATAGGCGTGAAAATGAGCCGAAAATTATTTCTCAAAAAGTTGCAAGAAAAATACCATTTACTTGTTTCAAAGTTCTTAGTAGGGATGGCAACGGGCCGGGTTCGGGCCGGGTATTGGTCCCCCCGTCCCCGTCCCCGTTTAAAAAACCGGTACCCGTCCCCGTTTAAAAAACCGCGGGGATTTAAACGGGGATCCCCGTCGGGTAATCGGGGAAAACCGCGGGGAAACGGGTATCCCCGTTTAGCATAAACGATTATTTAAACGGGTATTGGGCCGGGTATTGGGTCGGGTATTGGGCCGAGAATCGGGTCGGGTATATATATATATATATTTAAATTAAATATATAAATATATATTTTTTATTTAAATTAAATTTATTAATATATATATATATATATATATATATATATATATATATTATTTTTAATATTTATCGGGTCGGGTATCGGGGCGGGAAATCGGGGCGGGTAATCGGGTAATCGGGGCGGGGATTACCAAACCCGTCCCCGTCCCCGTCCCCGTTTAAAATAAATGGGTTTTCCCCGTCCCCGTCCCCGTCCCCGTTTATCATCCCCGAACCCGACCCGTTTAATTCGGTTTTCGGTTTTCCCCGTCGGGTTTGAGTTTTTTTGCCATCCCTAGTTCTTAGTGGGTTGGAGTACAAAGAAGTTTCTAACCGTTGGGCTAAAGAAGAAAGGTAAACTATATGTTTAGTCACCCACTGTTATCGTGCTTTTGTTTAAGTCATCCAACTATAAAATTTATTGATTTGATCATTAAAATTTTGAATTATACTCATTTTATTCAGTCGACCGTTAATTGTTTAATACCAACGTCAAAAATATTATTCACGTCTCTCACGTTTTCAATAAATAACATTCTCTCTACTTACCCTATTCATCCGGCGTTCAACGTAAAATCAAATAATCAAAGGATGGTTCTAATATCACACTTATCACATGATCATTATTTTTAAAAAAAGATATAAATGATAGGATATGTAATATCATCGGTTATAAACTTAAAGATCTCTAATTTTTTTCCGGATGTGGAATTTAAATCTCTACCTCTACAAGGTGTAACAAATGCGCTATGCATTTATATTGATTGAGATTAATATGTATGAAAATAATATTATTTATAATAAATCCAACAAATGTAAAAAGGATAAAAAATGTTCTTAGGACAAACTTGGATATCAAGAAATTAAACGATAGTTTCGGGTGTAGACTTCAGTTCCTATCATTGATCTTCAAGATTTATCTCTTTAAAAATCGATTTGAACTTTAGATTTTTTTTTTCTTCAGAAAATTTGTTACTCGAATTTTAATCGTTAATAAAGTGACTTATCTAGACAATTTTTGTCTGAAATTCAACTTAGTTAATGTTGAAACATTTTGATATTTCGATATAACAAATTAAGTTAAATGGATTTTAAGATTGTCCAAATGATTTTCTAAGTATATTCGATATAACTATTCGAATATCAAAACATTACTCCAAATATTTCAAAAATCATTTTTAATCCTTACTTAAGTGTAAAATTAAGTTTTAATCATAAAACAATTTCAAAATAATTTTACAAAGTATTTCGAACCAATTCAAAGTCAAAAATTCCAGATTGCTCAGAGGGAACCGATTCCCCTCCATAGGAGGAACCGATTCCCCTCTAAACAGTTTTGTTCCGAGAATTCCAGTATGCTCGGAGGGAACCGATCCCCCCCAAGGGGGTACCGATTCCCCCCTTGTACAACGGTCGAAATATTTGAATTTTACACTTAGGAACCGATTCCCTTCAAGGGGGAACCGATTCCCCCCACACTCCAAGCTGTTTTATTAAATGTTTTCACACTAAAACGGCTATAATATCTTCTCTAATCATCCCCAACGTTCAGAAGTGATCCAAGGTGTATTTAAGCAAGCTTAGAAGCCATTGATCAATAACAAGAAACATCAAGCAACTAGAATCAAGAGAGAATCAAAGAGAAAGCATCAAACCTCAAGTTTGAGCATTTCAAGCCTATTTTCATTCAATATTCATTTTGCTTTCAAGAACACTTTTTGTGCTCAATTGTCTTCATCTTTGAGTGTTCTTTTCTTTGTTCTAGAAATGTGCAAACATCTTACCTTGTGAGGTTTTCTTGTAAGTTTGCAAATTTGTAATCTTCTCTTTGAGAAAAGAGTGTTCTCAAGAGTTGGGGTATACTCTTGAGGGAATTGTAAGGTTATCTCTTTGGCCTCAAAAGAAAGAACAAATTAGTGAATTTGTTGGAAAATCCTTAGTGTGGATAGCTAAGGTAGTGGACGTAGACTTTGTTTGAGAAAGTCGAACCACTGTAAATCGCTGTGCAATTACTTTCAATTTTCTGCAAAAGCTTCCACAAAATTTTTATTGCCAATTCACCCCCCTCTTGGCCAATTTCGTCATTCGATTAACTCAACAATTGGTATCAGAGCCTAACTCATTTGAAGGTTTAATCGCCACTTGAGTCGATCCGGGAAGAGTTACATCGATTACCAAGTCATCAATGGCCTCCACTTCAAATTACGACTCCGGTCTCGATTCGATGCCCGTCAACAAGCCTCCTTTCTTCAATGGAGCTAACTACGCCTATTGGAAGAATAGAATGATGTACTTCATTCAAGCAAGTGACATGGGAGCATGGAATGCCGTAGAAGAAGGATACATTAAGCCTATCACTCATCCAAGGTTGTGGAGTGAAGGAGATACAAAAATGTTCCAGCTCAACTCCAAAGCCATCCATATTATCTTTTGTGCTCTTGGACCAGATGAATACGGAAGAGTTTCATCATGTACAACCGCCAAAGAAATATGGGACAAGCTTCAAGTCACACATGAAGGTACCGATGAGGTAAAGAAATCAAAAATTAGTATTCTAACGCATAGCTATGAAAATTTCAGGATGAAACCAAATGAAGACATCAAAGCTATGACGGATAGATTTTCAACGATTGTCAATGGTCTCAAATCATATAGAGAGATCATCTCAAATGAAAAGCTTGTGAGGAAGTTAGTCTACTCCCTCCCAAAATCATGGCAATCAAAGAAGACGGCAATCATCGAGTCTAAGGACCTATCGTCCTTAACTCTTGAAGAACTTATCGGTTCACTCCTCACTCATGAGATGATGCTTGAAGATGAGGTGGACCTTGATAAAGTTGAAGAGACACCAAAGGAGAAGGAGAAGAAGAAAAACATTGGAGTTGCTCTCAAATCCATAAAAGATGAGAGTGATTCTAATGATGATGATGATGACGAGGAAATGGCATTGTTTGCCAAACGGTTCAGAAAAATGATGAGACCTTGCCGAGGAAGAAAATTCAAACGAAATGAAGGCCTCAAAGATGAACCAAAAGAGAAGGACCCGATCATTTGCTATGAATGCAAAAAGCCAAGGCATGTCAAATATGATTGCCCACAATTGAAGAAGAAGGGTCAATCAAAGAATAAGCACAAGGCTCATGTGGCTACATGGAGCGATGAAGAAGGTTCCGATGAAGAAGAACAAGAAGTAGCAAACTTGTGCTTAATGGCATTTGGGGAAGATTCTAAGGTAACCTCTAACTCATCTGATTTTGATGATTTATCTTATGATGAGCTATTAGAGGAATATAATGGGTTGGCTTCGGATTATGAGAAATTATTTTTAAAATATAAAAATGATGTTTCAAAGTTGAAAAATGAAAATAAACTCATATCCAAAACCAACAATGATCTTGAAAGTAAAATCAAAGATTTGCAAATCAAACTAGAAGAGTTTGAAAAGAAAAATTTAGATTTGCAAAATTTACTTTCAAAGGTCAATGATGATCATCAAAAGAAAATTGATGATCTTAAAACTTCTTTTGATAAAGTTGGAACAAAACGTTTTGAAAAAGGAGAAAATTCAAAATCCAACTTTGTTAGAAAAGATTTTAGAAACTACAATCATAGAAATCCTCAACGAACCTTAAATGGTAAAATCTTTAGAAGTATATGGGTTCCTAAAGGACTCATTACTACTAAAGATAAAGATATCCTACACAAATGGATACCTAAGGGAACTAGGATTTTGGAAACTAATGAATATGGACCCAAAAGAATTTGGGTACCAAAAATCAAAAATTAATCTATGTTTGTAGGGAAAGGAGCATTGCTACAAGGCACAGGAAACAAATTCAAATTCATGGTACCTTGATAGTGGATGCTCAAGACACATGACCGGAGACAAAAGCTGGTTCATTGAGCTTAACGCCAAAAATGGAGGAGAAGTGACTTTTGGAGACAATTCAAAAGGTTACATTGAAGGTATTGGTACAATAGGTAATACCTCTTCCATACAAATTAAGAATGTTTTATATGTGAATGGATTAAAGCATAATCTATTGAGTATTAGTCAATTATGCGATAAAGGATTCAATGTCTTATTTGAAATTAATGGTTGTAAAGTCATTGACATTGCATCTAATCGGATTATGCTTGTTGGTCATAGAATAGGAAACATTTACATGGTGCATTTAGATTCTATTGATATGACTAATTTATGCCTAGTTGCTAAGGATGAGCATGATAGTTGGTTATGGCATAGGAGACTAGGTCATGCTAGTATGAGTGTTTTGCAATGGTTAATTCAAGGAGACTTAGTAAGAGGGTTGCCTAAGCTTAAATTTGATAATGATAAAATCTGTGATGCTTGTGCTAAAGGAAAACAAAAACGAGTTTCTTTTAAATCTATTAATGATGTATCAACTAGTAGAGTATTACAATTGATCCATTTAGATCTTTTTGGGCCAACTAGAACTACTAGCTTGGGAGGAAAACAATATGCATTTGTCTTGGTAGATGACTATTCTAGATACACTTGGGTTCTATTCTTAAGTACTAAAGATGAAGCATTAGAAAATTTCATCACATTTTCAAAAATAATCCAAAATGAAAAAGGTTACTCTATCACTAGTGTTAGAAGTGATCATGGAACTGAATTTGAAAATCTTGGATTTATTGAGTTTTGTAATTCTAATGGTATTAGCCACAATTTTTCAGCACCTAGAACCCCTCAACAAAATGGAGTTGTTGAGAGGAAAAATCGAACTTTAGAAGAAATGGCTAGAACCATGCTTTGTGAAAATAATTTGCCAAAATATTTTTAGGTGGAAGCCACAAATACCGCTTGTTATGTTGTAAATCGAGTAATGATTAGGCCAATTTTAAAGAAAACTCCATATGAAATTCTCAAAAATAAAAAGCCCAACATTAGCTATTTTCATCCTTTTGGATGTAAATGTTTTGTTTTAAACAACGGTAAAGAAAATCTTGGTAAATTTGATGCTAAAAGTGATGAAGGAATTTTTCTGGGTTATTCCTTAAATTCTAAAGCTTATCGTGTATTTAATAAAAGAACTTTAGTTGTAGAAGAGTCTATACATGTTGTTTTCGATGATAATCCCCTTCCGAGGAAGGATTCTTCTGTTAATGATGATGTATGTATTATACAAGCAAATGACGTTAGACATGACGTTGGAGAATCATCATCAAAGGAAGAAACAAAAGATGAGGAAACTCATGATCCCCTCGAGAATCCAACCATTGAAGAAAGGGAAGTATCTTTTCCAAGAGAGTACAACTATGTCAAGGATGGTGAAATTATAGGTGATCCATCAAAAGGGGTAACTACTCGATCTTCTCTTAGAAATATCTGTAATTATGTTGCATTTATTTCATGCATAGAGCCTAAGAACATCAAAGAAGCATTAGAAGATGAACATTGGATTATGGCTATGCAAGAAGAATTAAATCAATTTGAGAGAAGTAAAGTATAAACATTAGTTGAAAGGCCTAGTAATCAATCTACTGTAGGTACTAGATGGGTTTTTAGAAATAAACTTGATGAAAGTGGTAATATAGTGAGGAACAAGGCTAGACTTGTTGCTCAAGGCTATACTCAAGAAGAAGGCATAGACTATGATGAAACATACGCTCCCGTAGCTAGGATGGAAGCAATTAGAATGTTATTAGCATTTGCATGTTTTCATGAATTTAAATTATATCAAATGGATATTAAAAGTGCATTTTTAAATGGTTTTATAAAAGAAGAAGTGTATGTGGAACAACCTCCAGGTTTTGAAGATTCAATTTTTCCGAATTATGTTTTTAAATTGACAAAAGCTCTTTATGGTTTAAAACAAGCTCCTAGAGCTTGGTATGAAAGATTGTCAAACTTTTTAATTGAAAAAGGGTTTTCAAAAGGAAAGGTTGACACTACATTATTTTTAAAGCATAAAGGTAAAGATTTATTAGTAGTACAAATTTATGTTGATGATATAATATTTGGTTCTACTAATGATGTTCTTTGCCAAGAATTTTCTAAGCTAATGCAAAGTGAGTTCGAGATGAGCATGATGGGGGAGCTCTCATATTTCTTGGGGCTCCAAATCAAGCAAAGAAAAGATGGCATCTTCATCAATCAAGCTAAGTACGTCAAAGATATGCTCAAGAAATTTGGACTGGAAAATGGGAAACCTCATAACACTCCAATGAGCTCTTCAACAAAGCTTGACTTAGATGAAGGAGGTAAATGTGTAGATGTTAAATTATATAGGTCAATGATTGGCTCTTTGCTTTATCTAACTGCAAGTAGACCGGACATTATGTTTAGTGTTTGCTTATGTGCTAGATTTCAATCATGTCCTAAGGAATCACATTTACTAGCTGTTAAGAGAATCTTTAGATACCTTAAGGACACTCCTAGTTTAGGACTTTGGTATCCTAGAGACTCTAGCTTTAGCTTGCATGCTTTTTCTGATGCGGATTATGGAGGATGCAAATTAGATAGGAAAAGCACCTCCGGTACTTGCCAATTCCTTGGAAATATGCTGATTTCTTGGTTTTCAAAGAAACAAAATTGTGTTGCATTATCTACCACTGAAGCCGAATACATTTCAGCTGGTAGTTGCTGTGCACAAGTTTTATGGATGAAATAACAACTTTTTGATTATGGAATTGAAGTAGGTACCATTCCTATCAAGTGTGACAATACTAGTGCTATTTGTCTCACTAAAAATCCCATCCAACACTCTAGAACTAAGCACATTGAAATAAGACATCACTTCATTAGAGACCATGTCACTAAGGAAGATGTAGTTCTAGAATTTGTTGATACTTTGCACCAATTAGCGGATATCTTTACAAAACCCTTAGACAAGGAAAGATTTTGGACACTTAGGAGAGAATTAGGTTTGACCAACCTATCTTCACTTAGTGTTTAAAATAATTTTAGCACTTTTAATAAATCTTGAAAAATGCTTATAATAATAATTTTTGATTGCATTCTTGCTATTAGTTAGGGGGAGTTTGTGATTCTTAGTGAAAATTAATTTTATGTTCAAAAATCGATTAAAGATTAATTTAATTGTTTGAACATAATTAATTTTTGATATATGAGTTGCCAATACCACTAGAAAAGATTAATTTAGCATTTTGTGCTTAAAAATCGGATTTTAGCATTTTGGTGCAGAGGGAATCGATCCCCCCCTGAGGGAACCGATTCCCCCTTTGAATGGGAACCGATTCCCCCCACAGGGGAATCGATACCCCCCTGGGGTTCTGTTAAAATCGGGCAGAACACCCCCAAAATTCCCAAAACCCTTATATTTTCTTCAAACCGTTTCTCACCCTCCTCAAACACTCAAATCTCATTTCTTGCCTCAAATCATCGATATTAATCGGAATTCGCTTCAAATATCATCTTTTAAACCTGTTGGAATCATTAAAATCGTGCAAACAACATCTAAATCCCCTCAATCTTCATCTTTCAAGGTAAATTTTTCTAAACTCTTTATTTCATTATTTTTGAACATAGGATTAGTTTCAATTAGTTCTAGGTTGAAATAGTGATCGGGCATTGATTATTTAGTGATTAGAAACTATATTTTTCAAAAGTTTTTCAAAAACTTTGCCCATTAGGATTGATTTAGAGAACCTTGAAATATTGAGGACTCAATTGAGTTTTGGGATTAATTGAATTGCATACATTTGTTTTAAAATTGCAGGTTATTTGATATATTCCGATTTCCTTCACCATGTCCAATCCTAAACGTCCTAGGTCTTCATCTAGTCGTTCTAGTCGTCAACCAAATCCTCCTCCAAATCCTCCTTCTATTCCAATTTCTAATCCCAATCCCTCTGATCCTAACTTGACTATTCAAAATTCGTGTTTCAATCATCCTGGGTCTAGAAATCATCGATTTTGGTATTATCAATATTTCGATTCTTCCCATTTTACAAGAATGGAAATTTGATAAACTATTTGATCTTGAACCCATCGTTTACCATCAACTTGTTTGTATATTCTACTCTAATGCCGTTTGTGTTAAAAATCAAGATGAAACCGAAACCATAGGAATTCGTTCCTACCTCCTAGGACAATTCTTATATATTGACCTGGCATATATAGCCAATACATTTGGATTAGATAATGATGGTATTTCGAATGAAAAACAAATTTTAGGTTCTCGTTATAAAAGAATAGATAGTGCGAGTGTCTTGGACCTACATGAGTGTTTTCTTCATCTAATGATTTCTTGGTGGTTTCGACCATTCGGAGGTCGTTATTCTACTCTTAGAGCTTTGAATCTTTGGTGGTTACATTGTTTCGAAAACCGTATTAAAATTAACCTACCTTAGATTATTTTTGCTGAAATTGTTGAAACCGTAAATCTTGTTCCTAACAAGAAACTCTGTTCATCTCTAGTTTACGGTTGCTTTTTGAGTAATCTGTTTTCCAAAGCTGGGCTTAGAGTCGGTCTAGATGCCGTTTTTCCTCTTAAGAAACAAATCAATATTCTTTCCTTAACGAGAGCGGGATGGGTAAAGAACAAAGAAACTGGTGAATGGGTTCGATCTTCTACACATACTCCGGGAGCTAGTTCTTCACAAGCTCCACCTGAAACTGACGAAGATCCCGAGCTTGAGCAACTAATGCAAGATATCGATGAAGCCGAAGATGAGCCTGATCAACCCGAAGAGCAGCCCGAGGAGCAAGCACAACAAACGCATCAAATGCCTCCATATTTTCAATCCTTTATGGAGACATTCGATTTCCGATACGCTACCATGGACTCGCGCTTTTCCTCTATAGAGTCTCATTTATCCACAATGGAAGCTCAACAATTAGAGATTCTTCGGGAGATGCGTGCAAACAATGAATCAACCAACGCTCGTATCAATGAACTCACTCACGAAATGGCCGCTATGCGAGCCCGTTTTCCTCCTCCCGATACGGATGTTTGATTATGTGTTTAGTTTAAAACTTTATTGTTTCAACATTATATTTTGGATTGTTTGATTTTGTGGATTGTTGGATTTTGGATTTATGAATGGTGTGAACTTATATGTTTGGTGTTTTATTCATTTTTGCATCATTTACATCATCATTAGCAATATGACCAATTTTGCCATATCACATTATTTATGAATATTGATTTATTAAACTAATGGCTAACCTCTATTTTGATTGTGATCTTAGCAGCTTAAGCTTATAATTAATAAATCAATTGGCTAAATGATTTCAAAACCTTGTTTTACAATGTCTTTTTGATTTAACAAAAAGGGGGAGAAGAATAAGTGTTAAATGTTTTACATGATAAATTGAAGAAGTGTTAAAGTGAGGGGGAGTAATTTCAAAACTTGATTTCAAAAATCTTAAAATTACTAAAATGTTTTGTTATATCAAAAAGGGGGAGATTGTTGAAACATTTTGATATTTCGATATAACAAATTAAGTTAAATGGATTTTAAGATTTTCCAAATGATTTTCTAAGTATATTCGATATAACTATTCGAATATCAAATCATTACTCCAAATATTTCAAAAATCATTTTTAATCCTTACTTAAGTGTAAAATTAAGTTTTAATCATAAAACAATTTCAAAATAATTTTACAAAGTATTTCGAACCAATTCAAAGTCAAAAATTCCAGACTGCTCAGAGGGAACCGATTCCCCTCCATAGGAGGAACCGATTCCCCCCTAAACAGTTTTGTTCCGAGAATTCCAGTATGCTCGGAGGGAACCGATCCCCCCCAAGGGGGTACCGATTCCCCCCTTGTACAACGGTCGAAATATTTGAATTTTACACTTAGGAACCGATTCCCTTCAAGGGGGAACCGATTCCCCCCACACTCCAAGCTGTTTTATTAAATGTTTTCACACTAAAACGGCTATAATATCTTCTCTAATCATCCCCAACGTTCAGAAGTGATCCAAGGTGTATTTAAGCAAGCTTAGAAGCCATTGATCAATAACAAGAAACATCAAGCAACTAGAATCAAGAGAGAATCAAAGAGAAAGCATCAAACCTCAAGTTTGAGCATTTCAAGCCTATTTTCATTCAATATTCATTTTGCTTTCAAAAACACTTTTTGTGCTCAATTGTATTCATCTTTGAGTGTTCTTTTCTTTGTTCTAGAATTGTGCAAACATCTTACCTTGTGAGGTTTTCTTGTAAGTTTGCAAATTTGTAATCTTCTCTTTGAGAAAAGAGTGTTCTCAAGAGTTGGGGTATACTCTTGAGGGAATTGTAAGGTTATCTCTTTGGCCTCAAAAGAAAGAACAAATTAGTGAATTTGTTGGAAAATTCTTAGTGTGGATAGCTAAGGTAGTGGACGTAGACTTTGTTTGAGAAAGTCGAACCACTGTAAATCGCTGTGCAATTACTTTCAATTTTCTGCAAAAGCTTTCACAAAATTTTTATTGCCAATTCACCCCCCTCTTGGTCAATTTCGTCATTCGATTAACTCAACAGTTAATCACCCTTTCTTTTAAAACACGGTTTTGGAATTATATTTCGAAGAATGCTCGGGTTTTGAACTATGTTAATTATAAATGATGTATGTAAGATTTTGTGTTAAAAGATAAATTTATAAAATTTTAAGTCGTGAATTTATTCAATTTTAAAGACAAAAAATAAATTATTAATAAAAAATATATAAAAAATATTTAAATTACGTGAGGATTGAAAATTTTCGGAAGTGATTTTCCGTTCCATCCCTGAACTTATAAAATGTAGCGTCTTTGTAAAAGGTAACTATTCATAAAAATCTTTAATTTCGTTTTCAAAACTGATCTGTAAAATTAAAAATCTTTTCATCCATTTAAAAATAGTTTTAACACTATCTTTTTAAACTATTGATGAATATATATATATATTTGTGAAAAATGATAATTTCTTATTTACTTTCACAAATATATATGGAAGGTGAACATATTGGGTCAATATCTAACTATAATTGGGCCAAGATGGATTGGATCTAAACCCTGAATGAAAGTTGGCGAAGATATGATATGTTTGCAGAATATTATTTTATGTGTGTAATTATTGATTATACTAATATAATAAATAATATATTTTCTTATTATTCAAAGTCGATTTTTTATAAATCACATATAGATTATAGATGTATTATTTTATACTAATTTAATATATATGTGAAGAAATTGTAAAATAATCAAATCTGGCTGTATTTCCTGGACTTTCCAAACTTTTCCATCCTACTGAACACTTTATCCAACAGCTGTTGCAAAATAACTTGTCAAGACATGTTCTTATATATATATATATATATATATATATATATATATATATATATAATCTTTGATCCAACAAAGGATTATATATTGATACAAAGTATTTTTTTAATAATTAAATATTTAAATCTGACACTCATGGATCTGTTATACTGTGGAGCTCTAATTAGTTGTTTTTTAAGCCTTTCAGTTTCAAAGTTGCGGCTTTAGTCCTTTGTATGTTAAGCAGCTTAAGCTGATGAAGACAAAGCAAAAGGAAATAAGAAAAATCCCATTTTTCTGCAACTTTTAAAGCTTTTATCTTTAGATTCTATCCCCCCCTTTTTTTAAAGATGAACCCATTTCAGCTCTTGTTCTCTTGAACCCTAAAGTAAAGTTTGTTCCTTGATCTACTTTTGTATGTTGGTCAGAACATGCATTGTAAAGGTTAGCTCTTTCTGTTTTTAAGTTTTTAGATGAAGTTTTGGAAGTTTGGAAGTTTGGGTGGTTGGTGTTGGATGGATGTATGTGGTTTCTTTCTGGTTTTGATCTGCATCTGGTTTGGTTTTTTACTTTTAGGTCCCGGAATTTTTTTATTTGACCTTCCTTTACTGTTTCAAGTGATTTTTCAGCTGAACTGCTCTTTTCTTTTTAAGGATACTTCTGCCTTTTTCTTTGAATTCAGGTTATTGGAAGATGATAAATTGGGGATGAAAAGATTGAGAATTGTAGCTCCTATGAAAATTTTAATTTTTTCTTCTTCTTCCAAGTTTACAACTATTGTTTCTTAAACTGGTGCATTATTGAGTTGAATAATTCTTGTTAATGGCATAACTATATATATTTCAATTCTTTTGGAGTTCAGTCTTGGTTTGTAGGATAGATGTTAGTAGCCTTTAGTAGAAGTAAGCATACCGAAGATGCAGACTTGAGAAAGAGCTGGATGTGCAGTTTATAGTGCAAGTACAGTTCTTTATTGATTGTATTCTGAATTTGGATTTTTGTTTTGCTTTGAGTATGAGTTTTTCGATTTCGTTTTGTTATATCCGAACTAATTATACATATTCTGATTGAATAAATGTCATAACGGGTTTGGCATATCTTTTGAAATGTTGGGGAATATACTGATTTCACATTTCCATCCGTATTCCGTAGTAACGGGAACAAAGATTCAATATATCTGTTATACCTTGCTAGCAAAAGTGCACAAAAATTGAAGAAAGAAAAAAGGTTTGAAGTTTATCTTTTTGTGTGATTTTGTCAATTGAATTATTGGACATTCCTGGAAGCTGTAAACGAAGTTATTTTGCTTTGTGAGAAGAAAGAAAAAGAAAGGGGGTGAGGGATGCTTAAAGCATCATGAAAGAGCATAGTTAGTGCATGCTTATTTTAGGGTAAGATAGAGTTACATTTTTGGAAACCTTTATGTTTGAAACCAACCTATTAACAGCTCATGTATGATTTAGGAAAGAAGTTTTAAGAATCCTTCTAAGAATGATTTGCAGGTTTTAAGATCTTTGGAGCTCTGAAATGTATATTGACAAACAATGTCTGGTTGCAGCATCCGTTTGAGGAGAAAAATAACTATTGTCGTGTTAGTGTTATCATCGTTTGTATAAATCAATTATAGTGACTCATCTGTTAGGGTTTATCTTTCTTTTCTTTGAGGATCAGTTTCCATCACATATACTGATAGTATGGTATGATTAAATAGGAAATCCTTTCTCTTGTTATATCTGAACCATATTCCATATCTATGATGAACTTGTTTCCGGTTGAATAAATTGATTGATGTTAATCCAGTTGGTTTCTTGATTTTGTGGTGTCATAATCCGTGCACGTCATATAACTGTTGGGTGGTTTGATTCTAAAGCATTTATTATGGGGGGATATATCTAATACCATTTATTATTGGTCACATATAGATTGTGCGAAGTGGGATCACATTTAGCAGATTTCATTCAGTGCAGATACAGAAGATCTACATGATGACGGATTTAAGGGGTCACATGATGAGCTCGACATTTTTATGAATGTTTTCTTTGGAAATGATGGTGGCAGCACAATGTGATGAATTGAGATAGTTTAAGGAATTAGAGAAGAAGAAAGCGTAGAGAAAAGAGTAGAATAGAGA
Organism: Hibiscus syriacus; assembly: GCF_006381635.1. NCBI lineage: Eukaryota > Viridiplantae > Streptophyta > Magnoliopsida > Malvales > Malvaceae > Hibiscus > Hibiscus syriacus. The sequence continues at coordinate 957,338 of NW_024063096.1, forward strand.
TACAGAAATAAGATTTCATTCAAAAATATGTCTGATTGCCTTTACACAGTACGTTGTTTTATTTGTTTAAGGTACCAACAAATCTAACTAAATGCCAGCTGTAGATTCCTGCATAACCGCTTTGTTATTTCTTCAGGTATTGGGCCCCCAACTGGGCTGACTGCTTGCTCTTGGACTCAGCTCTCCTGATGGGTAATTCTCTCCTTGTGCTTCTCACGTGATCATTAATCAGGTAACTCATCCCCAATTCATTATCAATCCCTAACCCTTGATTTCCATTTCCCCCAATTTCCTCTTTGTCTCCTTCGCTTCTTCTCTCTTCTCTCTCGATCGTGACAATACCCACCGCTGGAGACGATCCTTGTCCCCAAGGATCAAAGCCTGGAAACTGGCCACGAAGGACAGTATAATCCTCCCAAGTATCGTGTGTTTCGTCAAGGTTTGTCCATCGTACCAACAACTGAGTCACTGGTCTGTTTTGACGATTAATGATTCGTCGTCCCAAAATTTTATATGGCTCTATTTTGAACTGATCTTCTGTATCCATGGCAGGAGGATCCGTAGAGGAAACGACAGAGTCTCCAATATGTTTCTTCAAAAGACTGACATGAAAGACATGATGCAACCTCGATGTCTCAGGTAAGCTCAATCGATAAGCAACTTCCCCGATTCTTTCTGTAATCTTATATGGCCCATAGAACTTCGCTGCTAACTTTAAATTCTTTCGCAGGGCTAATGTCGTCTGTCGATAAGGTTGCAGCTTCAGGTAAACAGAATCCCCAACTTCAAAAACTCTTTCTGATCTGTGCTTGTCTGCTTTTTGTTTCATTCTGTTACTTGCAATCTCAAGTTGTTCCTTAACTAACATTCGCATATCCTCTCTGCTGCGCATTAATTCATTGACAGACTGCACTTTAGTTTCTGTGTACCAAACCATAGTAGGTGGTTTGTACCCATAAAGTGCTTGAAAGGGTGTAATCTTTAGGGCAGAATGGTAGGCAGTATTATACCACTATTCTGCATGAGGCAACCATTTAGCCCAATGTCTTGGTTGAAAAAAACATAAGCTCCTTAGGTATTGCTCCAAACACTGGTTAACCCTTTCTGTCTGACCATCAGTCTCTGGATGGTAAGCAGCACTAAATAGTGTTTTAGACCCCAATTGTTTCATTAGCTCTCTCCAAAAGAGACTAGTGAATGTTTTGTCTCTGTCAGAAATAGCTAATTTAGGCTGTCCATGAAGCTTATAGACATTATCCAAATATAGTTTAGCCACATCAGCTGCAGAATAAGGATGTGATAATGCTAAAAAATGGCTATATTTGGTAAATTTATCAACTACTACCAGAATGCAATTCTTTCGCAAGGATTTAGGTAAACCCTTTATAAAATCCATAGTGATTACCTCCCAAGCCTGTTGAGGAATAGGTAATGGCTGTAAAAGCCCTGGTTTAGGAACATGCTCCACTTTAGTCTGTTGACATACAGAACAAGACCTGATATAAGTTGCCACTATAGATTTCAACTTGGGCCAGTAGAAACAAGCTTTAATCTTCTGATAAGTAGCCTGAATTCCTGAATGACCCCCATGAGGTGAATCATGTAGGGTTTGAAGAATCTGCAATCTTAGAGCTCCAACAACCCCAATATAAACTCTATCCTTAAATCGAAGGATACCTCTAGAGTATTTCCATCTAGAATCTTTATTAGGATTGACAGTTAATACAGAGATCCATTCAGTAGCTACTGAATCCTCCTTATAGCTGTCCTCAACCTGTTGAACCCAACTAGGAATCACCAAGGTAGTACCCATTGCAAAACAGTGAGCTTGATCTTCCCATTGTCTAGAGAGTGCATCAGCCACTATGTTGGATTTACCTTTTCTGTATTGAATAGCATAATCCAAGCCCAATAATTTAGTTAACCCTTTCTTTTGAATGGCAGTGGTTAACTTCTGCTCCAACAGATATTTGAGAGGTTCATGATTTGTTTTAATAATAAAAAGAGTGCTCTCTAGATAATGCCTCCATTTAGAGACTGCTAGTAGAATAACCAAGTACTCTCTTTCATATATGGAGAGTGCAGCATGTCTAGGGCTAAGAGCCTTACTAAGGTAGGCAATAGGTCTGCCATCCTGAGTTAAAACTGCTCCAATGCCTCCTGAACTGGCATCTGTTTCCAAATAAAACTGCTTAGTAAAATCTGGTAAAGCTAGAACTGGAGCAACACACATGGCTTGTTTCAAGTCTTCAAAAGCATGTAAAGCTTCACTGCTCCATTTAAAATTATCCTTCTTAAGCAGTTGTGTCAATGGTGTTGAAAACATTTTGATATTTCGATATAATAAATTAAGTTAAATGAATTTTAAGATTTTCCAAATGATTTTCTAAGTATATTCGATATAATTATTCGAATATCAAAACATTACTCAAAATATTTCAAAAATCATTTTTAATCCTTACTTAAGTGTAAAATTAAGTTTTAATCTTAAAACAATTTCAAAATAATCTTTCAAAGTATTTCGAACCATTTCAAAGCCAAAAATTCCAGATTGCTCAGAGGGAACCGATTCCCCCCAAGGGGGTACCGATTCCCCCCTGAACGGTTTGGCTCCGAGATTTCCAGAATGCTCGGAGGGAACCGATTTCCCCATAGGGGGTATCGATTCCCCCCCTGTTCAACGGTCGAAATATTTGAATTTTACACTTAGGGAACCGATTCCCCATAGGGGGTACCGATTCCCCCCACGCTCCAAACTGTTTTATTAATTGTTTTCACACTAAAACGGCTATATGATCTTCACTAATCATCCCAACGTTCAGAAGTAATTCAAGGTGTATTTAAACAAGTTCTGAAGCCCTTGATCAACAAGAAATCATAGAGAAACAAGAGAGAAAGCATCAAACATCAAGTTTGTGCAAATCAAGCCAATTTTCCTTTCAATATTCATTTTGCTTTCAAGAACACCATTTGTGCTCATTTGTAATTATCTTTGAGTGTTATTTTCTTGTTCTAGAATTGTGCAAACATCTTACCTTGTGAGGTTTTCCTTGTAAGTTTGCAAATTTGTATTCTTCTATTTGAGAAAAGAGTGTTCTCAAGAATTGGGGTATATTCTTGAGGGTGTTGTAAGGTTATCTCTTTGGCCTCAAAAGAAAGAACAAATTAGTGAATTTGTTGGAAAATCCTTAGTGTGGATAGCTAAGGTAATGGACGTAGACTTTGATTGAGAAATTCGAACCACTCTAAATCGCTGTGCAAATTTTTTCAATTTTCTGCAAAAGCTTCCACCGAATTTTTAATTACCAATTCACCCCCCTCTTGGCTAATTCCGTCGATCGATTAACTCAACAATTAGTATCAGAGCCTAACTCATTTGAAGGTTTAATCGTCTCTTGAGTCGATTCAGGAAGAGTTATATCGATTATCAAAGTCATCAATGGCCTCCGCTTCAAACTTCGACTCCGGTCTTGATTCGATGTCCGTCAACAAGCCTCCTTTCTTCAATGGAGCTAACTATGCCTATTGGAAGAATAGAATGATGTACTTCATTCAAGCAAGTGACATGAGAGTATGGAATGCTGTAGAAGAAGGATACATCAAACCTCTCACTCATCCAAGGTTGTGGAGTGAAGGAGAGACAAGAATGTTCCAGCTCAATTCCAAAGCCATCCATATCATTTTTTGTGCTCTTGGACCAGATGAATACGGAAGAGTTTCATCGTGTACAATCGCCAAAGAAATATGTGACAAACTTCAAGTCACTCATGAAAGTACCGATGAGGTAAATAAATCTAAAATTAGTATTCTAACGCATAGCTATGAAAATTTCAGGATGAAACCAAATGAAGATATCAAAGCTATGACGGATAGATTTTCAACGATTGTCAATGGTCTCAAATCATATGGAGAGATTATTTCAAATGAAAAGCTTGTGAGGAAGTTAGTCTACTCCCTCCCAAAATCGTGGCAATCAAAGAAGACGGCAATCATCGAGTCTAAGGACTTAACGTCCTTAACTCTTGAAGAGCTAATTGGGTCACTCCTCACTCATGAAATGATGCTCGAAGATGAGGTGGACCTCGACAAAATTGACGAGACACCAAAGGAGGAGAAGAAGAAAAACATTGGAGTTGCTCTCAAATCCACAAAAGATGAGAGTGATTCGAATAACGATGACGATGACGAGGAAATGGCATTGTTTGCCAAACGGTTCAGAAAAATGATGAGACCTTATCGAGGAAGAAAATTCAAACGAAATGAAAGCCTAAAAAATGAACCGAAAGAAAAGGACCCAATCATTTGCTACGAATGCAAAAAGCCAGGGCATGTTAAATATGATTGCCCACATTTGAAGAAAAATGGTCAATCAAAGAATAAGCACAAGGTTCATGTGGCTACATGGAGCGATGAAGAAAGTTCCGATGAAGAGGAACAAGAAGTAGCTAACTTGTGCTTGATGGCATTTGGGGGAGATTCTAAGGTAACCTCTAACTCATCCGATTTTGATGATTTATCCTATGCTGAGTTATTAGAGGAATATAATGGGTTGGCTTCGGATTATGAGAAATTATTTTTAAAATATAAAAATGATGTTTCAAAATTGAAAAATGAAAACAAACTCGTATCCAAAACTAACAACGATCTTGAAAGTAAAATCAAAGACTTGCAAATCAAACTAGAAGAGTTTGAAAAGAAAAATTTAGATTTGCAAAATTTACTTTCAAAGATTAATGATGATCATCATAAGAAAATTGATGATCTTAAAACTTCTTTTGATAAAGTTGGAACAAAACATTTTGAAAAAGGTGGAAATTCAAAATCCAACTTTGTTAGAAAAAGTTTTAGAAACTACAATCATAGAGATCTCCAAAGAACCTCTAATGGAAAAATCGTTTGAAGTATGTGGGTTCCTAAAGAACTCATTACTACTAAAGATAAAAATATCCTACACAAATAGATACCTAAGGGGATTAGGATTTTGGAAACTAATGAATATGGACCCAAAAGAATTTGGGTACTAAAAATCAAAAATTAATCTATGATTGTAGGGAAAGGAGCATTGCTACAAGGCACGGGAAACAAATTCAAATTCATGGTACCTTGATAGTGGATGCTCAAGACATATGACCGGAGACAAAAGTCGGTTCATTGAGCTTAACGCCAAAAATGGAGAAGTGACTTTTGGAGACAATTCAAAAGGTCACATTGAAGGTATTGGTACAATAGGTAATACCTCTTCCATACAAATTAAGAATGTTTTATATGTGAATGGATTAAAGCATAATATATTGAGTATTAGTCAATTATGCGATAAAGGATTCAATGTCTTATTTGAAATTAATGGTTGTAAAGTCATTGACATTGCATCTAATCGGATTATGCTTGTTGGTCATAGAATAGGGAACATTTACATGGTGCATTTAGTTTCTTTTGATATGACTAATTTATGCCTAGTTGCTAAAGATGAACATGGTAGTTGGTTATGGCATAGGAGACTAGGACATGCTAGTATGAGTGTTTTGCAACGGCTAATTCAAGGTGATTTAGTTCGAGGGTTGCCTAAGCTTAAATTTGATAATGATAAAATCTGTGATGCTTTTGCTAAAAGAAAACAAAAGCGTGTTTCTTTTAAATCTATTAATGACGTATCAACTAGTAGAGTATTACAATTAATCCATGTAGATCTTTTTGGGCCAACTAGAACTACTAGCTTGGGTGGAAAACAATATGCATTTGTCTTGGTAGATGACTATTCTAGATATACTTGGGTTCTATTTTTAAGTACTAAAGATGAAGCATTAGAACAATTCATCACATTTTCAAAAATAATCCAAAATGAAAAGGGTTACTCTATAACTAGTGTTAGGAGTGATCATGGCACTGAATTTGAAAATCTTGGATTTATTGAATTTTGTAATTCTAATAGTATTAGTCATAATTTTTCAACACCTAGAACCCCTCAACAAAAATAGAGTTGTTGAGAGGAAAAATCGAACTTTAGAAGAAATGGCTAGAACCATGCTTTGTGAAAATAATTTGCCAAAATATTTTTGGGCGGAAGCCACAAATACCGCTTGTTATGTTGTAAATCGAGTAATGATTAGGCCAATTTTAAAGAAAACTTCATATGAAATTTTCAAAAATAAAAAGCCTAACATTAGTTATTTTCATCCTTTTGGATGTAAATGTTTTGTTTTAAACAACGGTAAAGAAAACCTTGGCAAATTTGATGCTAAAAAGTGATGAAGGAATTTTTCTGGGTTATTTCTTAAATTCTAAAGCCTATCGTGTATTTAATAAAAGAACTTTAGTTGTAGAAGAGTCTATACATGTTTTCGATGATAATCTCCTTCCGAGGAAGGATTCTTGTGTGAATGATGATGTAGGTGTTATAAATACAAATGATGTTAGACATGAAGTTGGAGAACCATCATTAAAGGAAGAAACGAAAAATGAGGAAACTCATGATCCTCTTGAGAATCCAACCATTGAAGAAAGGGAAGTATCTTATCCAAGAGAGTACAACTATGTCAAGGATGGTGAAATTATAGATGATCCATCAAAAGGGGTAACAACTCGATCTTCTCTTAGAAATATTTGTAATTATGTTGCATTTATCTCATGCATAGAGCCTAAGAATATTAAAGAAGCATTAAATGATGAACATTGGATTATGGCTATGCAAGAAGAGTTAAATCAATTTGAGAGAAGTAAAGTATAGACATTAGTTTAAAGGCCTAGTAATAAATCTACTGTAGGTACTAGATGGGTATTTAGGAATAAGCTTGATGAGAGTGTTAATATAGTGAGAAACAAGGCTAGACTTGTTGCTCAAGGGTATACTCAAGAAGAGGACATAGACTATGATGAAACATACGCTCCCGTAGCTAGGATGGAAGCAATTAGAATGTTATTAGCATTTGCATGTTTTCATGAATTTAAATTATATCAAATTGATGTTAAAAGTGTATTTTTAAATGGTTTTATAAAAGAAGAAGTGTATGTGTAACAACCTCCAAGTTTTGAAGATTCAAAATTTCCATATCATGTTCTTAAATTGACAAAAGCTCTTTATGGTTTAAAACAAGCTCCTAGAGCTTGGTATGAAAGATTGTCAAATTTTTTAATTGAAAAAGGTTTTTCAAAATGAAATGTTGACACTATATTGTTTTTAAAGCATAAAGGTAAAGATTTATTAGTAGTTCAAATTTATGTTGATGATATAATATTTGGTTCTACTAATGATGTTTTTTGCCAAGAATTTTCTAAACTAATGCAAAGTGAGTTTGAGATGAGAATGATGGGGGAGCTCTCATTTTTCTTGGGACTCCAAATCAAGCAAAGAAAAGATGACATCTTCATTAATCAAGCTAAGTACGTCAAAGATATGCTCAAGAAGTTTGAATTAGAAAATGGGAAACCTCATGACACTCCAATGAGCTCTTCAACAAAGCTTGACTTAGATGTAGGAGGTAAATGTGTAGATGTTAAATTATATAGGTCAATGATTGGCTCTTTGCTTTATCTTAACTGCAAGTAGACCGGATATTATGTTTAGTGTTTGCTTATGTGCTAGATTTCAATCATGTCTTAAGGAATCACATTTACTAGCTGTTAAGAGAATCTTTAGATACCTTAAGGACACTCCTAGTTTAGGACTTTGGTATCCTAGAGGCTCTAGCTTTAGTTTGCATGCTTTTTCTGATGCGGATTATGGAGGATGTAAAATAGATAGGAAAAGCACCTCCGGTACTTGCCAATTCCTTGGAAATATGCTGATTTCTTGGTTTTCAAATATGCTGATTTCTTGGTTTTCAAAGAAACTAAATTGTGTTGCATTATCTATCACTGAAGCGGAATATATTTCAGCCGGTAGTTGTTGTGCACAAGTTTTATAGATGAAACAACTTTTTGATTATGGAATTGAAGTAAGTACTATTCCTATCAAGTGCGACAATACTAGTGCTATTTGTCTCACTAAAAATCCCATCCAACACTCTAGAACTAAACACATTGAAATTAGACATCACTTCATTAGAGACCATGTCACTAAGGAAGATGTAGTTCTAGAATTTGTTGATACTTTGCACCAATTAGCGGATATCTTTACAAAACCCTTAGACAAGGAAAGATTTTGGACACTTAGGAGAGAATTAGGTTTGACCAACCTATCTTCACTTAGTGTTTAAAATAATTTTAGCACTTTTAATAATAAATGAAAAATGCTTATAATAGTAATTTTTGATTGCATTCATTGCTATTAGTTAGGGGGAGTTTATGATTCTTAATAAAAAAAATTAATTTTATGTTTAAATATCGTTTAAAAATTAGTTTAATTATTTGAACATAATTAATTTTCAATATATGAGTTGCCAATACCACTAGAGGAAATTAATTTAGCATTTGAGTGTTAAAATCGGGATTTAGCATTTGGTGCAGAAGGAATCGATCCCCCCTTGAGGGAACCGATTCCCTTTGAAGGGAACCGATTCCCCCACAGGGGAATCGATACCCCCCTGGGGTTCTGTTAAAATCGGGCAAGAACACCCAAAACCCCAAAATCGCAAAATCTATTCCGCCGTTTCTCACCCTCAAACACTCAAATCTCCATTCTTGCCTCAAATCATTGATTTTAATCGAAAATCACTTCAAATATCATCTCCTACACTTGCAATCATCATTAAAATCGTTGCAACAACATCTAAAAAAAAAATTTGTAGTTTTTCAAATCATTGTGTTTTGATTAAATTATGTTGTTATGAAAACTATAAATATATTGTTTCTCAAAACCATATTAAAAAAAAAAAAGTTTTTCAAAAACTTTGCCCATTAAGATTGATTTAGAGAACCTTGAAATATAGAGGACTCAATTGAGTTTTGGGATTAATTGAATTGTATACATTTGTTTTTAAAATTGCAGGTTATCCAATCTATTCTGATTTCCTTCACCATGTCTAATCCTAAACGTGCTAGGTCTTCATCTAGTCTCCAAATCCTCCACCTATTCCAATTTCTAATCCTAATCCCATCTATTCTAATTTCTAATCCTAATCCTATTGATCCTAATTTGACTATCCAAAATTCGTGTTTCAATCATCATGGTTTTAGAAATCATCGTTTTTGGTATTATCAATATTTCAACTCTTATAAAATCCGGGAAGAACGTATTCCTTCTCGTCAAGCTATGTTAGCTATCAATTTTAAATATCTTCCTTTTTTACAAGAGTGAAAATTTGATAAACTCTTTGACCTTGAACCCATCGTTTACCATCAACTTGTTCGTATTTTCTATTCTAATGCTGTTTGTGTTAAAGACCAAACTGAAACCGAAACCGAAACCGAAACAATAGGAATTCGTTCCTACCTTCTAGGACAATTCTTATATATTGACTCGGCTTACATAGCCAATACATTCGGATTAGATAATGAAGGGATTTCAAATGAAAAACAGGTTTTATGATCTCGTTATAAAAGAAGGGATAGTGCAAGTGTCCTAGACTTTCATGAACGTTTTCTTCATCTAATGATTTCTTGGTAGTTTCGACCATCTGGAGGTCGTTATTCTACTCTTAGAGCCTTAGATCTTTGGTGGTTACATTGTTTCGAAAACAATATTAAAATCAACCTATCTCAGATTATTTTTGCTGAAATTGTTGAAACCGTAAATCTTGTTCTTAATAAAAAACTTTGTTCATCTCTTGTTTACGGTTGTATTTTGAGTAATCTGTTTTCCAAAGCTGGGCTTAGAGTCGGTCTAGATGCCGTTTTTCCTCTTAAGAAACAAATTAACCTTCTTTCCTTAACGAGAGCGGGATGGATTAAGGATAAGGAAACCGGGGAATGGGTTCGATCTTCTGCAACTACTCCGGGAGCTAGTTTTTCACAAGCTCCACCCGAAGCTGACGAAGATCTCGAGCTTGAGCAATTAATGCGAGACATTGACGAAGCTAAAGATGAACCTGAGCAGCCGGAGGAGCAGCCCGAAGAGCAAGCACAACAATCGACTCAAATGCCTCTATATTTTCAATCCTTTATGGAGACATTTGATTATCGATATGCGACCATGGATTCGCGCTTTAATGCTATAGAGTCCCATTTATCCACAATGGGAGCTCAACAATTAGAGATTCTCCGAGAGATGCGAACAAACAACGCTTCAATGAATGAACGTATTGATGCACTCTCACACGAGATGGCCGCTATGCGAGCTCGTTTTCCTCCTCCCGATCTTCCTACGGATGTTTGATTCTATATTTTGCTTTGAACTCCAAACTTATTGTTTTAACATTTTGAATATTTTTGGAATGTTTGAATTTGTGGATTGTGAATTTGTTTGGATTTATGGATGGTGTGAACTTATATGTTTAGTGTGATTTATTCATTATTGCATCATTTACATCATTATTAGCAATATGACCAATTTTGCTATATCACATTGTTTATGAATATTGATTATGGAACTAATGGCTAACGTTTCTCTTGATTGTGATCTTAGTAGCTTATGCATACATATACCTAATCAACTGGCTAAATGATTTACACGTTTCTTTGAATCTTTTTGATTTAACAAAAAGGGGGAGAAGTGTGTGTTTTTAAAAAAATGATAAATGGGAGAAGTGTTAAAGTAAGGGGGAGTAATCTCAAAACTTGATTTCAAAATCTTAAAATTACTAAAATGTTTTGTTATATCAAAAGAGAGAGATTGTTGAAACATTTTGATATTTCGATAACAAATTAAGTTAAATGAATTTTAAGATTTTCCAAATGATTTTCTAAGTATATTCGATATAATTATTCGAATATCAAAACATTATTCAAAATATTTCAAAAATCATTTTTAATCCTTACTTAAGTGTAAAATTAAGTTTTAATCTTAAAACAATTTCAAAATAATCTTTCAAAGTATTTCGAACCATTTCAAAGTCAAAAATTCCAGATTGCTCCCCCCTGAACGGTTTGGCTCCGAGATTTTCAGAATGCTCGGAGGGAACCGATTCCCCCATAAGGGGTACCGATTCCCCCCTGTTCAACGGTCGAAATATTTGAATTTTACACTTAGGGAACCGATTCCCCATAGGGGGTACCGATTCTCCCCACGCTCCAAACTGTTTTATTAATTGTTTTCACACTAAAACGGCTATATGATCTTCACTAATCATCCCCAACGTTTAGAAGTGATTCAAGGTGTATTTAAACAAGTTCTGAAGCCCTTGATCAACAAAAAATCATAGAGAAACAAGAGAGAAAGCATCAAACATCAAGTTTGTGCAAATCAAGCCAATTTTCCTTTCAATATTCATTTTGCTTTCAAGAACACCATTTGTGCTCATTTGTAATTATCTTTGAGTGTTCTTTTCCTGTTCTAGAATTGTGCAAACATCTTACCTTGTGACGTTTTCCTTGTAAGTCTGCAAATTTGTAATCTTCTCTTTGGGAAAATAGTGTTCTCAAGAATTGGGGTATATTCTTGAGGGTGTTGTAAGGTTATCTCTTTGGCCTCAAAAGAAAGAACAAATTAGTGAATTTGTTGGAAAATCCTTAGTGTGGATAGCTAAGGTAGTGGACGTAGACTTTGATTGAGAAAGTCGAACCACTCTAAATCGCTGTGCAAATCTTTACAATTTTCTGCAAAAGCTTCCATCGAATTTTTAATTACCAATTCACCCCCTCTTGGTTAATTCCGTCGATCGATTAACTCAACAAATGGTTTACTGATAGTTCCATAATTCTTTATAAATCTCCTGTAATATCCTGTCAATCCCAAAAATCCTCGCAAAGATTTTAAAGATTTAGGAATAGGCCAATTCCTCATAGCTTCCACCTTAGTAGGATCAATTGAAACTCCAGCAGCTGATATAATATGACGCAAATACTCTACCTGAGTCTGTCCAAAGAAACATTTGGACATCTTGGCAGGCATTAGTAAGCCCAAAAGGCATTACCTTGAATTCATAATGACCCTGATGAATTCTGAAAGCTGTCTTGTAAATATCCTCAGCTTTAATTCTGATTTGCCAATAACCAGACCTGAGATCAATCTTAGAAAAGTAAACTGCTCCATGTAATTCATCTAAGAGATCCTCCACAACAGGAATAGGAAACTTGTCCTTCATAGTCATACTATTTAACTTTCTGTAATCAACACAGAATCTCCAAATCCCATCATTCTTCTTTATAAGAAGACAAGGAGAAGCAAAAAGACTTTTGCTAGGTTGAATAATAGAAGAAGAGAGCATGGTAGCTATCTGTTTTTCCACTTCCTCCTTCTGATTATGTGGAAATCTGTAAGGTCTTAAATTTATAGGAGCAGACTCAGGTTTTAAAGGAATTGCATGATCATGATTCCTTATAGGTGGTAGACCTGTAGGTTCATCAAAAACAGACTGATATTTGTCTAAGAGGGGTTGTAGAGTTGCAGGAACAGTCTTAGAATCCTCATACATAGATAACAGTACCATATGGCCAAAAATAGCAGAATCAGAGGCTGTCATTTTTAATAGTGTAGCCCCTGAAATTTGTTACAAAACATTTGAGGTTTGCTGGCCATGTATAACAATGTTTTCATCTTGGTGGACAAAACTGAGAGTCAATTTGTTGAAGTCCATCAAAATTGGACTGAATAACTTCATCCAGTCAACCCCTAACACCATATCACTGCCACCCAATTTTAGGAGTCTAAAGTCATGAACAAAAGAATGTCCTTGCATCTGCCATTCAACCTTATTACACCTAGCTGAACTATAAAGTTGCTGTCCATTAGCCACTGTAATAGCTAAAGGATAAGGTGTATTTACTAGAATACCAGCATCAGCCCACTGAGGTGTTAGGAAACTGTGGGTACTACCACTGTCAATCAAAATATTCAATGGTCTCCCTTGAATAGTGCCCTGAATCCTTAATGTATTATGGCCAATACACCCAGTGATAGCATTCATTGAGATAGTTTAAGGAATCCTTGTTTCACCAGCGCTGTCAATTCTTCCATCTGCTTCTGCAACCCAGCTAAGTCTTCTGCCATATTCTGATTTTTCTTGGGCATTCCACCAACTTGCCAGAATCCGAGGCTCTAATACCAATTTGTGATGAATTGAGATAGTTTAAGGAATTAGAGAAGAAAGCGTAGAGAAAAGAGTAGAATGGAGATACAGAAATAAGATTTCATTCAAAAATATGCCTGATTGCCTTTACACAGTACGTTGTTTTATTTGTTTACAAGGTACCAACAAATCTAACTAAATGTTAGCTGTAGATTCCTGCATAACCGCTTTGTTATTTCTTCAGGTATTGGGCCCCCAACTGGGCTGACTGCTTGCTCTTGGACTCAGCTCTCCTGATGGGTAATTCTCTCTTTGTGCTTCTCACGTGATCATTAATCAGGTAACTCATCCCCAATTCATTATCAATCCCTAACCCTTGATTTTCATTTCCCCCAATTTCCTCTTCGTCTCCTTTGCTTCTTCTCTCTTCTCTCTCGATCGTGACACACAAGTAAAAAGCATCTTAATTTTGAATCTGAGCAAAGCAAGAAATTAGATATATCACAGTGTTCTAATAGTGCAAACTCAGCTGTAACAAGCTGGTCTTGCTCAAAAAAATTATGCCAGGAGGTTAATAATGCAGGAATTGAGAGTTGTGGTGGAGTTTCTGCTTTAGGTAGCTTTCCCGAAAGATTTAGTCTGGCAGAGACAGATGACTTGAATGGGAGTGTCAAGCGAATGAAGTTTTCGGCGGCTGAAGTTTCTTGGGGTAAAGCAGAAAGGCGAACGATTTTGAATGCACCATTGCGGCAGAACACAATTATTACTGGTTTGTCTTCAACACCTATGGATTCTATTTGCCAAACAGTTATGGTCCCTTTAGTTGAATCATCTGCTAAGGGGGTTACATCTAGTTGCTGTCTGTTGAAGCGGCATGTGGGAAAGGGCAGAGGTAAAGCTACAGCTTCACCTGTTTTGCAGGAGAGTTTTGCATCAAAGCTTGTGGTTTCTAGTCCGGCCACTGGCATGGAGAAGTTCGAGTCTCCTTTATATGCGGAGGAAAAACTTAGTGGATTTCAATCATCTGGAGCGGAGGGTTGTATTTTTCTGGGGCACTGGGCTCTAAGAAGGATCCTCGTCCTCTTCTTCAGCGACCTGTTTTTCACATACTAAAACAGGCTGGTCTATTGAGAGACTGCAGGACTTATGTGGAACCAGTTTATAGATCACCTGAGGGGAGGCTATTTCGTGAATTCCCTAATGTTTGGAGGTTTTTTGGCCAGGTTCAGTTGGTTGATAGGCACATGGATAATTATGGTAAGAAATGGACTGATATTGATCAGTTCTGGTCTGATCTATTAGATATGTTGACGAGCATTGAGAAAGAATTTAACCAATCTCATACATTGGCCCATTATTGGACTATATTAGACCCCTTTGTAAATGTTGTATTCGTTAACAGGAAGATTGGTTCATTAAGAAAGGGAGATGAGGTTAAAGCAACGAGCAGTTAGCTATTCAAAAGAACAAGAAAACTGATGCTGTTTTAGCACGGAGAAAAAACATTACTAAAACAAAAGTTCTGTTCTCAGGGTCATATGCCAACTCAGCTTTGTGATTATTCTCTGGCTGCTGAAAGCTCATTGACAGCTTCTGTGAGGAGTTACGATACCTGTAACGGGCTATCTGGCAATGGAAGTTTGTCAAAATTCTATGATAAAACGAGTAGTCATTGGATAAAAAGGTTATTCCAATCTATATTAATATATTTTAGGTAAATAATTTCTTACAGTTTAATTAATTAAACTTTTTAAAAAGTATTGATGGTTTAAATATTATAAAATATAAAAGTCGAATGATATTTTTTAACTATATTTTTTTTTATAAAAAATCATTTATATTTCTATTTTTTATTTTAAGTTTTAATCTTCGAATTTCTATTTTTCGTTAAATTATATAAACTGAAAAAAATGATAAACTCATTGAATTGATATCAATTACTTTTATTTTACTTTTTTAATATGAATATTAATTGTTTTTGTTGAATTTAATAAAAAACAAAAACCGAGGGCTATAATAGAGGATAAACATCATTAAGTAGAAAAATAAATTATTTACTTAATTCACAAATTGTTGAAAATAAAATATTTACTTAATTCACAAATTGTAAATTACTGTTACGACGGTAAACCTCTGTTAGAATTTTGAATATTTTCTCGCTGTTGAAGAGTTAAGACTGAGCACACATTTATCAAAAACATTCTTTCAACATAAACGCATTTGTATGTTTTTTTCAAAGAAAAAATTTGAAAAAAAAGCGTACCCAAATCTGCATCCGAATACGTCGGACAGAGATGAGTAAACTGAATTTGAAATAACCATATTCGAGAATAAATTAATCCCTTAGTTCATCACTTGGGAATTTCACAATAACAATGTGTATTATCATACAAGTTCAGAGACTGCTTCCAACCCCGATAATGACTTCAACAGGTACCAACTGGAAGCTTTTTGCAAATATCAAACTCTTTCAAACATCATTCGTCTAAATTTCGTTATGAAATTGACATTGAGCAGCTTACAATGTTATTTTATGAGGGAAGACGATTCCACAGGTCTTCATGCACCGCTCGCATATAAGCGGGTCCATTCCTTAGCTGCAAAAAAAAAATTGAATCAAGTAACAGTATCATAAGAATAATAGTGAATCATCCTTGAGCCGATCCTGATTATCTAAGACTGTAACTATAGATTTTACCTGTCTCAACGGCTTCTGCCTCATTTGACTTCCAGTGCTTAGCAATATTTTCAGAAAGCGGATCATCGGGATTTGGAGCACTCAAAAGTGCCTGGATGCTGAAGTAACACTATTTTGTCAGTTTAGTATATCCTAAAACTCAAGACAATGCCATAAATAAAGATAACGTCTACAATCCAGACACAAATGAAACCACGCCTAGAGTATTAATACGCATTTTCTGTTTGAAAAAACAAATAAGCCTTCCCATAACCAAAAAATAAAAATAAAAAACCCTACATAAATAGGCAGTGCAGGAAAGCAATATTCAACTTCCCTGTTTACTTGTAAGACCTAATTTTCCCGGCAACATGAAAATGTGTTATAAATATGTTTCAGCAGGCATTATACAGTCAAGACCATGTGACCTATACTTGAAAAAACAAATAAGCCTTCCCATAACCAAAAAATTAAAATAAAAAACCCTACATAAATAGGCAGTGCAGGAAAGCAATATTCAACTTCCCTGTTTACTTGTAAGACCTAATTTTCCCGGCAACATGAAAATGTGTTATAAATATGTTTCAGCAGGCATTATACAGTCAAGACCATGTGACCTATACTGGTTTACTGTTTACGACAGAGATACATCTTACAAAGACTAATAATACCTCAAAAGTACAGTTCGGATCTGGAGTGCTGGACTCCATTTGTCTTTGAGAATGTCAAGGCATATTCTCCCAAGCTGCAAGAATGTTTAAACCTTAGAGCCAAAAGGTTACATCTTTCACACCATATAATAAGGACAAAAGAAGGAACAGGTGCCAACCTTATCAATGTTAGGATGGTATATCTTTGTAAGAAATCGAACCTGTTACAAAAATTTGGTTAAGGTGGACAAAAATGCAAAGTAAACCAAAAAGGATGCCATTCATGGATGCTAGAAAGCTTCTGCGAATAGAGAACAATAAATTGAAGCTGAATTCCAACCACTGTCAGTTGGCAATTCTATGAATATACCACATTCATGAATCACCAGTGCAAGAGAAGCAAATGGTAAGTTGCAATTCACTGCGTTAACAGAAGGACATAAATGAAGTGGCTACAAATTATAAAAGATACTGGGGGTAGAGAGCATTCAAAAATATTTTTTTAATTTACCACATATCAAGAAAGAATAAGCAGATTTACTAGAGCAAAACCTCACAAGCCAAAGGCAATTAACTACATTCCAAAATCACCAAGTAAGAAACAGATTTCTCTATAATGCAAACCGAAGCATTCTAAATCATATTAAGATTTCTCAGATGAAGCCAATTAATACCATATGCAAGAATCAACAATCCACCTTACAAACGATAGATGCAGAAACATGAATTCCTGCTAGTTTTACGAATGAGTTAAAGTCATACCTTGGGAGCAGCCATGGGATATTCTTCAGGCAAAAATAGTTCCAACTTGAAAACCCCTCCTAAAATCTCAAACAGGAAAAGGTGTCATTTCCTATACATAAGTGCGACATTAATTACATAATGTAACCAACGAAAGAAAAAGAGATGCTACAAACAACATTCCTAACTGGACTAAGCACCGCATAAGACAGAAAAACATGCTAATTTAACCTAAGCTTCAAGACTGAAAACACTGGGCCATTTTTTCCTTCAAAAAGATGGAAAACAAGCAAGAAAATAAGAAAAATGACACAGGAAAACCATTTTATAAAAAACTTTCCAAGTTTAACCATAGTTCTTACAGAAATCATTTTAATGATAAAAGATAATCTGCATTGGTACCCCTCTTTACGATTTTAACCAGCCCAGTCCAACAATTATCCAATCAACTGTAAAATTTTACAAATTCCAACACAAATAAAAAATATTTGCAACAATGAGATGAAAATATCAACTACCTTCGTATGGAGACTGTGTGGGACCAAGGATCATCACATTGAAATATCGCATATTATCCTCTGAAGGTGAAGCACTAATTCCCGGTGCTATCATAATAAAAAAGAATTAAAAAAAACTCTTAATAAAAAGTCAACTTATTAATCAAAACTCAACAATAATTTCTATTTAAAACAGTAAAGAAAAAGCAAAGTAATTACCCGGTTCACTTAGGAGACGCTGTGTTTCCTGTTAAGATCAAAATGAAGAAACCATAATTAAAGTACGAAAAATAAACAAAATTCTCACAAAGGAAATGCTTTCTTCAATCTCAGAAAACGATCTTGGAACAATTAGCAGAGGACTTTGATTCATCAAAGCCCTAAAAACTTCAGTTACCAACCAAACTCTAGAAACGCAGAAAATTAGAAACGAAAACAAAAGAATTGAGATAGAGAAATAGGGTAGATCAAGAAGGATCGTATGAAAGATCGAAATAGTAACCTTGATGATTCTTCGAGGAAGATTACTATTGGCCATTTGCGAGCCTCGATTGATGAATGAACAGGGAAAGGAAAACAGATATAGGGAAATAAGGTTTGGAGAATTGAGAGATGGAGAGAGAAGATTCGAGAATAAAAGCAGAGTCAAGAAGAAATGACTCTCTTAACGTGTTTTAGGCAGTCTCTATTATTATTTTTAGAGTAAACTACACATTTAATACCTGAACTATTATTTTTATTCCGTTTTAATACTCAAATTTTATTAATTTTTAAAATCATACTTACCGTCTAGTTTATGTTTTAATTTGATAACACACCCTAAAAAATTAATATAACCACTGCATGACATTTTGTATTTTTTTTTATGATGAGATGATATTATCTTATGATGACACGTCAATATCAACATTAAGTTTTTGACGCAGTAAATGTTAGATATGATTTTGAAAAAAAATATAAGTAGCAAAATGAAACAAAAATAATAGTTTATATATTAAATGTGTAGTTTATCCTTATTTTTAATGCTAAACTGCTTATTTAGTCAACCAATTATCTTATTTCAATTTTGATCTTTCAACTATTAATTTTTTTAAATCATACGTAACGTTATGTTTAATTTTTATTTTAATCAATTATTATTAGGTTTGATCGTTGACTTAACGAAAATGATAACATGAAATGATATAATAATAATTTTAGTCCTCAAAACTCATTCTGTAAAGTTGGTTTTAGTTTGAAATAATTCAAAAAAAAATCCCCAATTGTTGGAAATCTTTCACTTTGGTCTAACCTAAAATCCCAAAATTCATCTCCCAAATCCCGATTGTTGTCATCTGCGTTTGCCGAGCTGCCACCTTCATGACACTATGTCAGTCGCACATCCCTCTTTAACCCCTTACAACATGACGGCAAGTGAATGATTGTAAGATTGTTTGTGTCTGAATGTCGTCGCACACCTCGTACTAGGTTTTCGACAAACGATTAAAAGCTGGGGCTAGTAGACGTCGAGCAGCCGTGAGAGCGACAGATGGGGGGAGAGAAAATCAATGAGAACGACGGAAGGATGGTGTCTAAAGGGTGTGTATGTTTTGCAGAAGAACAATGATAGTGGCGGATGGGTAGAGATGTTGTTACGACGACGACGGTAAGCAAATCTGCGATGGGAGTCTGGGAGAGGCCATTGTCTTTGAATATACTTATATCCAAATTATACTCGTGTTTGATATTCGTACCAGCCTAAGTAACATACTCAAGTAACAAAGTTTGCATACAACACAAATTAACATATCCAATTCTCATAATCTTATAACTGAAATGTACATAATCTAAGAGGCAAGTATCAAAACTAATTATTTTTCGTTCGCAAAATAAAATATTCTATTTGGATTGATACGGGCCAATTTCTAATATTCAATAAAACCATTTTCATTGTGCAAATCAAGAATCCAGTAAGACAAGTGACTAATTTCCATTGATCAACTACATGAGATGCTTACATTCCAAATGATTTTTTACTGCAGTTGTTTCTCACTTTATCATGAAGAATGGTGTAGTTTGAGCTGCTTACATCCCTAGTGTAGCAAGATTTACGGCCATCATACTTGTACATTTGGTGAATATTTCCATCTCCATTGACAACCAGGTTATCCTTCACAACCATGAACCCTTTTCCCTTCTGCAGATTCTTCACTTTATCTTTAACCCTCTTTTCATTGAATCCCAACGTGATATTAGCTACAGTCAATGAAGTTCCATTTCCTTGGTTGCTATAATCAGAGTGTATCTTGAACAGAAACCTCTTGAGTGATTTCTTCGATTTCGGATTAGACCCTGTCTTTTTAGTATGAACTTTGTCATCGAAATGGATCTTTTGGTTCACAATCTGCAGATTTCCATCCTTGGTCATCACCATAGAGTTTTTATAACTTAGTTTTTGGGTTGATTTTGTTGTGATTTTCCCATAGCTTGATTTGATCCAGCCAGTTGAGGATATGGATCTAGTTGCTTTTGTAACAAATTTTCCATTCAAACCATGAAATTCTGTCACAGAAGAAACACCAAGTGGAGCATTTTTATGGTGCAGAAGCTTCCCTTTGGTCTTTGAGCTTTTGCAGTCTAACCAAAGGTGCAAATTTGCATCAATATACCACACATTCAAGGCATTTGTGACACTGAAACTTATAATGTGTGATTTCCCATCCAATAATTTACCTAAAAATGGGGTTATTTCAATGTCATAAGTTGGGAGATCAAATGAACCAATGGCACTAATGGGTCTCCACAAGAGAGGAATGATTCCACCTGTGTAAACCACAGTAAAGGGCCAGATAGCACCAATAAGTTCACCATCTACACTCACCAAAACTTCCCTAAATGGTCCATTTCCAGGAAAATCTGTGAGATTATTAGCAACAATATACTCACTTGGAGGATTTCCATACCAAAACTCATCTTGCTCATGGAAAGAAGCATAGACTTCCAACACAGCCTTATAAACATTCCGAGGAATTTCGAAGTTCTTCCCTTTTACATCAGTAGCATTCTCAATCTCAAACCACAATCCATCATTCAATGGCAAATCCCTGGAAAAGGGTATGATTAAATCAGCCTTGGATCGAATCCCAGACCCTAAATCTCCTTCTTTTTCCTTGAAAAGATTCTGTTTTTCTTCTGCAGGGTAAAAATGAAGACTTATATTGACACGGTAAACACCGGTATAAGTTTCGTCGATAAGATTTCCGACATAGACAGAAAAAGGCTGAGTCTTGTTCATCAGAAGCAATGATGAATATCTAGTTACATCCTTCTGGACACTCCAAACAATCCCAGTAGATCTAGGCTCAGCTGTGCAGCTCCTCAGAAGCTCCACTCCAGACAACCAAACTCCGAAAATCCTATCGAATTGCCTTCCTTTACATGTTGCATTCCATTCCAGGACAATCCTAGAGAAATCTCGAAATGGACAGTTAGATGGGAAGGTGTAGTTTGCTATAACAGGAGATTTGCCGTAAGTGTAGCCAAAGTCATGTTGTAGAACAGTGAGGGAACATGGCTTGGTGTTCGGGACATCGATTGGCTTGGTGACTTCGAAAAAGAGGGTTGGTGGTGCAATGGTGGCAACGGTAGATGATTGTTGGGGGAGACGGGTTGATTTCAGGAGGGTTTTGGATTGGTGGAGATTTGCTCGGCTGAAAAGAGGGTTGAGAAACAGAAGGGGAAGCAAGAAGAGAAAAGGGAAGATGGAGGAAGCCATTGATGGTGACTGGCGGGGAGAAGAAACTGTTGGTTTGAAGATTTTTTTGAAGGAAAAAAAAGAGAAATTAAGCTAAGAAATAAATCAGGTCCAGCAGGATGATCCTACAAAAGATTACATTCACATGTTGGCAGAAAATATTAGTTAAAATGGTGTAGTATTTCACTCCTTTCATACATAAAATTGGCATGATTAATTCATATATATATATATATATAAAGATCATTTCCATAATTGTTTTCAGATCTTATTATACTAAAAATATATATGATTTCAATGATATTACATCTGTAATCATAAAAAAAGTATATAAAAAATAATATTACATCTGCATTTTGATTTGTTTAGCTACATATACAGAGGATCCTGGAATATTAGATATGCATGAAATTTGTATATTGATATAAAGATAGGATTAGCATGAATTAAGTTACTTCAGTGATTAGAGGGATAATTGTTATTCCTAAATGTTCTAGATTTGAACATCTTATCTTGCAATACAAGGAAGGAAAGATGAGATTAGAGATGACAATTTGACTTAAAGTATGAATCTAATCTTATAGGATTGATTTTTTTTTTTTGAAATTTAGATTCAGATTAGGCTTTGTAAATGATTTTTTTAAATTCAGATTCAGATTAGGTTTTGTGAACGATGAGATCGGTTTTTGGATCGGATTTAAATGTAGAGCGAAAAATACTTGACCAGAAAATAATAGTATAATTGACCTTTATATATTTATGAATAATTGCTATAATTCTTCTCTCTATATATTCTTTTTCCTTTCAATTAAGTCCTTAGTTTATTTACTCTTTTGGTCATTCCCCTTTAATCTCACTTTAAAAATCTCATTTTAAGGCGACTTGAGTCCAATTCTCTCTCGATTAGGCCCATATCTTGTCCACCAAATCTAATCACTCTCTAATCGATTCATAAACATCTTGAGTCAACATAGATGTTGACTCAAAAATTCTAGTCGTTACAACTCTACACTCCTTAAAAAAAAAGTTGTCCTCCAAATTTACATGAATCAAAGAGATATATACTGAAATTGCAGACTCCTCTCACTCTTATGTAACGTCTTCGACTCTATGATTCCTTCACAAGACTTATACTAGGGAAATCCTTTTATTCCAAAGTCTTTGATATCTTTGGTTAGGATATTCAATGTTTCCTTCTCAAAAGACAAGTTAGAATTTACCTTAATATGCTCAACTGAAATAATGTACAAAAGACCTGAACGATATCTTCTAAGTATCGAAACATAAAACATATTACAGATGCACTGTATATCTAGTGGCAATGTCAATCAATAAGATCCTCTCTAAGACCTCACATGGTCCAATTCATTCAAAGACTCAATTTCTCTTTATGACCAAACCACAATATTTTCTTCTAAGTTGATACCTTAAAGAAGATCTATCGCGCACTAAAAACTATATATCTTTACACTTTAAATTTGTGTATGACTTCTATCGATCGAAAGTTACCCTAGATCTATCTCGAATCAATCATACTTATTTTTTGATCTCTCAAATTAAATCAGGTCCAATTAATTTTTTCTCACTAAGTTCGAACCAACACAACGAAGTCTTGCACTTACGATCATACAATGCATTAAATGGGACCATCTAAATATTTGAGTGGAAGTTATTGTTGTAGGCAAATTCAACCAACATAATATTTTTTTTAAACAAAAGCTCATAAAGAATAGTTCAGTTTACAAATCCAACTATTTATATAATACCGTAGTTTAATTTATGCCACTAATGTCTATGATCTACTCACCTGGTTCGACTCATTTAAAAACTTCATTTTAATCTTCTTTAGTTCTGCAACAACTTCTTTCATGCCGATCCTCTCCTCTGGCAGTTCATGTGAACATTCAAGCGCCAATTGCAAAGCGGATAATGCACAAGTAATGCCTGCTTTATCTCCCTCATTGCTTACCAAATTGGTATCTACAACTTCCATTACTGCATATGGTAGCAACTCCTTCACCCAGTTTCTTATGCTCAATTCTCCGACGAACATTTCTCCGGTCGGTTTCTTTCTCGTGAATGTTTCCATAAGAAGAATGCCGAAACTGTAGACATCGCCTTTTGTGGAAACAATTCCGTCACCTCCGTATTCTACATGTCAGTTCATTTATATTAGTTAGACTCTTTGTTTGAATGATAAAATATGACTCGTTAACTCAACTAACTCGAAACGATAGAAATCACCTGGTGCCATATATCCAATTGTTGCAAGTGTTATGGTTTGGATGACCGAGTCCTCTTGACCTAGCAACTTGGCAATGCCGAAATCACCCAAATGTGCAGCCATATCTTCATCTAATAGAACATTACTGGGTTTTAAATCACAATGCACTACCGGAATTGTCTGACCATGATGAAGGTATTCAAGAGCAGATGCGATGTCGATCATTACGTTCAACCTTTGCAACATGTCAAGAAAATAGTTGTGAGAATATAACCATTTCTCGAGGCTTCCATTAGGCACGAATTCGAGCACCAAGGCTTTAAAATCAAGGTTGCTACAACTACTTATGATCTTGAGCAGATTTCGATGGCGTATGTTGCGTAAAACCTCGCACTCAACCTCGAAGCTCTTGAATGCTCCTTCTAACTCCAAATTGAAGACTTTGACAGCAACGTTCAGTCTGTCTAGAAGAGTACCTTGATATACCGATCCGAAACTCCCGACACCGAGTAATTTGCTTTCGCAGAATCCATTCGTCGCCTGATGAAGTTCATGGTACGGAATCCGTCTCCACTCTGCTAAAGCATCCGAATTCCCTCCATCAATAGGCAGCTTTGCCTTCCTTTTTCTCCATCGTAAAACAAGGGAAATTAAGGCTAGTATCAATAGCGTTGAGCCAGTGGGCAATAGGATACATAATAAAAGCTTGGTAGCTTTATTAGAAGATAGCTTCGTCTTGCATGCTGGAAGTTGCAGTCGAGTGTCACCGCCGCATAACTCTTCGTTCCCGATACACAATTGAATTGAGAAGTTGGAAAAGGGTCCTCGGAGGGGAATTTCTCCATGTAATCGATTGAATGAGACATTGAAATATTCAAGATCCAAGAGTCCCTCCAAGGACTTGGGAATAGTTCCTGAAAAGTTATTCCTCGAAAGATCTAACAAATGCAATCCTCTTAGGCCTCCAATTAACTCGGGTATAGAACCTTGCAATCTATTACGGGCTAAAGAAAGATAAGCCACATCCTCAAGTTCACCAATGCTACTCGGGATCTCGCCGGATAATCGATTTTCCGACAAATCGATTGTATTAATGACCTTCCAGTTTCCGATATCGATCGGGAGAGCTCCGGTTAGAGAATTGGAAGATACGTTCAGTTGCAAAACGTATATAAGCCTTGTCAATGTTGAGGGTATTGAGTTAACAAAGTTATTGGATGCTAAGTAGAGATTTCTAAGCGAAACGAGATCGCCCAAGCATGCAGGTAAGGATCCTGTCAGATTGTTACCCGTTAGATACAAGAAACCCAAACTCCTCAAATGGCATAACTCGTAGGGGATGGTTCCTTCCAACTTGTTAACTTGAAGAGAGAGACTTTGCAACTTTCTTAATCTTCCGATTGTATTGGGAATGGACCCAACAAGCTCATTGTTGGCAAGGTTGAAGTTTATCAAGTTTCTAAGGTTGCCGATTTCTGCAGGAATGCTGCCTCTGATATTGGAGCCATAACCAATGAAATTCTCAAGAGAAACCGAGAGGTTTCCCAGTGAAACCAGGAAGCTACTACCAGCACCATCACTGATGTATGGGGTTTGCTCAAAAGCCAAGAATCTCAAGTCCTTGCAGTTTGCCAGTGATGATAAAAAAGATGATGATGATTCTCCGGTGAAATTGTTCGTCCCGATAATTAGCGATCGGAGACGTCTTAGATTGCCGATGGTAGCAGGGACACGGCCCGAAAACGAGTTCCCAGATACTTCAACTTCAATGAGATGAGAGGAGTTGAAAATGGAGGAAGGGAGTGAAGCGGTTCCCTCCAATGATAAGCCTTTCAAGCTTTGGAAGCCAACAATCTGATGGAAGAGTGCCTGACAGCCGGTTTGCAGAGATTGAAATCTCTCTCATGATAGAACTGTTAAATATTTGAGAAGGGACGAATCCGGAGATATTGTTAGATGACAAATACAAGCCATCTATGTTTTGCAAGTTGACAATCTCATCTGGGAATTCGCCTGCCATCAAAATTGTTGAACAATTCATAAACCGGAAATGTAATATCAACCTATAAAATATCACATGCCAAAATTAAAATTTATTGTAGTTTGATTTTATTTATTTTTGGACAAGAATAAAGATTCATTATAAATACTAATAATACATATATATATGAAATTTTATGTATCCTAAAATCTTATATGGTATACTATTAAAATTAGTCCTCAAATAGTTATTTTGATCTTTATTCTTTTTTGGAGCATTTTGGCTCATAACATTTTATTTTAGGATAGAAAGATTTTTAATATTTTACCAAATAGTCACTCAGGCTCTTATTTTTTTTTCTCTTAGAACATTTTGACTCTTAACGTTTCATTTTACAGTAAAAAGACTCTTATTTTGGAGTGTTAACCGTTTGTTAACTAATAGTTTTAATCTATAGAGGAGCATTTTTTACATCAAAATGAAACGTTAGGGAACAAAATACTTAAAAAATAAGGACTAAAATAATTATTTAATTAAATATATTTTTTTATATATTATAGCATCTAATATCTATACAAAAAATCACTGTAAAATACATTCTGCAAGGTAAATCTAAAAATTGACAAAGATTATAAAATGGTTACATCTAACCTTCTCATAATTTTAAGAAGACACACAAAAAAGTCGAGTATATTACCGGTCAAGTGATTATAGGAAAAGTCGAAGAATAGAAGAAGTGTTAGGTTGCCGATAGTTCGAGGAATAGGCCCCCTTAAATCACACTTCTTCAAGCTCAATTCTACTAAATTCGCAAGATTACCTATCTCTTCTGGAATTTCGCCTGCACACAAATCAAATGATAGATTGAATCATGCCAAAAAAAAGTTAATTACATTAATGATCTCCGATCATGGAGTGTTATTTCGTTGAGTCTTTCGACTATTAAAAGTTATAAATAGTCTCTCGATTATAGGATGTTACTTTGTGGAGTCCTTCAGTTATTAAAAGTTATAAAATGATCATCTAACTATTCATATGTTCCAAACTCGTCATTTTTCGTTAGAAATTTGATGGCAATCTAAGCTGAACATTAACCTGTTGATTGAGATATAATTGTCATTTGAGATTTTGAGATCAAATTTTATCATATGGTAGTCAACATGTTAATGTCCAGCTCAGACTACTGTTAATTTTTAACATAAAAGAACGATATTGAAACATATGAATAGTCAAGTGACTATTTTGTAATTTTTTAAGCAATACCATATAGTTAAGGGATTATTTTGTAATTTTTAAGAGTCAATAGACCCATAAAACAACACCCTATTGTTCGGGATCATTTGTGTACTTTACCAAAAATATAGAATTATGGATTCCAAATTTCTCTTAAAATAGTAAAAGAATTAAATAAGAAAATGCAAATATTATAAATAAAAATAATAATGTAAGAATTAAATAAGATGATACAGTTAGTATAAATACCTGTCAAGGTATTACTGGAAAAATCGAGTGCTTGTAGAAGTGTTAGGTTCCCCGTACAAGAAGGAATATCCCCTCTTAGCTGATTACCCGACAAACTTAATTCCTCCAGAGTCACAAGATTACAAATTTCTTGTGGAATTTCACCTGCAAATTATAAATTAAATTAAATTAATTTTTCTTTCTAAAAGAATTAATTCACTTCGTTCTCTATATAATTATGATAAAATGGTAAATCACACTTCATATCACTGAACTTTATGTGATGTATTATTTACATCATTAAGTTTTTTTTATTATTATAGCAATATATTTTGGTTTCGACTTCAGTTATGTCATTGGGTCGTTAAATTTTAATTGTATAATGATGCGGACAAATCTTTCTGTCACTGTAATGATATGAAAAAAATATCATTTTGGCGATTATTATTGATGCCCAAAATGACATCATTTTAGGTTTTGAAGTTTAGGGGTGTATTGATCAAAATTTATTTAAAAGTTTGACATGATAATACTCCGATCTCTTTCGATAAGCGTTCGATGAAATTAGTTTTGAAATATGTTGTTCGACTTCTCGAACAAACACCTCAAATCTAAGAAAGCCCACAGGCCCTAAAAATAATATAATTTCGTTGATTTTGAGTGAGTTTCATAGAAAATCAATCATAATATAAGAAAAATGAGAGAAATGTGTACATTTTGGTACTAATATTGTAGTAAAAGATGATTGGTGAAGGGTGGTGATTGGCTATCCACGTAGTCGGAAAAGTATAGTGCCAAACAAATAAATTATTTAAAAGTTTATTGGTAAAATCAATACACTCTTAAAATTCGGTGCCTAAAACACTTTTTAAGCATCAATAGCCACACCGAAACGATGCCGTTTTATCCTTATCATTATATCGTTTGAATTTTAACGGTCTAGTGGCATAATTAAAGTTAAAAACAAAGTTCAGTATTATAATTAAAGAAATTAAAAGTTTAGTGATATAACCGAAAGTTCAGTATTATCTAGTATAATTTATTCTATAGAAAAATGATTAAATTTTTGACATAAAAAAGAAAAAAAACAACCCTTTTTACCTTGGAGGTGGTTTGAACCGAGGTAGAGTCTCTTAATAGAAGTTAAATTTCCAATTTCCTTTGGTATGCTCCCCTCGAATTGATTAATAGATAAGGATATATCTTCAAGCTCTTGGCTCTTGAATAAGCTCATCGGAATTGTGCCAGAAAGCTGATTGTAGCTCAAATAAAGGTACCGTAGTTTCGGCAGACAATCGAACGTATCCGATGGGAGATGGCCGGTGAGGTTATTGAACGTTAAATCAATGGTTTCCAATGAAGAGTTTTTGAGCAGTGGGAGTGATGGAATGGGACCAAAGAGGCCGTTGTTGCTTAGAACAATCTCCACTAACGAAGATATGTTGAAGAGTGACCGAGGAATCGGCCCCAAAAGCTTATTATCATTCAAATACAACTGTCTCAACCTCGAAAGGTTCCCGATGGCTTCGGGAACCGGACCTTCAAGGTTGTTTTCGAACAAGAGCAGCATTTCCAACTTCGATAAAGACCATAAAGAAGACGGGATACCGCCCGTGAAGTTGTTACCGTACATTGCAAGGCTTTGAAGTCGAGTGTAGGATCCAAACCACGCCGGGATTTCCCCGTCGAAGTTGTTGTTGGTCAAGTTTATCGATACCATCCTGTGTAAATTAGACAACTCTTTAGATAACGACCCGTGAAAACCGTTGTTTCCGATGTTGAGTGTGGCGAGGAAAGATAGATTCCCGACATGCGGTGGTATCGTGCCTGAGAGATTCATGCCAGAGAGGTTCAAGGCAATGACTCTCCGGTGTCGGGATCCACAAGTTATCCCGATCCAATTGCAAACAGAGGCCGAAACAGACCAATTTGTTGCTAGATAAGAGTGAGGATCAACAACAACATGGTTTTTTAGTGCAAGAAGAGCTAACTGGTCTGAATTGAGGTTTGTGGTTGATTTCATAGACAAAATCAGCTCAAATTGAGGCAACAAAGCAACCAGCGTAAGAGCTATAAGGAAATGAGTGTTTCCCATGAGATAGAATCTAAGAAATTGAACTAATTGATCCCAGCATTGGATTTCTTCTTTCTGAATAAATTACATATGAGAATCGTCAATGCCGTGGACAATAAGTAATCATCAAAGGTCCATTGATTTCATTTAATTTTTTTTGATTATATTTCAATTTGGAAATTGTGAGGCAAATACTAGCATAGAGGTCCAAGCTTGTGAAAGGAAACCCTATAAAAAATTTATGTTGCCGCCCAAATAGGTCCAATGAAATTTATTTTCTTCATTGCATTGACTAAGTTTCTTTTTCTTCTTGCCAAGTCAAAATATAATTTTTATTAAAACCCAAAAAGGAAATTAGAAAGAAAAAAACCCATAAAAAATGCATTTAACGTTTGATTAAATAGTTACTTTGGCTCCTGGCCTTTTTTTTAGTACTTTGGCACTCAACGTTTCATTTTGAGACAAAAAGACCCATCTATGAATGAAAATCGTTAGTAAATAAACAATCAACGTTCTAAAATATGACTATTTGTTTTCCTAAAATGAAACATTGAGGGGCCAAAATGCTCTCAAAAAAGAATAAAGACCAAAATGACTATTTAATAAAAAAATTAAGGATATTTTTTAATATTATAAAAAACCTGTCATATATACGCATTAAGAGATAGGGACTCGTCATGAAAAGGAAAAGGAATGTCCTGGAGTTTATAAACGGTGGCTATGTATATCGTATCATATATATTTTTCAGAAAGAGGGTAATATTCTCATGACAAATTATATCAGAAGAACAATTTAACTATTTACGTTGAATTTTCCATTGAATGAGATTAATAAAATGAACATCACGACGATGACCGTAATATAAAAGGGATGTTACGTTTTAAGATCTTAAGCGGTAACACGATGATGTTATACATCTTATCATATTAAATAGAAAACAACTGATTAGAGCAATTGGTTGGTATTGTAGACACTTATTTTCGTCCAAATTTTTTTATATACTTATATATACATATATATTATATAGTTTGCAAATGATTTTTGAATTATATATATAACATATAGTTTTTAAAATATTTTGAAAAAATATATATAATATATAGTTTTGAAATCATTTTGAAAACATATAATATATAGTTTTAAAACATTTTTGAAAACTATATAATTTTAAAAACATTTTTTTAAAAATATGTATAATATATACGGTTTAAAATATTTTTGAACATATATGTTATATAAGTTTTTATGAAATGTTTTTATAATATATTATAATTATTATTATTTATTATATATTTTTAATTTAATTTAATTTAATTTATTTATTTCTTTTGTTTCTTCAAGGTCCGAATGAATAGGGTCCAAGTCCAGAGTCCAACATGCCCAATCGGGTAGCCTGACCCAGCAGACCCGGTTAGGCCCAAGTGCACGAGGGTTACACAACAAACTAGGGTTTCTGGAACCCAAACGATCAGCGCCGCATAGAAGGAGACCAAAAGTCATGCCAAACGGCCAACAGTCTCCGACCGAGATCCCCGGGACTGAACCATCCCGGGGTATTCGGTCAAACAACACCCACAGTCATGAGAATAACGGAACAACCCGTTGAGGACAGAACTAACAAACGGTCGGTGGTTGGTATAAATACCCCAACACAACACTGCCAATGACACACAGTATCAACGACAACAAGCCAACATCAATAATACACAAAAAATCAGCCAACTTCGAACACAATAGGCGAGAACAACACAGTAAACAGAGGAGCACGAAAAGCCAAAACCACAACCAGATCGAAACCCAAGAGCCAACACAAAAAACCATATACACAACACACAAATAAATAAATACATAAAAAGGCCGAAGCCAAGGAAAACCGAGAGCAAGCACGTCGAGGAAGCTAAAGGGTTTCACCGAAAAGTGGTAAAAATCGATCATTTTCGCTTAGATCTACGAATCTAGGGCGGTTGTTGGGTGAAGCTAACATTGTTTTCGGGTTGAAGGTGTTGAGGGCTTTCGAAAATGTATAACTTTTGGGTCTCCGGCCACTGTAGGTGGTGGCCAGAGCAATTTTTGGCGGCGATCGTCGGTGGGGTTCCATCGGAGGGGGTGGCCGATGATGGTTTGGGTTGAGAGGATTTGAGCGAGGGGAGATGCGTTTTTTATGAGAGAGGGGTGAAATAAATGTAAGTTGGATTTTTTTGGCATATATAGTGGACCCATTGGACCAACCCAACCTGAGCGGATCCCGCATGTTTTTAAAGAAATGGGGTTAATCCCCTTTCAGACCTCTCATGTTTTAATATAATTTATTTTGGCCCTTTAATTCAAGTTTAACCTTGATTTCCCTTTTAATTTTATCCTCTAATTTCGTTCTCTTTTAAATTAGACATTTTTTCATGTTTTATTTATTTTTGATATTTTATTTTTTATTTCATATATATGTTTTTTTATCATTTTTATATATGTATTTATTATTATTATTACTTACTTCTTCTTCTTTTCCTTTTCTTTTATTTTATTTTATCTTATATATATTTTTGGTTTATTTAATATTTTTTTATTTTATTTTATGATTTATTTTTACTTATTTTTTTATTTGATTATATATATATATATATTTATAGATTTTTAGCTTTATTTTCCATTTAATTTATTTAGTATTTATTTGTTTATTTCATTTCTCTAATAATTTTAACTTTGTAGATAAATTCCAACTGATCAAAGCTAAACAATTCGAATCGAATGCTTTTAAATTTTAATTTCAAATTTTTGCAATTAAGACAACCGATAAATTAATTAGTACTGAAAGAGCGGTTCAAGGGTGCTAATCCTTCCTTGACCGTAACCGACTCCCGAACCCGACACATTTCTGGTAAAATGCAAATCAGGTAAGATGGTGTCCGACCTGCCTAAATGTTTTTTAAATGGTCGGTGACGACTATAACCCAATTCATTCAAGTCGAAGCCCAATTGGGGCCTAACTGAAAGACCTTCGAGTTCGATTACATTCAGCTCAAAGGCACATTATTTGTAGCATAACTCAAGGCAATAAGGGTTATCTGTCATCAAAGACCTTCGAGTTTGATTACACTCAACTCAAAGGCACATCATTTACAGCATAACTCAAGGCTATAAGGGTTATCTGTCAACAAAGACCTTCGAGTTTGATTACACTCAGCTCAAATACACATCATTTGCAGCATAACTCAAGGCAAAAAGGGCTATATGTCATCAAAGACCTTCGAGTTCGATTACACTCAGCTCAAAGGCGCATCATTTGCGGCATAGCTCAAGGCGAGAAGGGCTATCTGCCAACAAAATACCTTCGAGTTCGATTATACTCAGCTCAAATTCATATCAAATTTACAACATAGCTCAAAGTGAGAAGGGTTATCTGTCAACAAATACCTTCAAGTTAGATTACATTCAGCTAAAGGCCATGTCAAATTTACAGTATAACTTAAGTCGAGAAAAACTATCTGTCAACAGAAACTTTCGAGTTCGGTTCCATTCAGCTCGATGATACATCAACCACGTGGTAGCATCGAGAAACTGCTTTCTGGTTGAAGTCGAGGTCTTCAAGTCAAGAAGAAGATTTGGGGTAGTCTCTTAGCTTAGTACATCATAACTCAAGGCGAGAAGGGTTATCTGTCGATGTAAACTTTCGAGTTCAATTCTATTCAGCTCGATGACGTATCAACTACTTTCTAGTCAAATTCTCACACCAAGGTCTTTAAGTCAAGAAGAAGACCAAGGTAAAGATTGTCAAGAAGCCATTTTCCTATGTACCTACGATTTCAATTTCACAACGAAGGATATTGTAGCCAAAGGATTGACCCAACTTCATGACGAATGAGTCATCTGTAACACCGAAGTCTTCAGGTCAAGTTTCATCTTCACAACGAAGTATCTTGAGCCAGAAGACGATTTAGAGGACACTTGCAAAAACTTTGAGTTCGGTTTCAACTTCGCAACGAAAGATACCGCGCTCAAAATGTCCCAGTTCAACTCAACCTCACAACGAGGGAGTCATTTCGTGATTCAATCCAAATTGACAAACCAACCTTGATATCGGATTTCAACTCTACTACAGAGGATATTCGATATGGCCGAAATTTGTGTCTTTTAATCTTTGCTCTATTTTCGTTACACGATAATAAGCAAAGAGGGGCAGCTGAAGACACTTAATTTCTCCCGCTTAAATTAATATTATTATAAATTATATATATATTTACATTTATTTTATTTTATGAACAAGTCCATTACAAAGAATATGGCCCAAAGCCATTACAAATAAAATTGGCCCAAGGAACTAGCAGCACGATCAGGTCCACTGTAGTTGCAACACGTGACCCGCTCTGGAGCGACCCGAACCTACTAGAGCAGCCCGAACCGACCCGCAACAACTAGGGTTCCAGAACCCTAGTCCACTCATCCCCAGCGCCGCAAGCTCCTTTGACCGAAGACCCCTCATTTCACGCCTGAAACGTCCGGCAACACCAACTCACCAACAACCCACGAAGATAATGAATAACAAACATCAGTGTTATAATCATATTAGGACTCTAAAAATAGATTTTTTTAGATTATAAATACATGTAACTTGAACATAGAAAAGGGAAGTATTACACACACGTTACACACGAAAATACTCAAATACGCAAGCAATATTGTCGAGATCCAAGCACGTTGTAAAGTTTTCGAAAGCAATAAAGGTAGATCTCACCTTTTTTTTCGGTTTGAGGTTTACATGCATGTGTTAGTTAGCCTTCTCGTCATTTTGATTTGAAAACCCCAAAACTATTTCGGCCAATAACCAGGAAGGGGGTGGGCTTCGAAGTTTTCGAACCTAAATCTACCCCCGAGGCATATATTTTCTTAAAAAAATTTTGATTTCTTAAAAAGAGGAGTAAAAAGCTTTCGAAATCTTTCAAAAAAAAAGAAACAAATTTTTTGCCTCCGACAAGGCGACGCAGGGTGGTCAGATTTATGGGTTCATCGAAACCCAAGTTGTGTTCATCCAAAGGAATAAACATTTGAGAGAATTCTCAAAATAAGGGGAGGGGCTCGTTTTAAAATGAAAGGAAAATGAGGGTTCTTAATTTTTTTAAGCTCTATACTGAACCCGATCCAGCCTACAACCCGACCCGAGCCATAAGTGGTCCGCATGTTTTCGTGCTCAAAGGGGGGGATTGCAAATTTGGTCCCCCCGTTTTTTAAAGCCTTGTTTCGACCCAAAATTCTATTTTCACATTAATTTTCCTTCTAATTTGGCCCCTTAATTTCGATTTTCTTCTAATTTAACCCCTATTGTTAATTATTATTATATATATATTTTTCATATCTATTATATATATTTATTTATTTTTATCATTTTTTCATATTTGTTAGTGTTTTTATTCTTATTTTACTATTTATTTGTTTTTTAAATCCTATTATATATATATATATTACATGGGCCCCCTATTATTGTTTTGTCTCTTACCAAATTTCCTCCATTTTCGGTGAAGTGATGGAGGTAATTCTTTAATATTTATTATGTATATATATATTCTATTTGTTTTATTAATATTTTGATGACTATATATATATATTATTTATTTACTTTTATTTTTTCCTTATCTTATTTTTTTTTTATTTTTTTTCTTTATCTTCGTTTTATTTATTCATTTTTTGTATTTGTCTTTATTTTTTTATTTTCTTTATATTTATTTTTTTTTTCATTTTATTTACTTTTTATTTTTATTCTATTTTTTTCTTTATATCGTTATATTTACTTCATTATTTTATTTTATTCTCTTTATCTTATTTATTTTCTTTACCTTTTTTTTTAACACATTCTTGACTTTTAAAGGATGATTTCAAATTAGTCTAAGGTAAGTAATTTGGATCGTTATTTTTTTACCTTTTAATTTAAACTACAATTTTCTTAATTAAAAACAACTGGAAATTACGTAGTACCGAAAGGGCAATTCAAGGGTGATAATCCTTCCTTGACTGTAACCAACTCCCGAATCCAACACATCTTTGGTAAGACGCAGATCATGTAAGAAATAAGGTATCCGATCAACCCATTTGTTTTAAAATAAATGATCGGTGGCGACTCCAAATCATTTTTACTAAGTCAAAGCCTAATTTCGAGTCTCATCGAAAGACGGTTCCAACATGTACACGAGTAAAAGCTATGGAACGTATAAATCACTGCAAATACTTGGTTTGGTGACCTACAAGAATGACGTTCTGCGTAATATACAAATTTGGGGTACTCTTACCCAATGGAATTATGCCACAACTAGCCTTATTATTGCAAAATATACCGTATTTGATTTTTTTTTTATTAATTTAGGGTAAGTATACGGTAATATATGTTCAAAGATAACTCTAAACTATTTAAAATGTCTAAAGTTCTACTTTTATATGTCAAATTCGTCACTTACCCTTTCATGATTCCTCCATCGAATTAATTTTAGAACTATGTGATAAAGATGTTTATATAATTGATTGATTTTGTATCAAGATTTAATTTGATATTAATTTGCATGAATCAAACGATTTTAATGAATAAGTGACTTATTCTTATTCTTTGATATTATGAGTTCGAGCAACACATACGCCAGAAGTATGAACATTTATTATTAAAGGGTTGAGAGTCTTTAAACAGATATTATCTTATATTTACTCTATATTTATAAAAAATATTAATTTAAAACTTGCCAGGTGACTTTAATAGTAAAAAATGTTGTTCTTCTTAGATGTTTTGAATTTAAGCAGCTGCGTCTGCAAGATGTGTGCGCGTTGTCAATAGATTAAGAAAGTTCATAATAAATACTACCGAAAGTGATTTAATTATAAATTATTAAAAAAATAATTTAAAGAATAATTAATATTATTATAAGAGTATTTTTATATTTTCAAACTTTTAATTAATTTTTGAATAAAAAATTAAAATTCTCTATTTAAAAATTAAACACAAGATAATATTTTATTATAAATCCTTTACCTCTACACAAATGTTGATATGTTGATTAAATTTTTATAAAATATTTTTAAACATATATTTTACAATTTTAATTAGATTATTTTCAAAATATAACTATTTTTAATAAATTTTATTAATTTTTAAACAATATCGTTCATTCATACTTTTAAATTGGTTGATTTTTGTGTCACTTATGCCAGTGATACAACTCAGTAGGAAAGTAGATACAAACCAAAGTATAGAATAAAAGGTATAAATTAATATTATATTAATAGTAATTCAATTTTTCTATATTAATAAATACTTATAGTTGAAAATAAATAATCTTTTATTTTCAATTACATTATTTGTACAATAATAATTAATCTAAGTATAATTTTTGGTTGGTCTTTTTGTTTTGAAAATTCAAGTTAGATTGGATTGGGTCGGATTTTTTTAAAGGTGAGGTTGGATCGAGTTCGGATTTAAGATAAAAATATGATCTGACCCGACATAATAATATAATTATCTCTCATATATTTAGGGATATATACGATAAAAATCTTTTTTTATATTATCTTTCTTGACTAAGGGGCCGTTTGTTTGCCTCTTAATGGAACCATTCAGTGCTGAATGTTGAACCGTTCAACATTCAGCGCGTTTGTTTTGCATCTCTGAATGATTCAGAGCTGACTGATTCAGTAAAACAGTGCTGAATGATTCAGCACAGAAGTACATTCTGAATGATTCAGAGTCATTATCAAACAACATGTCACATTCAGAGCTAATTCATACAGAGTCTCTGAATCATTCAACATTTGAATCATTCAGCGCTTAATCATTCTGAAGTAAACAAACAACCCCTAAGTATTTATTTTACCTAATATATATAGGTCGAGTAGGATGCAAATTTTGACTTAAAAATAGAGTCGAGTTTCTGGTCAGATGAGATTCTCTTAAATTCAAATCATTTTTTTTATTAATCTAGGTAATTACAAGTGGTTGTATTTGTTCTAAAAATTCACAACCATTTGACAATAAACGCTCAAATACTTTGTTGTCATTGGTGCTCAAACCTGAGACCTCTAAGGATAAAAAACAATCCCTTTAACCACTAAGATCGTTTGGTTGTGCCCTAAACTCAAATCATATCAGATATGTTTGGGGAGATTTAATTTTTGAATCGATTGCTCAGAAATCTACCTGAATCTGACCCTACCCATAGTGAACCCTAGTTATTTATCGATGGTTCAATTTGTCATAACTTCAAAAAGCAATTAAAATGATTTTTAGTATAAATTTTAATATGACTGTAAAAGGAAGATAAGATTAGGGATAATTTGATCTAAATTTGATAGATTTTAATTTTATTTTATTTATGGGATCATTTTTAAACTCTAATTTGAGTTAGGTTTTATGAATTACGAGGTTGGAACGAGTTGAATTTATGATGAAAAATAGTCAACATGACCCCAAGAATAATAGTATAATGAATTTTTGTATATTTAGAGATGATTTCTATAATATTCTCTTTATATTTTTTAATTAGATTTTTATTTTAACGAATAAAAATGAGAAATTTTTATATTTGAGTTAGATCAAGTCAAATCGATTTTTTATCCTAAAGTTCAAGTCAGGTATTGGGTCGAGTGAAACTTCCCTAAATTCGAACTAAATCATGTGTCAAGTGAGAGATATAATTCTCGAGTCAGGTATAAATCGAAAAAAAAATCGACTTATTATTATTCCTAGTTAAGATGAACGAATTGATAGATGCTAAGTTTTCAATCATGAATAGAATTAAGATGAAATAGTTAAGGTGATAAATTACTTACATTAAAAACAATAAGGACTCGTCATGTATGCATGTACATCCCTCCATGGCCTCAACTTTAGGTTATGAACTTCTCGGTTCTCACCATGAACAACTCCGTCCCCACTGGAACTCTTCAATAAAACGAAGGGGATTGAGCCTTATTTAATGCTTGGATCGTATCCGCAACATAAAAATATAATTATTTTTAAGAAATAAATCACATAGTAACACGTACAATCACAATACTATAACTGCAACCATGATCGTAATTTAGTACTATGGTCTCTTAGAGAGCTCTGCTTGAAATTTATGGATCATATCATGCAGATGAACAGTTTGAGACCATTAGATCAACCTGCAACTCTCTCGAGTGCCTACATTTGCATTACGGTTGCGGGCATTTTGGATTTTTCTAAACATTGTGAGATTCAAAAGAAAAATAAAATTTTTATACTATCACACAAGAAGAAGATTAACTACAAATCAAAGCAATGCACTAATAATCATCACTCCCATAGCTACACACAGATAACAAACCTGTGCTTTTACCTATCTTCTCTTCATTTGCATGTTTCTTCACAATGATCACTGATGGCTTCAATATTGGAGCTCCACCATCCGTGGGGTTACTCAACATTTCTTCACATACCTTTCTCCTCTTCGAATCATTGTCGTTGAAAACATCATCTGAAATCCTCCGAGTCACTTTTTGCCTCTGTAAAATTGATTTGATAAGGGCATTGTCTTCTTCGTCGTCGTCTGTTTTCTTCTCCTTTTCCGAAGCAGTGCGGTGCAAGTTCTCCATCATTGCATCTACGCTCACGGAAGCGCGTCTGGACTTCAGTTCATCAAGAGCGGCGAGGATGCTCATCTATCTTTTCGCTCATCTATCTTTTCGAATCCGACGCTCTGTTCTCCAAAGATTTCATCGCATCCCCTATCTCTTCAGATTCTCTCTTCCGTCTCGATTTCTCTGCTTCATCGTCCTCGGCCTGCCATGGTTCGAAATTTCTCGTCGCACCCGCTTCAACGACGTAATCTGAATTCTGTGGATCGGTCTTTATCATCATCTCACCGGAGCACTTGGTGCACTTGAAATAAAACCTAAATATTTGGATCCCCAGATTTGTCTCACCAATAACATCTTCTTTGCGGGAATTAAACTTAGTACCTCTATAGATCCAATTCCCGCATGTATTGCACCGGATGCTCATAGGGAGCATCATCCTAACCTTCAATTGTTGGTTCTTGGGTCACCGGACTCTCAAAAGCTTTGACGGATCGAAATCAAACGGATAATACTTGTTCAGAATTTTTCTCTCACCCATTGCCGAAAGATCACAAAGTAAAGAGGGAAACGAAAATAATAAGCAACTGAAATGGAAGAGGGGGGGAGAGAGAGAGAGAGAGAGAAACAGAGTATGTGATGGGGCGCAGGCAGAGAAATCTGAGAATACAACGGCGGTTGGAAGGTGAGGTCGCCGGTGCAGGTAGAGAAATTAAAATTTTTGTCCCAAATTATTTGAACGTCAACTTAATTGTAAATTGTTAAATTTGTTCAAATTATTGTGAATACAACTGATAATCGCATTTTTAAAATTTTAACTATCCAACTCATGATTAATAAAATACTTAAAAATGATTAATTTTGTCTATGTAATAGATCCAATTTATCATTCACTCTTGGTGGCGTTTGATTCGTTGGAATGTTTCTGAGGGAATTGGAATCTGTGAAAGAATTAGAATCTGTCAAGAATTGGAATCCAATTCTATATTCTGTTTGGTTGGCAGTAAATATTCTGTTTGGTACGCAGACATGTCAGATGAATTTGATTTTAGTAATGTAAAATGACATAATTGTCCTTCTTATTTTTTTTGCTTTATTTTAGTTTGTTTTACAACTTACATGTAATAATATATTATAAAAAATTAAAAAATATTAAATTTTCATTTTATTGATTGATTATTCGTTTCAATAAATTATAAAAATCATGCTAATAAACATTATAAGTTAAAATCATCGCAATCAAAATATGTTAATAAGTTACCAAAAGATAAAGCAATATTTCGATACATTCCAATCGGAGTATGTTAATTAGTTATCAAAAAATATACCAAAAACTATTTTTATTTAATATATGAATTAGAAACCCGACCCGACAAGACACGAAAAAAAAATATTTTTATTCAATAAAAACATTGACTTAATTGAAAAAAATTATATATAGAGGGGTATTATTGTAATTATTCCTAAATATATAAGGTAAAATTATATATTTTTTTCGAGTTGAGTCCGATTTTTTTACCCTAAACCCGAACCGAATATCACACTTAAAAAACCCGGACCCGACTATCACACTTAAAAAAATCCAACCCGACTCGACCCGAATATCACTTAAAAAACCCGACCCGACCTGAACAAAATAAAGTTTCACCCGACCCGACCCGAATATATGAATTAGAAATCCGACCCAACCCGACCCGAAATAATAAAAAAAATATTTTTATTCAATAAAAACAGTGACTTAATTGAAAAAAAATTATATATAGAGTGGTATTATTGTAATTATTCCTAATTATATAAGGTAAAATTATATATATTTTCGGGTCGGGTATTTTTCACCCTAAACCCGAACTCGACCCGACCCAAATATCACACTTAAAAAAACCGACCCGACCCGACCAAAATAAAGTTTCACCCGACCCGACCCGACCCGAATATATGAATTAGAAATCCGACCCGACCCGAAATAATAAAAAAATATTTTTATTCAATATATGAATAAGTTACCAAAATATTGATGAGGGTAATATGATCAAATTTCAATTCCCTTCAACAATGGAATTGAATTCCATCCATTCTTGGATGAAATTCACTTTCCCTCATTTGATGGAAAGTTGAAGCCATTATGGATTTCAATTCCCTTGGAAAACTTGAACCAAACATAGGAAAGTGGTGGAATTGAATTCCAATTCCCCCCAATTCTAAAGGATTCATGCCAACCAAACGCCACCTTATAGTATTTTCGTATCAATTTAACCTTTAAAGTTGTTTAATTTCACCATTTTATACCATATTCCTAACTTAAAATCTTAAATTAATAACGCTAAATCCTAAACTATAACCCTATAACCACTCAACCTTAATCTCTAATTTAAAACCCTTAATTTAGGGTTTTAAGTGAGGGATATGATAGAGAATAATGCAATTGAACAACTTGCTAAATTGATATGAAAATATGATAGGTGCAAAAATGATAAATTGAATCTATTATAAGGGCAAAAGTTACCCTTTTACCTTAATAAAATGTATGAAAAACTCTCTTTGTTGATAAAATTTTACGTAATTGTTTTACTTTCACCCATACGGTGAATGTGACAAAAGCTAATTTATATCAAATTTTCAGAATTATTCAGTTAAAAATTAGACCCCAACAAAGAACCAAATGCAATTAAAACAAGAAAGCAACTTAAATAATAAAGAAAGACTGCGAATGGGAAGGCAAAAGAAGAATTGACTTTGTCAACAAAGCATGACAAACATGATAATGTCAAGTATTCACAAAAGGCAATGGTAAGAGTCCAACATTTCCTATTTGTCACAAAAGGTTAGCTGTCCATTGGGAGAAGCAGTACAAATGTACAATTGACTGGTCATTGAGGCATTTCATCCTATGGCAAAAGCAACTAAAGAAAAAGACATCAATCAATCATACAAGTCAGTACCATTTATCCCCATTTTTTGGATTTTCGAAAATATTTATGTCCGACACTTATAAATATATGATACTCCAAACATATCTATATTCGATACTCACCTAGTTCTGGAACTGCCGAGAGTGAGTTCTAGATCATCTGATCCGCATTCTTCATGAATCCTCTCTCCTTCCCACGGTTTAACGAGTCCTGTTGCATTGCTTCCAAATGCGAACTCGTCTGAAATGACTTCAGACATGGGAACATCGGCTGTATGATCCAATCCTGCAGCTATTGCAGGAGAGCATGTCCCGCTTTGCCCTGGAGTCCACATTCGAGATCCTCCACCAGCTAGAACTTCCTCCTTGAAGCCAAAGGGGTTTGAGGAGACAAGGCTGAATGTGGGAGAAGTTGGCCCACTATGAGGAATTCGGACCCCAGTAAACCACTCTGGGTCAGGAATGATCTGACGACCAGGGCTAGGTGGAGTTGAAGAGGGCAGGAAGGAGTGTTGTTGTGCACTCCAACCTGGACAAGCAGACTGGTCCTCCCAAACAGTTTTTGTTCGTGGGGTTCGAGCTGTTGGTGAGCTTAATGGAGGGGTGACAGGAGCACTGATAGAACCACCAGGAATATAGATATGAGGAAGCTTGGAAGACGACGCTGATGAGGATGCAGATGAGAGATTTTTGAGCCATGGGATAAGAGAACTCCCATCACCATTGGGATTAACCACATACGAAGACGAAGCTGGGCTTGGAAAGGATGATGACATGGGGCTTGGGTTGTAAGAAGCACAAGGGCTCGGGTGATAAGATGAACTGGGGCTCGCTGTTGCAGAGCCACCTACCATATCCATGCGCTCCAAAGGCTTGCAACCCTGTGGAAATTAGATAGTTGTCAGTGCCATTACTGCAAGCCTAGTATGCTCAATTATTGTAATATGATGTTTCAATAAATAGCAGCTCCAATGACTGTAACTCATTCCAGAAGTTGATAAGATACATAAGGTCGTTTATTTGAAAAAACTAGGGCCATTGTTCACCTCCTCCATTTTTCTTTACGATCTCAACAATCTTAGTTACCAATGTAAATCAATTTCAACTATAGACATTGTTATTCCATTGCTTTAGATATCATATCAGACTCACAATATCCCCCCAAAAAACTCAATCTCTTTGTGCTTTGATGGAAATGCTTATTTAGAAATGCATTTGACAAATTTTACCTCAATCTGCTCGGGAGCAAACACCTTAGTTGTTTTATACATGAAAATGACCTAAACTTTTCCCTTTAAGCTGCAGTCCTAGCAATCATCCAATTGATTCAAACTTCTATAAAAATAGTAGGCCATACTTGTTAACTACTTATACAGTCTTTGCTTAGTTGAGTGATCAAGCTAAGAACATCAAAGTAAGCTAAAATGTGGTATTAAATTGGCCAAGAAGTCGAAATAAATACTATGTGTCCAACACGGATAAATTCATTCCCCCCCCTCCCCGAATTTTACATATATTTTACAAGATTATACTCACATACAAATGTCCAAAAATGCATTAGACAGATTTCGAACTCGATTGCTTCGAGAACAAATGATGAATTGAAGTATTACATATAAATATTGTCAAGAACCCAGAGAGGGGAAAGGAAAAAGGTGGTTGGAACACCTCTCAGGTTGCCAGCTAAATCTCGTGTAAAATGGTAACAAAGCACGTGAGAACCTGGATTTCCTTTCCTTTTCCCTCTGGTCTTAACATGGTTGAAGTCAAGATCTCATCATCTCAAAGAAATTTTGCTTATTATTGCTAATTCATGGTAAAAGATGGTATCTAAATTCAATAACAACACAGGATTTTGAGAGCTGAATTCTAAGATTTCTCATTCAAACAAGCCCACGAGCTGTGCATGTTAGCACCAGATCTTCTTGTTGGTTGAATTTCAACTTTGGTTCGCCGGGACCAGCGTATGCTAGCTAAACGGGGACACATCCGAACACTAACATGCGCCGCAAAAGGCGGCACAATTCAGAAAATAGATCAATATTTTATTTGATCTTTCTATTTCTTGTGCTGATTATTTATTATTACTACACTAGCAATAATTACGATCTTCTCCGTGCTAACATAGTGAAATTTCAAATTATTAGGATCTTCCTCCTGCTAAATATACCGGAGAAAAATAATTTTATTTTACTTCCGATCTTTCAAAAAGTAAAAATAAACAACTCTAAATGCAAGAGTTTAGCCAATTTCTTTTCCGAAAAAAGAGAAATCGATTCTTCCATCTGCATCGTTTTCATTTTCCCCTACTCAGAATCAATTAGTTAAAAAGAGAGATAGAGAGAGAGGTTAATGTGAGAATAGTGATTACCTTACGATAAGTAGTGCCATCGGGTTCAACAGTCCAACCGGCTTCATTACAAAGAGCTTTGAGAACTTCATTGTTATCGCAGTGCTTGGGAAGCTTATAGTTACCGTACATCCGAAGTCCGGCGAAGATCTTCGCAGCAATTGCTCTCCTCCGCCGTTCTCTCCGCTTGTTGTTCTCTCTCTCTTTCCACGTCGGCATCCTCGTCCCCGGTGTCATTTCAAATCGAGAAAAAAAGCCAATACCAGATTCGTTTAACTTAAAAAATTATAGTTTGGTTATTTCTTCTTCTTCTTTTTTAAAAAAAGACAGAGAATCTGAGCAAAACTTAACGAAAAAACAAAAATGAAAGAAACTATGGTGAATTAAGAAGATGAGGTAAAACTAAAAAATTTAAGCTGCAAAGGCTCCGTGAGAAACAATTTTCAGCTTTTAACTTTTAGACCGGTAAACGAAGAAACCAGACGACGGCGGTTTATGG
The DNA here is from genome assembly GCF_006381635.1 of Hibiscus syriacus. Classification (NCBI taxonomy): domain Eukaryota; kingdom Viridiplantae; phylum Streptophyta; class Magnoliopsida; order Malvales; family Malvaceae; genus Hibiscus; species Hibiscus syriacus. Next base: position 1,001,735 of record NW_024063096.1, read on the forward strand.
CGGGTGAACTGGTGGGAAAGCCGTAGAAGGTGAATTGATGAGATCTAGTTGAAGATGGATTTGGATCGGCGGATCATTGGATGGTCCGGACCGGAAACCGGGGATGGTTTTTGTGAAGAGTTGAAAACCCGGGAAGAAGAAAAAAAGAACGAGGAATTGAGTTTAAAGGCTTGGAATTGAATTGGAGGAGGATTTGCGAGGTGGTCAGAAAATACTGCATTGATAGTATATCATTGCCCCCTGATATCTTGTTAATTTACAAATTTGCCGCTTATAATGTATTATAGTGTAAACTACGATAGTAGTTACTAAACGTTTACATAATTTTAACTTTAGTCACCAAACTTTTAAAACTTGTACTATAATCACTAAAAGTTCATTTCACTTTCATTGTGATCACTGTCCATAGTTATCATAAAGAAATACTAACATGACATGTTAAAGTTTTCTTCCCCCACACAAAACCCTAAGATTCAAAATTGACAACCGTTGCAAAAGATCGATTTCTCGATGAATGAAGCAATTAACGATACAAATACTTTATTTGATAAAAAGATTAACATATTTGATTTCAAGTTAATCTGAAAGTTAATCTACCGACTAATAGTAACAAATCAAAAAATTTAACTTGTCAATATCAACATTGTATCAACTTGAAACTGAACTATCTTAATTCTTTGACCAAATGGATTATTCCTATCGTTAGAATTGACCGACAATTGTTTTGTTCATAAAATATTAACCTTTGTGACAACTGTAAGTTTTAGGACCTTAGGGTTTTTTAGGAAATAAAACTTTAATATGTCATGTAAATATTTCTTAACAACAACTAACAATAATTGCGGTAATAAAAAGCGAATTAAAATTTTAGTGACTGTAACACACGTTTCAAAAGTTTATTGATTAAAATAAAAATTATCTAAATGTATAGTAACTACCAGTGTAATTTACCCAATATGGGTAGAAAATTTACGCCACAGAAGCAACACGTTAATCGTTACTTTGATATCTCTGCATGACCAACGCGCGACTTGAGCTTACCACGTGGATACCGTCTTCGGCTCTTCGCTAATAAGTTTAGTAACCGCCTAGGTCCATCTGATAAGCAACTTAAGGATCCAGCGCACGTTCAAAATCCCACCTCCAAATTACACATAATATATATTATTTAATATAATATTTTTAGATAAAATATATTTACAGTTTCAATGATAAGAGAAGATTTTATTTTTCTTAAAAGTCTCGGATTTAAATAGAAGACTATATATTTACTTATACGAATACAAATTTTGAATTTTTTTGAGGCGATAAATTTTTAAATTTTTGGAATTAGAAAGAGTGAAAATGTTAAAACGAAAAAAAGTTGAAATAAATCAAAAAGTTGGATTAACATAGACAAAGAGCCTTCGAGAGAATCCATAGAACAATCCACCATGTTGACTTTAGCCAATATTTGTAAACAAGAGACAGTTGAACAATTCCATCAAAAGTCAAAAACACAAACCAGTCAACTTCTAGATAAACCAAGTTTCCAACTGCTTCACCATTTGAATTCCATATACACAAATGAATCACAAGAATGCCACCAGTTATGTTATAAGGACTCGGGTGTAAGTATTGGACACGGATACGACTAGTTCTTCTACGTTTTTCTGTATATTTGGACGATCCTTGAAGGTCATATTTCCGTATACAAATGTTGAACACGAGTAACTCATGAAAAATGAAGAGTCCGACCAACATAGGCCACCAGCATTAACTATACTCATGCTATCTGTAACATGATGATCCAAGCAAAGTTACTATGTTACTCTGATCCTTCAAGTTCATTTTCCCTTGAGTACTTGTCCAACATATATATTCAGACATGGATATGGAGATATGATCCTCAAAAGTTAATGAAAATTTTTTCAAAATTAAACATACCCGTATCAGATATATACCTGTATCCGTCTTACTTCCGAGTAACAGGAATTTATGATAGCTGTAGGAGTATTTTAGAAGACTTGTCATGTGGATTGGCTTAGCTTTACAACCATCTTCAGCAATTGGTTGATTGAATCCTTTACTTCGTCCGGAACTGTCAGTTTTGCAGGCAGTAGGTCTAAAGCATACAAAGTGATGATTTTCATTACATCAACCAAAAGCAAACTATTGGTACCAATTCCCCATAAACTCTTATTCGCATACTCGCATGAATCCTTTAACGCGCATCGACTGCATACCTGAAGAGATCATGGACAAATGAAACAAACAAGATATGAAGATTTATACTCAGTATAGAACACAAACTTTTGTTGGTGGGATCATCGAAATAGTGGCTTACGGTGTGTTCTTGAATTTTAAAGAACTTGCGCAGTCTCTTAGCAGCAAAGACATTATTTTTATCAAGGGAAGGGCATCCGAAAAGCACCACGTTTTTTAAGTGATTGCCTGGCAACCATCTGCAAATACCGAAATTTAAGATTGTGTTATTTTACGAGAAGCAAAAGGCCAGTCATTCGATAAAGAATTCACCAAAAGAAGGAAAGGAGAACTGAAAAAGGGCTACATAAAAGCATGATAAACTGTATTGGTGTACAATATGGTTGTCCATAGCATATCAAGTCAAACTTATGGTAGAATCATTGAAATACTTAGTTTTTTTTGTACATTGTATCTACGAAACGGAATTTCAGATCAGTCTCCAACATTGATACTATCGATGATAAAGTAATTGTTCATAGCATAATCCTTAATAAGCACTTCTTTTTGTTCTTCAAACATTTTAGCAGAGCTTTAGCCATTTTTCATGGATTGTGGGAAACCGCTTCATTTAGACAAATTAAACACTTTATTGAACTTCTAAGTCTCATTAGAAGAACAAGAACAATTAACACGAGAACTTCCGGTACTAAATATGCTAAACCTACCAACCAACTCACCAGAAATTATATACCTCACATGATTAGCTTGAGATATTCACCAGCAGATTTCAGTGCACAGAACAAAGTTAATGTCTCATTGACAAATATGAGAAGGAATTACTAAATAATTCTCCATAATGATTTTAAAAAGATACAAAAGCCTTGAAACACTATAAAATCTCTACAAATGCAGAAAACCGATGCTTCATTTAGCTATGGAGAAAACAGTATAAATATGACAACTAGGACTAATTCTTCCATTTCTCTGATTAGCTATAAAGTAAGACCTATTGTGATCAACTGAACTAGTTTCCATTGACAAAAGAAACCATAATTCCTTGCCAGAATTAGCAAACAGTGCTAAATCCAAATTAATAAAAAGAAAAGACAAAAGGGGAAAATGTTCTTACTTTGCAATATCTTGGTGATCTTTACCAAACTCGTAAGCAGCGAACTTGATAAAATCCCGGCCATAACTATTCCCAAAGTAACCAAAATCTAACTTGTTGTCTTCCAAAAAACTAGCCTTGTTAAAATACCCTTTTGCAAACAGATGCCTAATGAAACTCTCAGCTAACTGTGAAAGATCCTTCAAAGCTCTTACCTCCCTCCTTTCTCTCCTAACTTTTACCATCTTTTTCACCTTGTCTTGTTTCTTTTCACACCCAGGCAACTCAACCAAACACTTAACTTTCTGGGGTTTGTTCCCATCTGGTCCCTGGTTTTCTTTCTTTTTCTCTTTTGGGTTTCCTTTCAAGTTCCTAACTTCTCTCTTCAACCCAATGTTTTTTACTTCTCTCTGGGCTTCAGTTCCACCAGCGGCTTGAAACAATGCAGAAAGTGGGGTTTTGGTTTGTTTCTGGGGATAGGAATTAAGGGTTCTTCTAATTATGAAGGATGGTGACGGAGAAGGGATTTTGGAAGAAGGATTCCGGGTTTTGAGGAGACATTTGGTTTGGTTAGAAAGGAGAGCTTTTAATCGAGACATTTGCAATTGATGGGTGTTAGAAGGGTTTAAGATTCGGTAGAGACGTTAGTTTTTTGTGCAGCGATAACATTTAATATTTTAAATATGATAAACTACAAAAATAGCCATTAAAGTATGAACAATTTTCATTTTCAGCATTAAAGTTTCAAAAGTAACAAAACGGTTAATAAATTTATTGTGTTATGACAAATCAGTCACTCGATCGTTAATATTTGTTACCCCTAATAATAGATAGCTGACATGGCACGTTAGACGGATTTATTCGGCACCGTTTGGCTATGCAGGATAAGACTGGCCTTTGATTCCCATATGGAAAAATGCAAGTTCAAATTTTTTACTTTCCCTTCTATGGCATAATGTCAAAATTAACCTTCTAATTTTTATTAAAATGATAATTTTTAATTTTTACTTTTTAGAGTATTTGGACTTTTAACGTTTTATTTTATGGTAAAAAGTCTCAATATTTGAGTAAATAGTCACTTTGACCCTTATTCTTTTTTTTTGAGTATTTTGACTCTCAACATTTCATTTTAGGACAAAAAAATCCTACCGTTTAACTGAATAGTCACTTTGACGCTTATTTTTTTGGAGTACTTTAACTCCCAATGTTTTATTTTAAGATAAAAAAATCCCTATTTCAGAGCGTTAATCATTTGTTAACTAATAATTTCCATCTACGAAAGGATCTTTTTGTCCCAAAATAAAATGTTGGAATCAAAATACTCCAAAACAAAAATAGGACAAAAATAATTTAATAAACATTGAAAGTTAATTTTAGTATTACGCCTTCCTCTTTCCTAGAATAGGACCTTGATCTACTCTAGCGTTAACCAAATTGCTGCGGGAGTCTGTTAGTTGCTTCTGTTAATGGTATCTTCTGAATCAGAGCTCGTAATTTCATCAACACTTTCTGCATCTATGATGATTGTATTAAGCACGAATAAAACGATTTCGTTAGATAAAAATTTATTTTTGTTTCTTGAGGTTTCATTCAAACATCACATATGCATGAATATACGAGCGTTCAATATCAAATAATTTAAAATCTTTGAACAGATATTATCTTCTATTCGTCCTAGACATACAAAAAAATTGACCATCTAAAAGCTTTTATGCCTATTATTTAGGAAGAGAATTTGTGTTTGGAATTAGGGTTAAATTACAGTTACAGAATTTGTTATTACTTGATGAATGTAACATGAAATATGACGGTCGGATCGATAAATATTAACCGTACAAAAAAGGTGTATCAAGTATACAAAAATACATGTTGGAAGACAAAACAATCTCGAGTAAAGCCCTACTTTCAGTGGGGAAAGCCGTCGGAGAAAATAAACAGCTCCAAGTTAGTAGGAAGCTTCCAAAACTGGTGAAGAATTGAGCTTTATATATTCAAACAGAAAATACATATTGTATCAATAAATCTATCTGTTCAATGGTTCTAACTGTACCTCCATTACTTCAGGACTGTCTGAACGCTTTTGAGCAAAATCCCGGTTCGGGCTTAAAAGGTCATCCGAATCCTCTTCTTCAACGTTTCCGAGAACCCAGTCGTTACCTCCTAGTAATCTTCCCCTCTGTTGTCTTTCACGATACTCCAAATAAATGACGATCAATGCAGTGACCGAGAACCATATTACTAATGCCCAGCTAAGTTCGTGAACGTTTTCAGCTCCGTATCTTTCTCCTAAATGCTTCATTCCGGTGAAAAGTGCTGCGATTCCAACAACAATGGCACCTCGGCCAACGATTACATGGAAATACTCCCAAATAAGCCTCTTTGAGGAAGCATCCTCCCCTTTAGCAGGTTTCTCAGGCCTGAGGTACGCATTCATTGGTTGCACACAGGCAAAGATTATAGCAACAATTCCAAACTTAACATGTAATGAACTGACATAGAAACCCTGAAGTTCAGCCACTGCAAAAGGGAGGCCAAGTAGGATAATTGCTAATCCTGAATATTGTAGGTAAATGTGAATTCGGAACCATCCGTCCCCCTTTACATGTTTTAGGAATCTAGCGGCCAATATTCCACCGGGAAGCAAAATACCCCAAGCGAGGAACATCATAAATCCATGTACTGCTAAGACAGGTTGTAAACCTTGCTCAGCCTCGGAAGAACCCTGGATGAGGAGCACCGGCACGGGCCTTTGACTCGTCAACGTATGCATATTTGTCTCACCGAGGTGTTTATCGGTCCACTTAGAGCCCATTGCCCATATGACTTTAAGAGGAGTTGTAGGATCAATAATGTTCTTGCACTCAGGTTTGCCATTATCATTGCATGATGGCCTTAAGGGACGTTCGAATTCCAAAGTAACGATGCCATTTTCGGACCTGCACCTGACATGGGTCAGATTTTCATTTGTTGAATGGAGATTAGAGGGATGCTTTCCATCAATCCAATATGTATTTAAATGTCCTCCAGAATCATCAATCCAACCCACATAAGCGTAGCTATTCACCATCCCACTACCCAAACCTATTGCAAGATAGCCACTCTTCTTCATACTACGGGCCGCAATAGTTATCGAATCTTCCGATAACGTCCAAAAAAAAGTAACTTGTTGATCATCTAAAAGCACACTATTGTTATACATGACAGATATGTCACCATCAACAACTTGAACTTTCCACCCCATCTTCTGCTGGTACAATGACTGATAATACACTTGATCAGGGGTATTCCTATCGGGAACCCAAATCAATTCATGAGGACTTGCTATGACTCGTTCCGCCTCTGGCCCTCCGGAATAAATGGTCTCAGTTGCATTCCTCAATGTTGCATTCCCACCTAGAGAATCCGAAGTAATGTACAATGCAACATCATGCCCTGCCTGCAGCGAAAACTTAACTGGCACCCCTCTTTCCACTCTCAACACAGGAGCTTCTGTATTATTAATATACAAAACCTTAGATGGACTCGGCGGATTTGGATAATGCAATGCCTCTCTGGTTGTAATAACAAGCGGGGCATCCGGCGAAGCAATAATCAAATCTAGATCCTCTTTGTCATCACTCATCAGCATCCAATGGACCGAAACAAGCATTCACCTTCTCCGAAACAATAAGCACCAAATGTCCATATGTAACCTTCTCTGAACTGCCATGATATTGTGGCAAAAAATACGACCGGGCTTCATCTGGTGGTTTCAGTTTCCCTAATGCCCAAATAACCCTCATTTCCTCTGTAGGATTCACTGGCAAATCATATTTCTCATCAGTCGAATTCAATGGCTTCCTAAACATAACTAAGGAAACCCCATCTCTCCTATGTCCATAAACCAACCTAGTATTATTTACCATCAACCCATCTTTCGAATTCTCATATGCTACATCAGGGCAAACACCTATCGCTGTACCTTCTTTAGAATTCAACTTGCATTCGCTATAATCAGTAATGAAATAATCATCAACAAATGGCATACCTTCCTCGGTGAAACCCGCCACCGTAACGTCAGCTCCGGTCATCAGCTCCTTCGTCTTATTCGGATTCGCCCACCCGAACGCCATGTAATTCGTCGTCGGCGTCGCCGCTTCTAACCCGATCTCGATCCAATTCTCATCCACATTCAAACTCCACCGTACCCTGTAATGATCCGACAAGTTCTTACAGTTATCTAGCTCTGTATGCACCGATTCCGGCACGGAATCCGATCCATTTTGAGGGAGGGTTACATGGCCGAAGTCCGAGGTGTTAGCGATATTCCAGACTCAGAGAACGTTGATCTCGTCCCAGCTAACGTTGGGGAATAAATGGACTGAAAACGATGCGTTTTTGTAAGCCGATTGATTGAGGCGTTGACCGGAGATGGGGAACCCGCTGGTGAGATTAGAGAAGTTGAGGGAGACGGCGCCCCAGAAAACGACGTCGGGTGAACCGGATAACATGTCGAATTCGGTGACTCGGAAAGAGCAGTCGTCGAGGATTTTGAGATGGCCGCGGAGTTGGTGTCGGATCATTTTGAAGTTCGATTCGAACCCGACTAGGGAGCTGGTGTTGGAGCATTTCCGACCCGAATCCGCATTGCAACAGACGATGGAATTGATTAGGAAGAGCAGGATTATGAGGGAAAATTTGGAATTGTACATTCGAATCGGGTCGCGGTAGGGAATCCGAATTTTGGTGAGGATGAAAATGAATGTTTAAAAGAGAAGGGAGGCGGCAATGAGTGGGGGTGGTGGTGGTGGTGACTCGGTGGAGCCGGAGCGAGTCGTCAACTCGTAGTTTTACGTTTATTCTTTCATTAAGTTTTTCGCCTTTTGTTTTAAGAGAGATATAAAAGAACAATTAATACTATAATACTATTTTTAATGGGTAAACTACAGCCCTGGTGTCCTTATTTTTAACATAATAATTATTATAATATAAATTTTATGGATTTAGATATGCTATAGATTTAAAATTTAAAAAATTCTATTTCTAAAATATATTAATAAAAAATAAGTTATTATGATTTAATTTTAAAAGAATCGAAGGATTTAGCCCCTCTTCTTTTATTTAGTGAAAAATTGTCCATTACTTTCAAAATTGCTTATTTTAGTAAACTTTTTCCGTCATGTCCCTTGGCTAACTTTTATTTTTAACAGACATGACAGAAAAGTTTAGTCTAGAGATTAAAATGAGTAATTCAAAACGTAATTGGACTAATTTTGACCGAATAAAAGTAGAGGGATTAAATCCGCACAATTTGTTAAGTATCAGGGCTATTCTCAGAATTTTACCCAAAAATAATGAATGTCAAATTTTGACACATACTATTTTAATATATAATTGTGGACTTATTTGAAAAGTTTTTTAGATTTCCATTGCTTATTATGCTTTGTATAATCTCTAAATATGGATTTTCTTAGTATCAAGTCAATTAAAAACCGTCCTCCATCTAACTCTACATCTTTATACCATATTTGAAAATTGTTGACGTCAACGAATAAAATATTTTTGTACTAGATGATAAAATCCGACTCATTTGATAAACTTTGCATAGATCATTTTAAACAAGTGTTTTTAAGAGACAAAAAAACATTTTTTAATCTTTCAACTTAACAAATTTTCTCAATTCCATCCTCAAATATGAAATTTTAGCACAATTTACATAAAACTAATAAACAAACATTTTATTTATTTATTTGGGGTAAATTATTCATTTAATTCCAAAACTATCAATTTTGACCCATTTTAATACTTAAACTTTCAAAAAAAAAATTCAAAACCATACATAATGTTTAGTTTTTGTTTCATTTTAGTACATTGTCATTAAAAACTTAACGGATGGGCTGGCGGGGCATAGCTCCGATGGACGGACGACCAATTTGAACGGTGGACCACGAGAGAATGATGAGTCAACCAACATAGTTCAGTTTCAGGCCCATCAGAAGGTTGATGATGAAGATCGAAGGATGAAGAAATTGAAAAGTCCATCGTCGAATTTGGGGAGATTGAAGTGTTTTCCGGTGAAACGGAGGTTAGAATCGCGTTTAGGGGATCAAAAAAGTTTGGACTTTTTCCGTCATCGAGCTCATCCGTTACGTTTTTAACGACGAGTACTAAAATGAAATAAAAACTAAGCGTTAGGTGTGATTTTTGAAAAGGTTAAAAGTTTATATACTAAAATGAACAAAAAATGATAGTTTAGGTAATAAATGCGTAATGTACCCATTTATTGAACCTACATAACATATCTTACTAAAACATGAAATATGAATGTTGAATTATTAATACGTTAGTTATACAAAAAGTTACGAAAATATACAAATTATGGGAGGAGGTGAGAAAAAGGGAGGAGAACTGTCATAAACTTGTTCGGCTTTTGCTGTAGGTTCTAAAATATGCTGTGGTCGTTTGGCTCGTCACGTTTAATGGGTTATCAACCAGGGTTGTAGTGTGAACTTTTAGAAAATATATTAAAAATATAGAGGTATAAAATTATAAAAACTTCAAGGATATAAAATTAAATCATCGAAAGAAAATATAAAAATAATATCTAAATTATAAGAAAATGATTCCTACAAAAAATAACACAAACATCACAACATACAATAAAACATCTAAACAAGGCCAACCTATTGCCGAGCAATGAAGTTTATGCTCTGTCCACATCTTGCTTTGTGTTGCGTGTTGTGAGTACTATAAAATATACGCAAGTAATGTGCAAGTATACACAATCGCTCAAGTAATATAATGATGAGTGAGTATCGTCTCCACAGAGATTGAGTGAAATTACAAAAGTCTAACCAAAGCTAAGCACTAATCTATCTATGTATAGTTAGTCTTTATATATACAAATGTCACGGTAATGAAAATGTGTATGTTGATGGATGTAGATTGATAGTTTGATGGTGTAGCAGATGGAAATGCAATGGCAAGATAAGATGTTTAGTGTTGAAAATGGTGCAATGTCGATGCAATGAAAGATGGTAAATAACAATAAATAAAATGAAAAGAAGATAATCCTCACGTGACAAGCTTCCAATGGAATGAATGGTAGGGATTGATCTAAGGATGCTAAACTTATTTATCAGGTATAACTAAGTTATCTAGTCTTTACTTGCTCGACAGGGCTTTCCTAAAATGTTCTCAAAGGAACCTAACAGAATAGGATGTCAAGGCATCTGCTCTCACTCAACGATGTTGGCCAGCCTACCCTATTGATAAAAACACCCTTTTTAGTCGTTGAAATCCTATCCTAGTCTCTCCCGAGATCTAAGGGATTAGGTTGTAATATCCCTAGGCCAGTTCAAAGCCCCTTGGAAATACTATAACCCATTGCTTATGAGGATCTTATCTTGCGGTTCTCTCGAATTCTTACAAGTATTTCTAGCTTAGGTTTCTCCCGAATACCTAAACGTCATCTAAGAAATGGACATTTCCATGTGTTGACGAAAACGGGTAAAGAAAATGAAAGAACACGAGAATTTTACGAGGTTCGGCAATGTGCTTACGTCCTCGGTGCCTAGGCGGCGCTAGAATTTTATTCAATGATATTTTAGGTCTAGGTTACATCTCTATTTATAATAGAAAACCCTGGTACATAATTACAAAATCAACCCTGTACCGTACGCGGGGGCTACGCCCCCGCACCCCCAACCCACATAATTTGTAACCCCACAACGAGCCATACCTAACAAATCTCCACCTTGGCAAATATCCTGCCCCTTGGAAACTTCAATGTGGGTTGGGTTACCTTGCTTCTTTAACAACTCGAAACATTCAACAAGTCCAAGCAATGCTTGAACTTGTCTGTCGTAACTGGCTTGGTGAACATATCATCGGCATTCTCATCAGTATGTACCTTCTGAAACAAAACCTCTCCAGATGCAACCAACTCTCTGATCTTGTGGAACCTTACATCAATATGTTTAGTTCTAGCACGATGCACCTGATTCTTAGCCAAGTGAATAGCACTTTGATTATCACAAAGCAACTGAACTCCACCTTGTTGAACACCCAACTCCTTCACTAAACCAGTAAGCCATAAAGCTTCTTTTGCAGCTTCAGCCGCTGCCATGTATTCAGCTTCAGTTGTAGATAGTGCCACGACAGATTGAACAGTAGACTTCCAGCAAATAGGCCCTCCACCAAGAGTAAACACATACCATGTCGTAGATCTTCTATTATCCAAGTCACCTGCATAATCTGAATCCACATATCCTACAACCAAAGGATTATCCCGCTGACTCCCAAAAACAATTCCATGTCCCACAGTACCCTTTAAGTACCGAAAGATCAACTTGACTGCATCCCAATGTTGCTTACCAGGTTTAGACATGTACTTACAAACTTGACTAACATCATGAGCTAAATCAGGACGAGTACATACCATCGCATACATCAAGCAGCCAACAGCATTAGAATACGGAACCTTTGCCATATTTTCAGCTTCCTTATCTGTCTTAGGGCACTGTTCTGATGAGAGCTTAAAGTGATTCGCCAATGGAGTGCTAACTGGTTTCGCGCTGCTCATCGCAAACCTTCTAGCATTTTCTCAACATAACCCCGTTGAGATAGCCGCAGTTTCCTTGAGTCTCTGTCCCTGCAAATTTCCATTCCAAGAATTTTCTTTGCAGCACCTAAATCTTTCATATCAAATTCCTGACTCAATAAAGTTTTCAAACCGATAACATCATCCATGTTCTTCGCAGCAATCAACATATCATCACATACAGTAATAGAAAAATAAAAGAACCATCATCAAGGCTCTTAACATAGACACAACAATCATACTCACATCGGTTGTAGCCAATCTTGATCATATAGGAGTCAAACCGTTTATACCACTGTCTCGGAGACTGTTTTAACCCGTACAAAGATTTCTTCAATCTGCAAACTAAATGCTCGTTTCCTGGTTGAGTGAAACCTTCAGGTTGCCGCATGTAGATCTGCTCCTCTAAATCACCATGCAAAAAAGCAGTTTAACATCCATCTGCTCTAAATGCAAATCCCAACTAGCCCACCAATGCAAGTACTGCTCGGATTGAAGTGTGTCTGAACACAGGAGAAAGATTTCATCATAATCAACTCCTTTCTGCTGTGAAAAACCCTTCGCTACCAAACGAGCCTTGAACTTCTCCCCCTTTTTCTGTTACTGTGGTTTCTTCTTATACACCCATTTGCAACCAATCGGCTTCTTACCCTCAGGAAGAGGAACTAACTCCATGTGCGATTGTGATTCAAGACTCCATCTCCTCAACCATGGCTGCCATCCACTTGTCGTTTTCCTGACTAGTAACGGCATCATGAAAAGTAACTGGATCATCATTGCTAACAGTAAGTGCAAAAGATACCAAGTCTTCAAAACCCAATCTGTTCGGAGGCTTTATATTCGTCCGTCTCACCCTGTCTCTGACGAGACTATAATCCTGCAAATCATCCGTAGTGGAACACAGAAGTCGGTTGAGAAATTTCTGGTTTCTCAACTGGAAACTGCTCGAAATCTACCACTGTCGTGTCTTGCTTCTGCTGCAACATAGACTGTTCATCAAAAAAACGACATCTCTACTAATCACAACTTTCTTCGCAACTGGATCCCATAACTTGAATCCTTTGACACCTTTCTTGTAACCCAGAAAAATGCACTCCTTCGATTTTGCATCAAGTTTGGATCTCTCATCAGCAGGTATGCACATAAGCAGGACAACCAAAAATCCGTAAGTTATCAAAACTAACATCATGACCAGTCCATACCTCTTCTGCAACTTTCCCAGCCAGCGATGCCCTTGGCGATCTGTTGATAAGGTAACACGCCATGTTAACAGCCTCAGCCCAGAAGTGTTTGGGAAGCCCCGCATTCAACCGCAAACATCTGGCTCTTTCATTCAACGACCTGTTCATTCGTTCCGCAACACCATTCTGTTGTGGTGTCTTGCGCACTGTAAAATGCCTCTGAATCTCATGCTCCTTACAGAATTGTGGGAACTGTGAATCTGTGTACTCCGTACCATTGTCAGACCGCAAAACTTGATTTTTCGTCCTGTTTGGTTTTCTACCTCAGCTTTCCACAGCTTGAACTTCTCAAAAACTTCAGATTTCTGTTTCAAAAAATACACCCAAACTTTCCGTGAAAAATCATCAATAAAAAACATAGTACCTAGATCCACCAAGACGATGTCGTGGAAGGGCCCCATACATCAGAATGCACATAATCAAGAATCCCTTGAGTTGTGTGCTTCGCAGTCTTGAAACGGACTTTAGTCTGTTTACCAAGAACACATACTTGCAAAAATCAAGCTTACAGCTTTTGACACCATGCAACAAGTTTCTCTTGTGTAATTCTGCCATACCACGTTCACTAAGATGAGCAAGGCGCTATGCCACAATTTGTGTCATCACAGGACTCAACAGAGTGAACTCCACCTGCAACGGTACTCCCTAACAATCTGTAGATATTCCCTGCAGTCATATTGCCTTTCATCACAGTCAATGCTCCTTTAACAATCCGAATGGTTTCCCTATCCTCGTCAGCCTTAGGGATAAACCATTCTTGTGCAAAGTGCCCAAGGAAATCAAATTCTTCTTCAAGTCTGGGATATGTCGAACACCACTCAACGTCCGAACGGAGCCATCGTGCATCTTAATCTGACATCACCAATACCAACAATATTGCAACATCGATCATCACCCAAATAAACCGAACCAGAATTAACCGGCCTGTATGTCGAAAACCATTCCCTATTTGGCGTGATGTGATAAGAACATCCAGAATCAAGAATCCAAGCATCCGTCAATTGTGTCGTTAAAATAGAAAGCATATCACCCTCACTGCAATCAGAAGTATCATCCTCGACCACGTTCACAGACTTGGATGAGCCATCACGCTTCTCATCCGTCTGCTTTTTCAACTTCGGACAGTCTCGCTTCATATGTCCCGCTCCTGCACTTGTAACAGTGAATCGTCTTCTTATCCCTGGATTTGGATCTGGAATTCCGCTTTACCTGCCTTCTCTGGCTTCGTCCACGATCTCGATTACCCTGACATATAAGCTATCGGCTTGAGAGCTTTCCCCTGCATTCTGCTTCACTGGTTGTGAGCCAACAAGGCTGCAGTAATCTCCTCAACGTTGATAGTCTCTTTTCATATGTAAGAGTAGTCACCATGTGTTCGTAAGAGGAAGGCAACGAACACACAGAATCATCGCTCTGTCTTCATCCTCAATTTTCACATCAAGCCGAGCCAGATCAGAAACGATTTGATTGAAGACATTCACGTGTTGCGCCAAATCGTGATCGTCCTGCATCTTCAGCCCATACAGCCGCTGCTTCATATACAGTTTTTTCGTTAAGGATTTGGACATAAACTGACTTTCCAACTTCCTCCAAATTTCGTCTGGAGACGATAGATGCATGACGTGATACATGACCTCGTCCACCAAGCATAATCGTATGGTTCCTGCCGCTCGCTGCTGCAATTCTTCCCAATCTTCCTCATCCATCGACGCCAGCTTTATAGGTCGCAAAGCCTTCAAGATCCCTTGCTGCACCAATAGATCCTTCACCCTCGTTTGCCATAATCCGAAGTTACCCTGACCATCGAATTTCGCGACTTCGAATTTTGCTCCTGATATCTGATACCAATTGTTGACAAAAACGGGTAAAGAAAACGAAAGAACACGAGAATTTTACGAGGTTCGACAATGTGCTTACGTCCTCGGTGCCTAGGCGGCGCTAGAATTTTATTCAATGATATTTTAGGTCTAGGTTACATCTCTATTTATAATAGAAAACCCTGGTACATAATTACAAAATCAACCCTGTACCGTACCGCGGGGGCTACGCCCCCGCACCCCCAACCCACATAATTTGTAACCCCACAACGAGCCATACCTAACACCATGCCTCTTACAAGCCTAGATGATGAAGCATTCATAAGCAAAGCAAATAAAGAACCGAAATAAACTCAAATATATAATCAAATCCATTAAACCAACTACCACCAAATAAGTTAGTTCATGGTGGGGTTCGAAATATCCAAACACAAAGTCATGCAAATATTCGTTCCAATAACCAACAAATAAATCGAAAATATAGTAGCAAAAAGGGAAGTGAGAAGAAGCCTTCGACGCGTCACCAGAGGTCTCCTCGGCCACCACAAATCACTTTAGCTCACTAGCTCCTCTTGGCACCTAGCTCGCCACTCCTTGGAGTTTAATCAATGGAGGAAAACCCAAGGAAGAAGAAAAGGAAAAGGAAAATAAAAATCTGATTTTTTTTCTACTCTATGCGTATGCCTCTTCACCTCTCTCCATTATCTCCTTTTAGGTGTCATTATAATAAAAGGATCTAGGGGTAATGATTAGGTTGTTAGGTACAAAATACCCCTCATACCCATAGAATCACACTATAAGCATGAACTTAATTCTCCAGGTGGCCTTAGTCCTCTAGAAGGTGGCGACAGCAATCATTCCACGTGCCGTGCCAGCTGTCCTCATACAACTGTATCATTTTGTCATTTTCTGCGCCAGAAATGCCAAGGCATTTCAATCTGAAAAAGGCCTTAAAAGTAGCCTCTTTAGGAAGTTAACACCCCCCAAACTTAAGCTATTGCTTGTCCTCAAGCAATGGATAACAGTTACACAAACAAAATGCCATGGCAATTTTTAATAATAAGACAGTAGAACAAAATCGAATTTCAACCCTTAGAACAATAGGCTTTAACATGCTAGACTTATTAAGAAATCAAGTACTTTTCCCTAGGTCAAGATTCTTTGTGGTCGTGTGTGCATGATTGTATCCAATCTATACTTAGTAAACTTAGACAATCTCTAATCAAGTCCCCTAGTTTTTGTCAAGGCATTTACTTATTCATTAAGCACATTTTCTTTACTCCCTTTTTCTTTTCTGATTTTTTTAAAGATGTTGTTACGAAGGGAGTCAGCTCATCACACCTACTCTCCCACACTCTAGGTGAAAGGGAGCATACCTTCCACACCCAAGCTAGTTAAGTAGAGTCATTTTGTGACTTATTTCATTCACTCATATGCACAAGGCTGCCATTTATTAAAGAGAATTCCAGGCAATGCCACAGCAAAGAGGAGTGTCCCTCTACAGCTATGCCTAAGCATTTATTCATAGTTTCATATATAAGGGAGTTGTTTTTTTTTCTTTTAAGCACAATACCATATTTCAATGCCAAAACTAACTAGAGTTCCTTTATAAAAAAATTTCAAATTTTCTAAGTATAGAGAATATACAAATCGTGTAAAAGTTTTTCACAAAGCACCAAGCCCTAGAGTGAGTTCTATCATTCTCAACAGTCATTTACATTCAGATTCTAGCCTAACAAAATCATCATCATTGGGTATCCTCAAAACATTCTATCTAACTATCTTACCATTTACTGATGCCATGGCATAATACTATGTTAATGCTATCATGCATATGTCCTAGCAAGAACATTACCTCCCCCAAACTTAAGGGAAGCATTGTCCTCAATGCTTAAAGAGAACTAAACTAAATATAAACTAAATGTCATGCAATGAAATGCAAACTAAATGAAAATGAATGCAAGTGAGGTACCTCAATGTTTACGTGGTGGTGTTGCCTTGGAGGTGCTAGCAGCTCCTCGCCTAGTACGCTTGCGAAGGGGTGTTGGGCTGGATTCTGAAGAAGAAGAGTAGTGATGCACAATCTTCTTACGTCCAGCCGTAGTCTTGGTGCGCCGACCACTACGTGGTACAGGAACGGGACTGGGTGTTTCTTCGATAGGGACAGTGGGTGGATATTCAGGGGTGTCAGAACGGTGTTGATCAGGAGTCGGGTCATCAATTGGAGGATCGTCTTCACCTTGTTCGGGCTCTGGAGATTCCTTGGCATTGAATGTCGGCATAATTTTGTCTGGGAAGCTAGGAAAATTCCAATGACCGTGGGGAATAATTTCTTGAAACATTGATTCCACCACAGCATCTCTATGCTTCACATATCCAAAGAAGTTACGGATGTCACCGTACAAAGCATGCAGGTGAGTCTGAATCTGCATCACTTCTTCCTCGAGAGCAAGTAATGTCAGAATTAAAGTAAATTAAAAAGAAATAAAATCAAAGAAATATATCTTCCATTAATGCGCTGTCATTTCCTCCAATTGGATAACTCCTCCTGCATGGTTTTGCAGCACTGTGGTCCCTACAAATCATATCAAAAATTAATTACAAAATAAAATAAAAGAAAAGAAAAGAAAAGAAAAGAAAAGCTTAAATTTTAAATTTTATTTATGCACAGACACAAATTCAATGTCGTGGCATCGAATTTTGGTTCTCCCCTTAGCACGCTTCAGCATCGTGTAGACGTAACACGTCCTTGTTATGAGGTGGTGGAACTCTATTGTAGGCTTTCAGACGCTGGCCATTGACCTTAAAGATCGTCCCATTGTCTATTCTCTTGATGTCAACAGCTCCATGGGGGTAGACATAATGCAACTCAAATGGTCCTGACCATCGAGATTTGAGCTTCACAGGAAAGAGTTTAAGTCTGGAGTTGTAAAGCAAGACTTGTTGCCCCACATGAAAATATTGTGGCATCAGTTTCTAGTCATGACACTTCTTGGTTTTCTCCTTGTAGATCCTAGCATTCTCATATGCTTGTGCTCTAAACTCTTCCATTTCATTAAGTTCTAGTAATCTTTGCTCCCCAACTAGTTGAGCATCAAAATTCAATCGTTTGATGGCCCAATATGCCTTATGTTCAACTTCAACCGGGAGATGACAAGCTTTCTCATATACTAACTTGAAGGGTGACATCCCCAAAGGAGTCTTGAATACTGTTCTATACGCCCAAAGTGCTTCATCCAACTTTGGCAACCAAATCCTTACGCCTCGGGTTCACCACTTTCTCCAAAATCTGCTTGATCTTGCGATTGAAAATTTCTGTTTGGTCATTTGTCTGCGGATGATATGACGTGGAAATCTTGTGTCGAACTACATATCTCTTCAGTGCTTTGGCAATCAATTTGTTATCAAAATGGGTTCCCTCATCACTTATAATAGCTTGGGGTACTCCAAACCGAGTGAAAATGTACTTGTGCAGAAACTTAAGCACAGTCTTGGAGTCATTCCTTGTTGTCGCAAGTGCTTCTACCCATTTTGATACATAATTCACAGCAAGCAATATATATAATTTTCCTTCAGAAGATAGGAATGGTCCCATAAAATCAATGCCCCACACATCAAACAACTTTATCTCCAAGATATTTTGCAGCGGCATCTCATGTCGTCTGGAGATGTTTTCAGTCCGTTGGCATCGATCACAAGCTTTGTAAAATGCTTGGGCATCTTTAAACAGATTTGGCCAGTAAAAGCCTGATTGCAGGACCTTAGCAGCAGTCCTTGCTCCACCAAAATGACCTCCACTTGGGGTCGAATGACAATGGTATAAAATATCACGATGTTTCTCTTCGGGTACACATCGTCTAATGAGCTGATCGGCACAATACTTGAACAAATATGGCTCATCCCAAAAATAGTGCCTTGCATCATGCTTGAATTTCTTTTTAGCATGACTATCTAAATCAAAAGGCAGAATTCCACTAACAAAAAAATTAACAAGGTCAGCGTACCACAGAATTGCCATGACATATAAAAGTTTCTCATCAGGAAATTCCTCTTTAATATCTATAGTGTCATGGCATTCAGAATTATTTCTCTAGCCTAGATAAGTGATCAGCAACTTGATTCTCAGTTCCTTTTCTATCTACCACCTCTAAGTCGAATTCTTTCAAAAGTAAGATCCACCTAATAAGTCTAGGCTTGGCATCCTTTTTGTTCACTAAATATTTTATAGCCGAATGATCAGTGTGAATAATAACTTTAGTGCCTATTAGGTAAGGTCTAAATTTATCAAAAGCAAATACCACGACAAGAAATTCTTTCTTAATGGTGGTGTAGTTCAATTGTGCTTTTTTAAAGTGCGGCTAGAATAATAAATAACATGAAATATTTTACCTCGGCGTTGCCCCAAAACAGCTCCTACGGCATAATCGCTTACATCACACATCAGCTCAAATGGTGATGTCCAATCAGGAGGAACTACAATGGGTGCCGAGATCAGTTGTCTTTTCAGCTCAGTAAATACGTCGAGGCATAACTCGTCAAACACAAAGGGTTGATTTTGTTGAAGCAATGTGCACAAGGGCTTAGAAATCTTGGAGAAGTCTTTGATAAACCTTCTGTAGAATCCAGCATGTTCAAGAAAAATTCTTATCCCCTTGATCGAAGTTGGTGGTGGCAAATTTTCAATCACTTCAATCTTCACCTTATCCACCTCAATACCCTTGTGTGAAATTTTGTGCCCTAATACAATCCCTTCAGTCACCATGAAGTGACATTTTCCCAATTTAAGACTAACTCAAAATCTTCGTATCTTTTGAGAACTTTTGCTAAATTGTCGAGACATCGTTCAAAATCGTCTCCACAAACAGAAAAGTCATCCATGAAGATCTCTAGAAAATCCTCAACCATGTCTGAAAATATAGCTTGCATACAGCACTGAAATGTTGTCGGGGCATTACAGAGTCCAAAAGGCATCCTCCTAAAGGCAAAAGTTCCATAGGGACAAGTGAATGTAGTCTTTTCTTGGTCCTCTGGTGCGATGGCAATTTGATTGTACCCCGAGTACCCATCCAAAAAGCAATAGAATGCTTTGCCGGCCAATCGATCCAACATTTGGTCGATGAAAGGTAGAGGAAAATGGTCATTCTTCGTAGCTTTGTTGAGCTTTCTATAGTCCATGCATATCCTCCATCCGGTAATAGTGCGAGTGGTTAATAGCTCATTATCCTCATTAGTAACCACAGTCGTGCCTCCTTTCTTCAGAACACACTGGACAGGGCTCACCCATGAGCTATTGGAGATAGGGTAAATCACTCTAGCATCAAGCCATTTCAGAATTTCTTTCATCACCACTTGCTTTATAACAGGATTGAGTCTTCTTTGTGGTTCAATTGAATTACCGTGGCAATCTTCCAGCAGACTTTTATGCATGCAGATCGTGGGACTAATGCCCTTCAAGTCGGTCATAGTCCAACCAATTGATTTCTTATGCTGCATCAAAACACTTAACAAACTTTGCTCTTGATTAGCAGTAAGGTTAGCGGAAATAATCACCGGTAAAGTCTCATTTCTACCTAAGTAAACATATTTAAGATGCCCTAGCAAAGTCTTAAGCTCTAAAGTTGGTGCATGCAATAATGAAGGCTTAGGAAGAATAAATTCATCAAAATTTAGAGGTTCAAAATTCAGATGTTCAAAATTCATACCTGATCTAGCTTGTAGTAAGCTAGATTGCTCCTCCAAAATTGGAAAGTCATCGGACTCCACTGAGCTTTCATCATCCAACAAATATTCATTTTCTACTAGCTGAATGAAATTGTTCTGGCAAAGATGTTCAGTTTCTTCTTCAATCACTGAGTTCAATTTAGAAATGCCTTGGCATTCTTCATTGTCATCAACATATTTGAGCGTTCGAAACACATTGACAGTCACACACTGATCAACCACTCTCATGGTGAGTTCACCTTTTTCACAGTCTATCAATATACGTACGTCCAGTGGCTAGGAAAGGTCTTCCCAGAATAATCGGTGCCTTGGCATCAACTTCGTAATCCAGAATTAAGAAGTCGACTGGAAACACAAACTTATCCACCCTCACTATGACATCCTCGACTCTCCCTTCAGGTTTAACATGAGATCTGTTGGCAAGTTGTAAAATAACTGAGGTGGGTCTTGCATCTCCTATGCCAAGCTTCAAGAATATAGATTTTGGCATTAAGTTGACACTTGAGCCAAGATCACACAGCGTCTTTCCAACGAAATTAGCTCCAATCGAACAAGGAATAATAAAGTTGCCCATATCATTTTTCTTTGGCGACAACTTATTCAATGAAGAACAAAATTTTGTTGCCGTGGCAACAGTCTCTACTTTCCTCTTCTTGGTACAGATTTCCTTCAGAAATTTGGCATACATCGACATCTGTTCAATAGCTTCCAAGAGAGGTACATTGATATGGATCTGTCCACAAACTTTTTGAACTGAACTTCATCATTATGCTTCTTCAATCTTTACGGGAAGGGTGGTGGAGGTCTCGTTTCCTTAACTGCAGTAGTAGGAATTGCTTTTGCCTTGGCATCAGAATCTGGTGCCTTAGTTGAATCATCAGTAGAACCCTCCTCCTTGTCCTTCTCAGTAATGGTATCGTCATGCAATTCAGCTTCACCACTTTCAGTAGTGGGAGTAGAGTCATCATGTTGTGGCGCACTAGCCTTGACTTGTTGATTGATTTGTGTTCCACTCCTACGAGTTAACACATTGCAATGCTCTTTTCCAGGCCCTTTAGTGACTTCAGTATCACTTGGCAATCGCCTTGACCTTCCAAAGCTCTCAAAGACGAGCTATGGCTTTGAAGTAAGACGCATTGACTATGAAGTAAAGCCCCTTGATTCTTAATTGAAGTAGAATGGTTTGCAGCATGTCTTCATAGTATATATGAACTCTTGAATTGTAGCTTCCAAGGAACTCGTGCTTACTGAAGTTAAAGCTCCTTTGTTAACATTATGCCATGGCATAACATTCTGGTAACCTTGAGACTCATTGTGAGTTTGCTGCCGAGAAGGTTGACTAGCATTGTGGGCTCCTTGATTTCCCCATGAGAAATTGGGGTGCTGACGCCATCCAACATTATAAGTGTTAGAGTAAAGATTGTTGTTGCCTCGATTGTAATTGCCTACAAAGTTAATGGACTCATGATTGCTCGGGCATTCACTCTCATGATGATTGCCTTGGCATATTAGACATGCCAAGCTAGTTGCTTTCACTTCCTTCACCTCAGTAGAGCGTTGTAAGTTTTTCTAGCATATTGGTGATAGTTGAGAGTTGAGCGGACACTGAATCCTTGGTATCTAACTCAAATACTCCAGGTGCTCTCCTCCCACTCCCAAGTCTTGAGGAAGGAAACTGATAATCATTGTTAGTAATTATGTCCAAGATAGCAAACGCCTTCGTAGGTGATTTATCCAACAATGTCCCATTTGTCGAGGCATCCAGTAACATCCTCGTGGGTGTATTGACTCCATTATAGAATATGACTACTTGAGTCCAATCATGAAAACCATGATTTGAACACTTTCGAAACAAACTCTTGTAATGATCCCAACACTCATACATGAATTCGTTGTCGCCCTGGCAAAAAGATGATATATCATTCCTTAGCTGCGTATTCATGTTTGGTGGGTTGTACCTCAATAAGAAACTCTTGCAAAGATCAGTCCATGATTCTATCGAACCGGCTGGTACAACACTCAACCAAGCCCTTGTTCGGTCACGCAATGAATACGGAAACAACTTTAACTTCAGAAAATCCTCATGTACTCCCTCTTGGAGAAAAGAATCACAAACTTCTAGAAAATTACGAATGTGCTGCCTGGCATCTTCATTTGGCATACCCCAAACTGCCCAATGGAATTCAATATGTTGAACATGACTGGTTTCAGCTCGAAATGTGCAGCTTGAATTTCGAGTGCCACAGTTCCAGGATTCAGATCATCCAATATCGGATTTAAGTGATCACGAATAACGCGCGGCCTAACAGCCGGATCAACATTGTCTAATGCCTAGGCATTCTGATTTCCATCATCTTGACCAATGCATTGTGAATATACTATTTTTTTTCTTCATTTTCTATTATTATTTATATTATTATTATTTTATTTTTTTTAAATTATTATTACAAACGGGCCAAGTTCGGCCCAACCCAGTAACCCAAATACAGTGGCCCAGACCTAAAGGCCCAAATGTATAACCCTAACCCCATTTAGGGTTTATATCTAAGCCCCAGCCGCCATCAGCTATCCACCGTTGGATCTGGCATGATCAAACGGTCCATACGCGTCCAGATGATCCCAACAGCAAACCCTATGGTTATGATACCCTAGGGCCACGACGCCGGCCGCCTCTCTGACACCTCCATCAACTGCTGCCACGCTTCAACAGAAACATCTAGAGGAAGCAAGGAACGTCGTCCACGTTCGAACCATGGGGTGAGTCACCACCTACGGTCTGGTGACTCACCGAACTCCACCCTTAGGATCGGTCCGAGACAAGAGCCGATGATGGCTATAAAGCCATCACCCAACCTGCAAAGAAAAAACGGCAACCAACAGAGAGAGAAAAAGAAAAAAAACAACAAACAAGAAAAAAAAACGAGCAAACCAGCAACCATAAACACCAAAATAAGCAAAGAGAAGAACGAGAGAAACTTACCGGGGAAGACAACGCCTTGATCGGAGTCACCACCGGCCTCCAAACGTCACCAAAAACCTTCAAAAACCGAAGGTATTTTCCTAGATTTGCTCCGATCGGGAGCTATTTAAAAGAAAGGAACACCGGAACCATCATTAGGACGGTCCGATCGGTGGCCGGCGGTGGGAATTACGGTGGCAGACGGCTGACGTCCGGTAGTCGGCTTCCCTCTGATGAGGGAAGCTAGAGAGAGACGAGAGAGAGTTTTAACTCTCTCTGTTTAGAGAGAGGAGAGAAATTGAGAAATGAGAGTTGGCCCTTCGGGCCAGCCAATTGTGGGACTTAAATAGCCCTTCCCGAACGACGTCGTTTTGGGGAGGGCTATTTGTGTAATTTTTAAATGTTAAACCCTATCCGTAGTCCCTCTATTTTATATGTTTTATATTTTAATCACTGAATCAAGTTTATGTTCCTTTTAATTTGGTCTATACATTTTATTTATTTATATTTTAACCCTTAATCGTAATTATAAATATTTTAGATAAAATACGTATTTAGTCCTTTAGTTTTAATAATTAATATTTTAATCCCAAAGTATATATTTTTAATTTATTTTAATTTGATATTCAAATTTTTTATAATTTTATTTTAGTCACCAAATTAATAAATAAGGAAAATAGCATGTTTAATCCCTGTAATTTCAAATAATTAATTATGAATTAGGTATTTAATTTTATTATATTATAATTTAGTCACTATTTTTAAATATTTTTCATTTATTATAAAGTTTTATTGCTTTTAAATATAGTTCTAATTGTATTTTTATTGTTTATTTATGTTTTAATTTTACTTGTTTATATATTTAAATATTATTTTATTATTATATAGTCATATAAATATATATATAATAATAATTTATTTTTTTTACATAAATTATTTTTATCATATTTTAATATTTATTTATTTTTCAATATCGAAGAAAAGGGCAGTCTTAATACAACTGGATGTCCTATTCTGGTAATTTAAAATTAAATATTATAAAAATTATAATTTAATTTTATTTAAATTATTATATTGTTAATATTTATTAATATCGAAGAAAAGAGTTGTCTTAAGGCACCTAGAAGTCATTTTCTGATATTTCTAAATAAATAAATATTTTATTTATTTTATATATAAATTAATATTTTTTTTCTCTCATAATTATAATTTTGAAATAATAGGATTATAAATTAAATATATTTTAAATTTTTAAATTTCTAATAATAGAGACAATTTCTAATTAAAAAATACCAAATTTGGGCGTTGTAGGGGTGCTAATCATTCCCTAAATGTAACCGACCACGAATCCTTTTTTATTATTAAAAAGAATGAATTTTTGGTTAAAACGCAGATCAGTTTATCTTTTAATCGATGTTTTCTTAAAAACTCTTTTAAAAGATGATTTTTAGGTATTCGACCTACCTAACCCAAAAGGCCGATGGCGACTCCCAAAATATTTTTTAAAATAAAATCAAAATCATTAATTTATTCACATCACTTTTCCCGCCAAGTAAAAATTCGTGCCCGGACGAAAACCGGTTACGACAGCTTGGCGACTCCGCTGGGGACTGGTTAAACTTTTAAAATCAATTATAAATTGTCTCTATTAATTATGAATTAAAATTCATATATTTAATTTATAATTCTTTCTTTTCAATTTTTTTATATACTTATTATTTTTATAATATTTATATTTATATTTCATTTTACTTACAAGTATTTTATTTCATTATTTATTTTTTCTGTCAGAGGTTTGAACATTTCTCCTCACACACAACACTTGCATTGCATAGCATAAAGCTCTATAATTGAGTTTGTCCCTTTTAAGTGGGAGTGAAAGCGACGTCTTCGTGAGAATTTATTCTCCGTGTCAGACCTAGCAAGTAATTTCGGGGTTCATATGCTATATGTCTTCGTGAGAATTTATTCTCCGTGTCAGGCATAGAGAAGTGTATCCCCTCGAATTGAACTTGATCCACTTTAGTCTGTGATGGACTAGGATTGAGGGTTAACAGCCCAAGGGGGCACTAACAAGGACAATTCGGGTACCTTTATTCTTAGATCTGAAACCCTGCATATAATAAACCCTAGAAACTCTTCCGATCTGAAGCCATGCCGAAATTTTGTCCAAAATAGGTGTACACACAGGAGAAATGAATTCTAACTTTCCTTTTAATTTATTTATTTATTTTCTTACTGATTAAATTACATGTGAATTTAAATTATTTAAATTATGAAGAAAGCATGTTTAAATAAAGATATTTAGGTAGACTATTATTAATTTTTTTTTATAAACTAATTCATTTATTTTTTTGTGTTCTTTATTTTTTTTGCATAGCATCATACAGGATAAAAGGCATTGATCCTCGTGTTAATTGTCTCATTGGAAAACCTTCATCCATGGATAAAAAGTGTTCAAATCAAAATAGTTCTAAACTCATAAGTAAGACAGTGGGCTGAGGACTTACAAAGACAAGGAGGAGACAGTCTGCAAGATGACTATGTATATGACTTAGCCAATTATGCTCCAGTTTCGCTGAAAAGAAATGACATGCAAGATTTGCGAAGCATTTGGGAAAGCTGGGATTCAAACAAAAAGTTGCAGTTTTATCAGACTTACGGAGACATTTCATATTTGCTCTACGTCGAAGTTGATGATGACTTACTTCGAGCCCTAATTCAATTCTGGAATCCCGAGTACAATTGCTTCACTCTCAATAAAGAGGACTTGGTCCCTACTATTGAAGAGTATACAACTTTGCTACATATAGAAGGGGCTTTGGAGAATCGAATTTATTCAAAGTCAATTAAAACTCAACCCTTTCGAGTTAAATTAGCAAAGATTGCCGGAGTACGAGAAGAATGAGTGGCATCCCGTACAAAACAAAAGGGTGAAAGCGAAGGCATTGCTTGGACTAACATTAAAGAACTTATTCAGAGTCATCCAGACACTAAAGTATGATTCGATCTATTTGCTCTGGGTATGTATGGTATGGTCATCTTCCCAAAAGTATTGGGATATATTGAAGCTGCAGTAGTAGATTTATTTGAGCAGCTACCAAAAAAAGATTAATCCTTATTCTGCAATTCTAGCAGAGACTTTCAGATCGTTAAATGCTTGTAGAAAGCTAGGAGGTGGACGATTCTCAGGGTGTACTCAATTGTTATATGTTTGGATCCGTAGCCATTTCTGGAGGACAGAAAAGGTTTCATACCGGCGTTTTAATACGGATTACTCACCATTAAAAGAATTTCTGGAGCAAAAATGGCCGAAAGAAATTAAGAAAGATATGTGGATTAATGCCTTTCGAAATCTGCAAAGCAATGACATTGTTTGGAGAGCCCCGTGGCAAATCCAAAGAGAATTCTTTTACTAATGTGGTGATTACAACTGGATAATGCTGCTCGGATTGTGGGAAGAAATTGGATATGCGCCACTTCTGGTTATAAGACAGTATGAAGGTCGTCAATTTGTACCTGTCACTGCTGGATTACATTCATCTGAGTTCGCATTCCACAGCAAAAATTATAAAAGAAATATCATGGAAGCCTTTACAGCTTGGAAAACAACTTTTTGTATCCGAGCTAAAGCAGCAAAAGAAATGCTAACTCCTGATTATGAGGAATGGAGATCTATCAGGAAAAATGAAAATATTCCTCTACCAGACCAAACTGAGGATATCTCTATGGAAGATCACATTAAGGTGGTTCCATCAAATATTGAAATCCTGAGAGCTGAGTTTGAAGCAGAAAGAGAAGATTGGTCAAGAGAATTAGAGCAAATGAGACGAGACAAAGCTATGTTGGGTGTTGACATTGACTTTCATTCATCACAATGTGCAATGTTGAGAGAAAACAAAGAAAAAGTTAATGTTGAATTCAGCGCATTAAAGAAAAATTACCAGGAGTTATATAAATCCCGGAAATCATCAGGACCGAGCCGATCAACAGTACAGATGACCAGAGAATTGAACATCGAGAAAAGTCGAGTTGAAGATCTGAAAGGAAAGAATAGCCGTCTACTCAAAAGCCTTGAGAAAGGAAAGCAAAAAATGGAAGATTTTGAGGTTGACAGAAGAGAGCGAATTATAAAACACAAAGTTGAACATCGCGAGATCGTGAATGAAATGCAAAGAGAAAAGGGATCGAGCCAAAGATTTAGAAGAGATGAAGATTGATATTCTTGATAAATTTGAGGGTGAGAAAAATATCATGTTCAAGGGATTTGAATCTGAAATGAACCATCTAATTGCCGAACTTGAGGTAGAGTAAGAAGTGGCTAGCAATTGGATGCAAAGATGTAGAAACAAAAAATGTTCAAATCCAGAAGCTTAATCAAATAACGTAAGAAGCACGAACAAAACTTGAAGAAGATCTGGATCAGCCTAGAAACAAAAACTCAGAGTTCAATGCTTACATCTTGCAACTTGAAGAGTCATTATTTCAAGAAAAGGTTCGTCTAGGACCTAGTGATCTCAAAGAAAGTAATGAGGAAAGTGCTTCACTGCGTTAGAGCAAACTCTCGAAGGAACTAATGAACAATGGCAAAAATCAACTGATTTCTATGTAGAAAGAAGTGAAGAAAGAAGTAATATGGTATTCGAGGCCATGGTACAAATGAGCGAAGTTGCTAGATATGTTGGGGAACTAGCTGTTGAAGCAAAAATAATTAAGCATCACGTTGATCCAGTTTCTAAATTCGGAAAGAATGTGTCATGGTTAATGAAAGAAATTATAGAGCTTAATAGGAAAGCTACACCTTATCTGTAGTTATGAACTATTATAAAGAAACTTTTGTATGCCGATGAAAGTTGTTCTATGACAGTTAACTTTTTGGGATCAATACCTTTTACATACATGCATTTTGCATACATTCATTATTCATTGCATTATTTTCATTATTTTTATAACATTCGTTAATTAAAATTTGAAAAAATAATATCAAAAGAATTTTCAATCGCAGTTATTCTGGCCAAAAGAGAAATACAACATCACTACGGTACTAGACAAGTTACTAAGAGAATTATGGAGGATAAAATACAACGTATTGAGGAACAGCATAATAAAGAACAAGCAGAGATGAGAATGAAGCTAGAGAAAATTGAAGCCAGTATTGCAAACTCACAAGACAGCATGATGCAGAAAATAGAAGACATGTTTAAAAGGCAGGCTATCATTGGAAAAATGCATGAAAATCATGTATCTTTCGACCAAGAACCTATGTATCCTCTAGGTTTCCCACCATAACCAATTTATCATTCTGGTACTACACCTATACAAATCAATGCCCGCACATCAGCATTTCAAGAAGTCAAACCACATGAAAATCGACAAGTGGATCCTGCATCTTCAAGCAAAAATCCACTTATATCAGATGTGAAAATAGGGGATTTTAATACTGAGCATCTAATCCCATATTTGAATGAGCTGAATGAAAAAGAAAAAGTAAATGAAGAATTGACCAGACAGATCAAGAGCTTAGAAGAACGAATGAAATCCGTGGAAATAACTGAATCATTCTATGGGTTTGACGCTAGTGAGTTGAGTTTGGTTCCAGACCTAATTCTCCCCATCAAGTTCAAAGTTCCCGAATTTGATAGATATGACGGTACCACATGCCCTTCATCCCACATTAATATGTTTTGTCGCAGAATGGCGGGATATGTGAATGACGAGAAATTGTTAATTCACTACTTTCAAGATAGTTTGACAGTACCAGCCTTAAAATGGTATACTCAATTGACCAAAGCCAACATTAGATCTTGGAAAGATCTGGCTAAAGCATTCCTAGAGCAATACCGCCACGTAACAGACATGGTCCCTGATAGATGGACTCTCCAAAATTTGGAGAAAAAGAATAACGAAACGTTCAGACAGTATGCTCAGAGATGGCGTGACACAGCAGTCCAAGTTCAACCACCTTTGTCAGAAAAAGAAGCCACAGTAATATTTGTCCATACATTGAAAGCTCCT
This sequence comes from Hibiscus syriacus, assembly GCF_006381635.1. Taxonomy (NCBI): domain Eukaryota; kingdom Viridiplantae; phylum Streptophyta; class Magnoliopsida; order Malvales; family Malvaceae; genus Hibiscus; species Hibiscus syriacus. The sequence goes on from NW_024063096.1 coordinate 1,031,364, forward strand.
TATTTAAAATCATCTAATGGGGAATGCAACCAGAAATTTTGCAGATTTGGTCATTTTTGGAGAACTCATTGAAAATGTCTTGAAAAGTGGCAAAATTGAATCAAATGAGGGGTCTAGTTCCAAAAGACCTATGTACCGGAAAAAAGAGAATGAAGTCAAGAATGCAAACTCTTACAACAAGGATTCATCAAAAAGTGTTACAATAACCCAACCAAGGGTTAAGAAAGAGGAAACAAACACTAATCGAGCAGAGTCTAGAGGATCTCCAAAGGAAAATGAAAGGTTGTCTTTTACACCTTTACCAGTACCCTATGCAGATATCTATGATTCGCTGTTAAAAGCAGATGTCATACGGCCCTATCCTTTGGTCCCCATGCAACCACCATTCCCTCCATGGTATGATGTAAAGGCACACTGTGTTTACCATGTTAGAATTACGGGTCATTCTATTGAAAACTGTTTGGCATTCAAAAGGGTGGTTCAAAATTTGATCAACGCTGGAAAGTTGGAATTCAATTCACCATCTACATCAAATCATCCATTGCCAAATCATGGAGATAAAAACGTGAATGCAATTCAGGAAGAGAACAGAAAGAAAGCAAAAACTGACATTTCTGAAATTAAATCTCCTTTTGTTTGGATATTTCAACAACTCTCTTTAGCCGGTATAATTCCACAACAATTCAGGCCAAAGCATAATGAAGGCAAGAATTATTGTGAATATCATCAAGAGAAGGGGCATGAAATTCAAATATGTCTTGAGTTTAGGGATTTGTTGCAAAAATTGATGAATAGCAGAGAGATAGAATTCTTTGAAGAAGAACCAGGGAAAAAATAAGATGATGTTTGCTCATATGAAGATTCTAAACCTAGTCAGAGAACAAGTGATCCTGTGATCATTAATGTGAAATCGTCTACGGTGATTCCTGCACCAACAAAGCCGAAAGTAGTTATCACCACTCCTCTACCCTTTCCATACAAGGATACTCGCAGAGTACCTTGGAATTATACTACCAATGTTTCAATGGTAGGAGGATCTGTTTCTCTAGAAAAAAAACATAAGAGAAAATACAGAGTCTGGGTTCGACGTCTGAAGCAGTGAGTGAAGTCGGATTCTTTACAAGAAGTGGGAGATGTTACTCTCCCGAAACATCCAATGCATCAGAATAGGTGAAAGCAAGAGGAAAAGCCATGGTAATACCCCAAAAGGTATTTGATGATGAATCCCCTCCAGCATTCAATGAGCCTGTAACAGAAAAACAAGCGCAAGAATTTTTGAAATTCCTGAAACATAGTGAGTATAGTGTGGTTGAACAACTACATAAACAACAAGCGCGAATTTCTATTCTTGATCTATTGATGAATTTAGAAGCACATAGAAATGCTTTAATGAGAATGCTTAATCAAACCTTTATCCCTGAAGATATATCCCTCAATAAACTTGACAGAATTGTGGGACATATAGTCGCTGACAATTACATAACGTTCACGGATGATGAAATACCTGAAGGCGGAATGGGGGTCAGTAAAAGCTTTGAATATCACTACACATTGTCATGGTCATGTTTTGCCAGGAGTATTGATTGACAATGGATCCGCTCTCAACTTGATGCCTCTAGTCACACTTCAAAGAATGCATGTGGATAAATCACACATGAAGAGTTATCAAAATGTAGTGCGAGCTTTTGATGGTACTCAAAAAGAGGTGCTTGGGAAAATGGAAATACCGTTGTTAATCGGACCAGTCGTGTACAATATTGACTTTGTGGTGATGGACATCCACCCTACATATAATTGTTTATTAGGGAGGCCATGGATTCATTCAGCAGGAGCCGTTCCTTCTTCATTACATCAGAAATTGAAATTTGTTGTTGATGGACAACTAATATACGTAGGAGCTGAAGAAGAAATCATTGCGTCTATAACAAGTGATGTTCCATATATTGAAACCAATGATGATGCTCTCGAATGTTCTTTCCGAGCTCTTGAATTTGTCAATGCAACCTTTATTGCAGAAGGAAGCAAAATTCCATATCCCAGATTATCTGATTGCACCAAGATGACGGTACGTCAAATTTTTAGGCATCGGAGCTAAAGTTGGGAAAGGTTTAGGAAAGAATCTTCAAGGGATTTCAGTTCCTGTAAGTATAAAGATGAAGAAAGATCGTTTTGGGCTTGGATTTAAGCCCAATTTTCAGCAAAAGAACAAAGAGATGAAAAGAATGTGTGAAGATAGAAATGCAAGGTTGAAAGGAGAAGAAATTCTTTGGGAACACATTTTTTCCCACAGTTGAAGACCACATTCAGATCAGGGGGAACAATTTATGTAGAACAACAGCTTGTTGAGGCCTTTAGAGAAGAAAAGTTGACAAAAGATCAAAGCATAGTTGAAGAAGCTATGAATGGATTATTTATCAACATGATCATGAATGACAACAAGACTGGCAAATACTTGGATAGGATTCGCCCATGTTTTCCCGGAGAAACACTCAACAATTGGACCACTGAAGACCTTCCTGTAGTTTTTAATATTAACACAGAGCAATATTCAGAACTAATCTTTATGTTAGGCCCAAAAGTATGAAAACTTTTTGTTATCTTGTAAAGGAAATTATGTTAAGTTCACCTAATATTAAATATAAGAAATTTTCTTTAAAATTTTTAGATGGCAATCATTCTTTACATTTTCTTACATTTTTTACATTTATTTATTTCATAAATTTACTATATTCTTTCGGAAATATGTCCGACTTAAATTTGCAGGTGTCACAATGTTAATAGCATGTTTATTCCTAAATTTAATCGAGAGATAAATTTAGAGCAGCCCATATGTCTGGAGGAAATCAATGAGTGTGAGGATGAACTGGAATGGGATGTTCCTACTGAATTATTAAGACTGGTAGAAAAAAAAGATAAACAAATTTTACCTCACAAAGAAGAGATTGAGACTGTGAATCTGGGAACAGATGAAGAAATGAAAGAGGTGAAAATTGGTACTACTCTGACAATCCAGATAAAACAAGAATTGATAAATCTCCTTCAAGAGTTCAAAGATATCTTCGCTTGGTCTTATCAAGATATGCCTGGTTTGAGTACAGATATAGTGATGCACAAGCTTCCAATCAATCCAGAATATAAACCGGTCCAACAAAAGCTCAGGCGAATGAGGCCAGAAATGTTGTTACAGATCAAAGAGGAAGTGATGAAACAGATTAACGCAGGTTTCCTACAGGCAGCCAAATACCCAGAATGGGTAGCCAACATTGTTCCAGTACCAAAGAAAAATGGAAAAGTTCGAATGTGTGTGGATTACAGAGATCTCAACAAAGCTAGTCTGAAAGATAGCTTTCCATTACCCCACATAGACACCTTGGTGGACAATACTATAAGACACGCATGGTTTTCATTCATGGATGGCTTTTCAGGATATAATCAGATAAAAATGAATCCTGAAGACATGGAAAAAACAACATTTGTAACCATGTGGGGGACATTCTGCTATAAAGTAATGCCATTTGGATTGAAAAATGCAGGGGCAACGTATCAAAGAGCCATGGTAACTTTGTTTCATGACATGATGAACAAAGAGATTGAAGTATATGTAGATGACATGATTGCCAAATCCCGAACTGAAGAAGAACATATTCAAAATTTGAGAAAGCTTTTCCAGAGATTGAGGAAGTATCAATTAAAGCTCAACCCCGCTAAATGCACTTTTGGGGTAACTTTTGGGAAACTTTTGGGATTTGTGGTCAGCAAAAAAGGAATCGAGATTGATCCAGATAAAGTAAAAGCAATTCAAGATCTTCCACCACCCAATACAAAAAAAGAAGTTCGAGGTTTTTTGGGAAGATTAAATTATATATCTCGGTTCATTTCTCAATTAACCGACAAATGTGATCCAGTGTTCAAATTACTTCGAAAGAACAATCATGAAGTCTGGAATGATGAATGTCAAGAAACTTTGGATATTATTAAGAAATATTTATCCAATGCCCCCATTTTAGTATCACCAATGCCTGATAGACTGTTAATTCTCTACTTGACAGTCTTTGAAAATTCGACGGGATGTGTACTGGGACAACATGATGAATCTGGAAGAAAAGAAAAAACTATTTATTATCTGAGCAAAAAATTTACTGATTGTGAAATTCGATATCCACTAATACAAAAATTATGTTGTGCCCTGGTGTGGGCTACTCGAAGACTCAGACAATATATGTTATATCATACTACTTGGTTGATATCCAAACTTGATCCTTTAAAATTCTTAATGGAATCACCAGCTTTGACAGGCAGAATGGCTAGATGGCAGATGTTATTAACCGAGTTTGATATTGTATATGTCAACCAAAAAACGATAAAAGGAAGTGTCATAGCTGATTTTCTGGCTAGTCGTGTATTGAATGATTATCAGCCTTTGAGTTTCAATTTTCCAGATGAAGATTTGTTGTGCATATCCATGAATGAAGAAGTCGGAACAAATGATGCATCTGCATCTTGGAAGCTTTACTTTGACGGAGCATCCAACGCCTTGGGACGAGGAATCGGGGCAGTGTTAATTTCTCCAGAAAATATTTATTATCCCTTTACAAGTAGATTGGAGTTCTTTTGCACCAATAACATGGTTGAATATGAATCTTGTGTCATGGGATTAAAAGCAGCTATAGAAAGAAAAATCAAATGTCTCAAGATATATGGAGATTCATCGTTAGTGGTGTATCAATTACGAGGTGAATGGGAAACAAAAGATCCCAAATTGTTGGAATATCGAAATTTTACCCTCGAATTAGTGAAAGAATTTGAGAGAGTCACATTTAATTATATCCCTCGAGAAGAAAATCAAATGGCAGATGCTTTGGCTACATTAGCTGCTATGTTTCAGGCAAATAAGAAAGTTGATATGATGCCAATCAAAATGCAAGTATATGAAATTCCTGCACATTGTTATAGTGTGGAAGAAGAGGTAGATGGTAAACCATGGTATTATGATATCCTGCAATATATCAAAAATCAAAGTTATCCACAAAATGCATCTGAAATTGATAAAAGAACCTTGAGAAGAATGGTTGCTAGATATTTTCTTAATGGAGAGATTATGTATAGAAGAAGCAATGATCAAATGCTATTGAGATGTTTAAATACCAGCGAAGCCAGAAGCATCATTGAGGAAGTACATAGTGGAATATGTGGAACACATGCAAATGGTCTTTCCATGGCTAGAAAAATAATGAGATATGGATATTTTTGGGCTACCATGCACACATATTGCATTGATTATGCAAGGAAATGCCTTAAATGCCAGATATATGCGGATAAGATTCATGTACCCCCATCTCCTTTACATGTAATGACAGCACCCTGGCCATTTTCTATGTGGGGAATAGACGTCATTGGGGCAATCACACCAAAAGCATCGAATGGACATTGTTTCATCCTTGTGGCAATTGATTATTTTACCAAGTGGGTTGAAGCTGCTTTGTATACCAATATTAAGAGGTCCACAGTCTGCAAATTCATAAAGAAAGAGATAATTTGTCGGTATGGCCTACCAGAAAGAATCATTACAGATAATGCTCTGAACTTGAACAATAAAATGATGACCGAACTTTGTGCACAGTTTAAGATCAAACATGCAAACTCAGTGGCATATCGTCCAAAGATGAATGGGGCAGTTGAAGCAGCAAATAAGAACATCAAGAGAATCATTACAAAGACCACTGAAACTTACAAAGATTGGCACGAGAAGTTACCTTTTGCTTTATATGCATACCGAACTACTGTTCGAACATCTACTGGGGCAACGCCTTTTTATTTAGTCTACGGGATGGAAGCAGTCTTACCAATTGAAGTTGAAATTCCATCGCTTCGAATTTTGAGAGAAATAAAATTGGATGAATCTGAATGGATCCAAGCTAGATTTGATCAATTGAACCTTATTGAGGAGAAAATATTGAGAGCTATTTGCCATGGACAGATGTATCAGAAACGGATGATGAAGTCTCATGAAAAGAAAGTACATCCAAGAGAATTCCAAGAGGGTGATCTAGTACTAAAAAAGATCTTGCCTATACATAAAGATTTCCGTGGGAAATGGATGCCTAATTGGGAAGGGTCATACGTTGTAAAAAAGGCCTTTTCCGGAGGAGCGTTGATCTTGGCAGAAATGGATGGAAAAATTCTGAGAAATCCAATAAACTCGGATTCTGTCAAGAAATATTATGCTTGAAGAAAAAAGAAGAACAAAAAAGAAAAAAAATGAGGAAAAAAGAAAGAAAAAGAAAAAAAAAGAAAAGAAGAAAAAAGAGGGGGTCAAGATGAAAACCCGCAAAGGGCATCTTGTAACCAAAGGAAGGATTTGAGTTGAAAACCTGAAAGGGCGGCTCAAATGCATGTTGATATTAGGCATCTGGCAATTGAACCTTCTTAAGATTTTGATAGTTTGGGAGGAACTTCACATCTACAAGCATTCTGACAACGTTTGAGATCTTTCAGACAAAAGCTTACATCAATACTCTAAATTATATCAATTTGATTAATTTAGAAATACTTATGCTAATAATTTGTTGAGTCATTTAAATTTTTATCATTCCTATGCTTGCCATAACTTTGAATACAATTCTATCTATTTATTAATAAATTCTAAGTTTATTTTCTCTAAATTCAATTTATTTGAGATTCAATTTATTTTCGAAAATTCAACTTATTCTTTTATTTTGTAAATGGATTAACATAATTTTGGAATAAGTTAAAGATTTCTGAATATCACTTTATGTTAATACTTTTAAAGACATGGAATACAAAGTAAGCAAATTATCACCATCATAGAGTTATTTGGAAGCGGAACAAGAAGAAATCTATTCTCAATTGGCAGATTATGAATATAGCCCCTTTTCAGTGTAGCGGCATGAAAATACTTCGAATCTATAAATTTTGGCTCTACATCAAATAAATACTGTGATATTCCAGTCCAAACATTAACTGGAGCAAGTACCCCGTTATCATAGTAGAAATAAGAAGACCCAATAGCATCTTCTGGAAGTGTTCTTTGAGTTATCTGATCTGATTTGATATGAACCCCAAAATCAATCATTGGATTTAAAAGATGAATTTGCTCATAGTAGAAATAAGAAGACCCAATAGCATCTTCTGGAAGTGTTCTTTGAGTTATCTGATCTGATTTGGTATGAACCCCAAAATCAATCATTGGATTTGAAAGATGAATTTGTTTATAGTAGAAATAAGAAGACCCAATAGCATCTTCTGGAAGTTTTCTTTGAGTCATCTGATCTGGTTCGGTAAGAACCACAAAACCAATCATTGGAATTAAAAGATGAACTACATGATCGTCTTCATTAAGAAGCTTCTTTTCAAGCTTCCTCTGCTTCTTTTTTTAAGAAAATCATAGCCCAAGTTTCGCCTTTTTCTTGTAATTGGGATCATTGTATAATGGCATCCTATCTTTTACCGGAAGAAGTGTATCAGCAGCCTTAGCAATTTGAGCAGCACATATAAAATCTGTCAACTCTGCAATTGATGAATCAGGATTATATATCCATGGCTATTGAAGACATAGCATTTGAGTATCCCATTTTCGTCAAGTATAAACAGTTTACTCTCCTCATCAGAATCAGAATTCAAGATTTCCTCGGTATCAAAAGAACTATCAATATCTGTGAAATCATCTTGAAAGATCACTTCATAATCAGATGAGTTGTTATCAGAATCAACATGTTGCATAAGTGCGAGCTTTTCAAGAGCCTATACTATTGAGTTTTATTCTCAAGTGGTTTTTTGACATTATGCAAAAATTCAGGCATATCTACATCTACACTCTTCAAGGATGATAGATTTCTCCATTTGAAGAAGAAAGATTTATTGGATTTCTACACAACTGAAGAAATACTAAGTTTACCAATTTGAAATCAAATAAAAATAAACTTAACATTCATGCATCATATTTAGGCATTTGCAAAAATAAGTGCATTTTCATTCATTTTATCCATGTTGAATTTTGACAGGAATTTCAAAGATTTTAGCAAAGATTTAAATCCATTATTCAATGGATCATCAACATTTCCAGTTCGAGTTCATAATGAGAAGAACTCATCTGAAGAAAGAAGAATTTGTTCAACCTTTTGCTCAAATTCATCATTCAATGGATCAGCGTTGCCAGAAGGTTCATAATGAGAAGAACTTATCTGAAGAGAAAGAAGAAGTTCATAATGAGAAGAGCTTGTTCAATCTTTTTTTTGCTTGACTCTATCACAGAAGAAGATAGATCAGCATTAACATTTCCAGTTCGAGTTCATAATGAGAAGAACTCATCTGAAGAAGGAAGAAGAAGTTCATAATGAGAAGAATTTGTTCAACCTTTTGTTTGAATTCATCATTTGATGGATCAACATTGCCAGGTAGAGTTCATAATGAGAAGAACTCGTCATCTGAAGAAGAAAGAAGAAATTCATAATGAGAAGAATTTGTTCAACCTTTTGCTAAATCCATCACTTGATGGATCAACTTTTCCAGAGAAAGTTCATAATGAGAAGAACTCATCTGAAGAAGAAGAAGTTCACAATGAGAAGAGCTTGTTCAACCTTTTGCATAATTCTATCACAGAAAGAGATAGATTAGCATCAATCTCTCCAGAGAAAGTTCATAATGAGAAGAACTCATCTGAAGAAGAAAGAAGAAGTTCATAATGAGAAGAGCTTATTCAACCTTTTGAATGACTCTATCACAGAAGGAAATAGGTAAACATCATCCCCAGCGGAAAGTTCATAATGAGAAGAACTCATCTGAAGAAAGAGAAGAATTTATTCAACATCTCCATATTAATCAAGTGAATTCAAATGGATAAAAAATATATATTATCTTTTCGTCTTTGCTCTATTCTTGTTAACACGAGAATGAGAAAAGAGGGGCAGCTGAAGATACTATTTTTTTCTCCATTTTTTATTATTATTTATATTATTATTATTTTATTTTTATTAAAATTATTATTACAAACGGGCCAAGTCCGGCCCAACCCAGTAACCCAAATACAGTGGCCCAGACCTAAAGGCCCAAATGTGTAACCCTAACCTCGTTTAGGGTTTATATCTAAGCCCCAGCCGCCATCAGCTATCCACCGTTGGATTTGGCATGATCCAACGGTCCATAAGCGTCCAGATGATCCCAACAGCAAACCCTAGGGTCACGACGCTGGCCGCCTCTCTGACACCTCCATCAACTGCTGCCACGCTTCAACATAAACATCCAGAGGAAGCAAGGAACGTCGTCCACGTTCCAACCATGGGGTGAGTCACCACCTACGGTCTGGTGACTCACCGAACTCCACCCTTAGGACCGGTCCGAGACAAGAGCCGGTGATGGCTATAAAGCCATCACCCAACCTGCAAAGAAAAAACAGCAACCAACAGAGAGAGAAAAAGAAAAAAAAACAACAAACAAGAAAAAAATGAGCAAACCAGCAACCACAAACACAAAAATAAGCAAAGAGAACAGCGAGAGAAACTTACCGGGGAAGACAACGCCTTGATCGGAGTCACCACCGGCCTCCAAACGTCACCAAAAACCTTCGAAAACCGAAGGTATTTTCCTAGATTTGCTCCGATCGGGAGCTATTTAAAAGAAAGGAACATCGGAACCGTCATTAGGACGGTCCGATCTACGTTGTGGTATAAAAATAAATTTTTTCGGCCACCGGAAGCGGTGGCCGGCGGTGGGAATTACGGCGGCAGACGGCTGTCGTCCGGTAGCCGGCTTCCCTCTGATGAGGGAAGCTAGAGAGAGACGAGAGAGAGTTTTAACTCTCTCTGTTTAGAGAGAGGAGAGAAATTGAGAAATGAGAGTTGGCCCTTCGGGCCAACCGATTATGGGACTTAAATAGCCCTTCCCGAACGACGTCGTTTTGGGGAGGGCTATTTGTGTAATTTTTAAATGTTAAACCCTGTCCGTAGTCCCTCTATTTTATATGTTTTACATTTTAGTCACTGAATCAAGTTTATGTTCCTTTTAATTTGGTCTATACACTTTATTTATTTATATTTTAGCCCTTAACCGTAATTATAAATATTTTAGATAAAATACGTATTTAGTCCTTTAGTTTTAATAATTAATATTTTAATCCCGAAGTATATATTTTTAATTTATTTTAATTTGATATTCGAATTTTTTATAATTTTATTTTAGTCACCAAATTAATAAATAAGGAAAATAACATGTTTAATCCCTATAATTTCAAATAATTAATTATGAATTAGGTATTTAATTTTATTAGATTATAATTTAGTCACTATTTTTAAATATTTTTCATTTATTATAAAGTTTTATTGCTTTTAAATATATAGTTCTAATTGTATTTTTATTATTGTTTATTTATGTTTTAATTTTACTTGTTTATATATTTAAATATTATTTTTATTATTATTATATAGTCATATAAATATATATATAATAAATAATAATTTATTTATTTTTTACATAAATTATTTTTATCATATTTTAATATTTATTTATTTTTCAATATCGAAGAAAAGGGCAGTCTTAATACAACTGGATGTCCTATTCTGGTAATTTAAAATTAAATATTATAAAAATTATAATTTTATTTTATTTAAATTATTATATTGTTAATATTTATTAATATCGAAGAAAAGAGCTGTCTTAAGGCACCTAGAAGTCATTTTCTGATATTTCTAAATAAATAAATATTTTATTTATTTTATATATAAATTAATATTTTTTTCTCTCATAATTATAATTTTGAAATAATAGGATTATAAATTAAATATATTTTGAATTTTTAAATTTCTAATAATAGAGACAATTTCTAATTAAAAAGTACCAAATTTGGGCGTTGTAGGGGTGCTAATCCTTCCCTAAACGTAACCGACCACGAATCCCTTTTTATTATTAAAAAGAATGAATTTTTGGTTAAAACGCAGATCAATTTATCTTTTAATCGATGTTTTCTTAAAAACTCTTTTAAAAGATGATTTTTAGGTATTCAACCTACCTAACCCAAAAGGCCGATGGCGACTCCCAAAATATTTTTTTTTTAAATCAAAATCATTAATTTATTCACATCACTTTTCCCGCCAAGTAAAAATTCGTGCCCGGACGAAAACCGGTTACGACACATTGGTTTCCAATCTGATACATGTTTCTTCTAGCGTGTTGAGCACGTCTCCTTTGTCTAAAGAGTCTTTCAATCTCAGGTTCTATCGGTTCCAAAGGCTCTTCAGAATTTCTTCTAGGCATACACTAAATAAACCTGAAAAATAAAACAAAAATATAAAGTAAACTATAAAAATGCAAAACAAAATAAAATGCTCTGGTAAAACTAAATAACTTCAGGCTGCCAATCCCCGGCAACGGTGCCAAAAACTTGTTGCGTGTTGTGAGTACTATAAAATATACGCAAGTAATGTGCAAGTATACACAATCGCTCAAGTAATATAATGATGAGTGGGTATCATCTCCACAGGGATTGGGTGAAATTAAAAAAGTCTAACCAAAGCTAAGCACTAATATATCTATGTATAGTTAGTCTTTATATATACAAATGTCACGGTAAATGAAAATGTGTATGCTGATGGATGTAGATTGATGGTCTGACGGTGTAGCAGATAGAAATGCAATGGCAAGATAAGATGTTTAGTGTTGAAAATGGTGCAATGTCGAGGCAATGAAAGATGGTAAGTAACAATAAATAAAATGAAAAGAAGATAATCCTCACGTGACAAGCTTCCAATGGAATGAATGGTAGGGATTGATCTAAGGATGCTAAACTTATTTATCAGGTATATCTAAGTTATCTAGTCTTTACTTGCTCGACAGGGCTTTCCTAAAATGTTCTCAAATGAACTTAATAGAATAGGATGCCAAGGCATCTGCTCTCACTCAACGATGTTGGCCAACCTGCCCTATTGATAAAAACACTCTTTTTAGTCGTTGAAATCCTATCCTAGTCTCTCCCGAGATCTAAGGGATTAGGTTGTAATATCCCTAAGCCAGTTTAAAGCCCTTGGAAATACTATAACCCATTGCTTATGAGGATCTTATTTTGCGGTTCTCTCGAATTCTTACAAGTATTTCTAGCTTAGGTATCTCCTGAATACCTAAACGTCATCTAAGAAATGGACATTTCCATGCCTCTTACAAGCCTAGATGATGAAGCATTCATAAGCAAAGAAAATAAAGAACCGAAATAAACTCAAATATATAATCAAAATAAAGTCTAAACATCCATTAAACCAACCACCACCAAATAAGTTAGTTCATGGTGGGGTTCGAAATATCCAAACACAAAGTCATGCAAATATTTGTTCCAACAACCCACATATAAATCGAAAAATAGTAGCAAAAAGGGAAGTGAGAAGAAGCCTTTGATGCGCCACCGGAGGTCTCCTTGGCCACAACAAATCACTTTAGCTCTCTAGCTCCTCTCGGCACCTAGCTCGCCACTCCTTGGAGCTTAATCAATGGAGGAAACCCAAGGAAGAAGAAAAGGAAAAGGAAAATAAAAATCTGATTTTTTTCCTGCTCTATGCGTGTGCCTCTTCACCTCTCTCCCTTCTCTCCCTTTAGGTGTCATTATAATAAAAGGATCTAGGGGCAATGATTAGGTTGTTAGGTATAAAATACCCCTCATACCCCTAGAATCACACCATAAGCATGAACTTAATTCTTCAGGTGGCCTTAGTCCTCTAGAAGGTGGCTACAGTAATCATTCCACGTGCCGTGCCAGCTGTCCTTATACAACTGTATCTTTTTGTCGTTTTCTGCGCCAGAAATGCCAAGTCATTTCAATCTGCTTCAGCAACTTGTGATGCCGCGACATTACTTCCTAACGAATCCTTTTTGCTTGCTATTCCTACACATCATAGACAAACTGCACCTTTCCCTCAAGCAGCATCATTAAGAAATAAAATAACACTACCACCACAAATGCAACTATATGCAACTACATGATCTTAAAATGCCTAAAATGAGCTTTTAAATAAACAATAACTTAAGTGAAAAAGGCCTTAAAAGTAGCATTTTTAGGAAGTTAACACTTTGCAAAGGGATCAACGGAAGAGTTTGCTTCTATACCATTTTGCAAATTTTTGCTGAACTCTCTCGAAGACTTCAATAAACCACCATGGTTTCCCGGTTACGAACGCAATGTATCCCATGCTCAATCCCAACACCAACCCACACCCATACCCCATCGATATTGAAAACTTCCAATTCAATCCGTCATCGTCGTCATTTGGATCAAATTTGGATGAGGTTTCCTCCTCATCATCACAACTTTTTGCTAATGGTAACCCACATAAACCCAAGTTCCCTATATAGGAATCATTAGTAAAAGTATCAAATTATTTACCTTGAGGAATTGGTCCCACGAGACTATTATAAGAAAGGTTTAGCACCTCCAAGAATCCGAGATTTTTTAACTCTGTAGGAATTCGGCCTTGAAGTATGCTCGATGAGAGATCTAATGATTCGAGCTCCGACAGATCACCTAATGATGATGGGATAGGACCGGCTAAACAGTTATGAGACAAGTTTAGGACAACGAGTGAGTGAAGCTCGCCTAACATTTTAGGAATTTCTCCGAAGAATTGATTGTTTGAAAAATCAATTGCCATCCAAGTGGTTAATAGTGACTGGAACTCTCTTTCCAACCCTTTTGTTGCAAATGATATATCTGTCACAAAATACCTTGTTCCATCTTCCGCTGTATTCATCATGTTCTTCAGTTCATCTCGTTTTTCATTCCATCCTCGAATGGCATGCAAATTTTCGACAATTTTGGTAGGTAAATAACCGTCGAAGTTGTTATGAGAAAAATCAATGACACGTAAACGAGCGAAGGAAATCGTAACACGTGAATCATCGATTCGACCGTAAAGTCGATTCGATCTCAAGATAAGAACTTGTAACTTATCCAAACTTCCTAACCAATATGGAAATGTGTCATTTAAGTAGTTGTTTCCAACATCGAGAAGATTCAAATCTTTGCAATTTCCCAAAGATCGGGGTAGTGAACCCTCTAATCGGTTATTGCTTATTCGAAAACTTTGTAACGAGCAACCTTTGGTAAAAATTTCTGGTACTTTACCATGAAGATTGTTCTCCCGAGAAAGAAAAGAATCGAAGTTTCCGATGCATTGCGGAATTTTTCCATCCAAACTATTCTTGAATATATAGAGAGTTGTAAGCGAACTCAAATTGCATATCGAGGAAGGAATTTTCCCTTGTAAAATAAATAAAATGAAATTAAGTTATAATTAGGAGTTTGAAGGTTCTTTGAAACAAAAATTAAATAAATTATTAAATTTCATAAAATACTTTTCAATCATGTGGTGACACATGTCACCATTTAATTAGATATTAAGTTTATTTAATTGAATTAAAATGAAGAATAAATTTATAAAATATTTAAATGTAGATAACCAAATGTATATTTATGTCAATTTTTGTTAATTATCACATCACTATTTTCGTTAAATGTTAACGATTAGTTGTCTGATTGAAACATTTAAATAGTTAGGTGATCAAAGTAAAAAAAAGACAATAGTTCAATACTCATACGAGTAGTTTACCCAAAAAATAATAATATTATACCTGTTAAATTGTTATTAGCAAAATCAATTGCGTCAAGATAAATCAAATTTCCGATAACGGAAGGAATTTCGCCTGGGATATAAAATTTAATCAATAAAACTCATATATTATATTTCTCTCATACTTGATAACAAAATAATTCATGAGCAAAAAAAAAGATTTATCAAAATATGATATTATACCTGTTAAGTTCTGTTTTGAAAATCGGACCGGACCAGCCGGTTCAACCGGAAACAGTTGCTTAGTCCAATTCAATCTAAACCGGTTGAACCGCTACTAGTGAACCAGCCAGAACCGCTGAACCATTCGAATCGGATTGACTGAAAACCGGAAATTTTGTTTATTTTTTAAAAAAATTAAACCAAACGTTGTTTGTTAAACGAGCCAAGTCGAACTCAAGTATTGCTGAGCTCGACTAGAACTTAAAAACTTTAAAAGTAAGTTCAACTCCACTCAAACTCACAATTTAAAAATTATCAAGTTCAACTCGAACTCGAAATATAATATTGAAACTTGAACTTAAAAAGGCTTGAACTAAAAAAAAAATTAGAAGCTCAATTGAAGCCTAAAATTCGAGCTTGATTGAAGTAAAAGAATAGTTCACTCAATGCTCACCCAAAGGCTTCATGATTTTGAATGTCAAATTACCTCTATTATTTATAGAAGTTAGTTGTGATGCTCTTCTATGTTTCTTAGCAATGTGGGATTGTTTTGTTCTCATATTTTTACTCTTTTAGACTTTTGGGATGCTCTTCTATGTTTCTTAGCCATGTGGGATTGTTTTTAAAAAAAAAAAATTAAACCAAACAATATCATTTTGTTATGATTTTTTTAGCCCCAAATTTATTTTTTAATTATAATTATATAATTATATTTATTATTTAATATGTTTTACCTTAAATATTATGTTGTAGTTAATTTGAATCATTTTGTTTCACTTAATTTTATGGTTTTTAATTTATATATATGTTATGACTTGCTTTGAATATGACTTGTGATATAAAAAATTATTTTTTATTAAATATTTTTGGTATTTTTATTTAATTTTTTAAATAATTATGACGTCGTCCGGTTCGACCGGTTGAACCAGTGAACCGGTAGCATGGCCGGTTCGCTAACCGGTCCGGTTCTGAAAACCATGCTGTTAAGTTGTTATTAGAAAGATCAAGCGTGGTAATAAAAGTCATATTTCCAAGAAATTGTGGGATTCTACCTGAAACATATCATTATATCTATCAGAAATTATTAGTATTTCTATAGCATATAATTATCTTGCAAACTACACTGCTATAAGCCTATATCAAGATTGAAAGAGTTCACCTTTGAAATCGTTGTTATACAAAAGCAACGTTTCCAAATTTGACAAATTGCCCAAAGTAGATGGAATAACACCAATGAAGAAGTTCCGGTACAAAAGCAAGCTTCGAAGTTTACCAAATTGGCCAAACCATGATGGGATTTCTCCTTGGAAGCTGTTGTTACCAAGGTTCAAGTATCTCAGCCGACGCAAATTCGTCAGTTCGATGGGTAGAGCGCCATGGAAACTATTGTAACGAACGTTGAGCCAGACAAGGAAAGACAGATTTCCCAGTTGAGATGGTATGGTGCCTGTGAGATCCATACTCGACAAATTCAGAGTAGTGACTCTGTGGTGGTTAGATCCACACGTGATGCCGATCCAATTACAAACAGAGACCGAAGTAGACCAGTTGGTTGTTAAGAGATTGTGTGGATCATGACTTATATGAGATTTTAAGGCTAAAAGAGCTGATTGATCAGTGGTGATGTTGGGTGAATTCACAGACAAAATAGCCCTCAAGGTTGCAAATAACAGCGAAAACATAAGATGGAGGAAGCCGGGTTTTGCCATAAGGTTGGATGTGGGGTTAAGGCAAATCATGAGGAGAAATACTTCTCAAAGGTTCAATATTCTTTAAATAAGTCAGGGTATTTAAAAAAAAGTGTATACTAAGTATTGAGTCACTCAACTGTTTGTACGGTTATGTTTTGGTCGGTCACTATTTCTTTTTTTCAAAATAATCAATAACATTACTTTTTGGTTTCATTTTGGTCACCCTTTGTTAAAAAATTAACATTGATGCTGATGTGTCACCATAAGGTAATGTCATGTCATCATTGAAAAAAATGCATCACCAACAGTTCAATTATTTTTTTATCGACAGGTGACTAGAATGAAACCAAAACGTAGTGTAAAAAAAATAGTTAAGTGACCAAAACGAAACTGCATGAATATTTGGATGACTAGATACATAGTTTACCATTAAAAATTAAATCTTTAACTAATTTTTATTTTAAATCTTACATTAACTATAATTATATATATATATATATATATATATATATATATATATATATATATATATATATATATATATATATATATATATATATATATATATATATATATGTGTGTGTGTGTGTGTATAATGTATTCAATTATAATCATGTATTAAATTTATTTTAATGGTTTAGATGCTCTAATATCTCCAACTAACCTAAGATTAATCCTCACTTGTCACTTGTACTTCTCCTTTTTTTCCCATTAACTAAAATATAAGATATATATATAAAATGTTATAATAAATTACTAAATATGAGAATTAGCCTAATGGAATGCATAATCCCTTTTAAGTCTCGGGTTTAAGTCATTTTTTGTCAAAATTTCTTCCTTTTTACTGTCATTAACGACAACAAGATATATACAATATGTTACTATTTGACTAGATAATTAAATTTATTAAATTAATTTAAAATTAAGATCAAATTGATTAAATATATAACTAGTGAAGACCAAATGTGTAAATATACTAGTTTTTAACTATCATATCACCTCTCTCATCAAATATTAACAACAACTGGTTTGATTGACAATATCTAAGTCAAATGATATAATTGATAGAAGTGAAAGATAGGTGATCAAAATAAAATCTCCTCATAATAAAGTGACCATGAGTGTAATTTATCTTATTTATAATTTATATTTAATATATAATACAAATAATTTTATTAAAATACAATTACTTATTTAATTTTCTAATTTATAATGATGTTATTAATATACTATAGTTTTTAATTATAAAAAAATATGATAATAATTTATGGAAAATTATTCGATACATAGATTATTTAGGGTTGACGTTCAACATTTAAGATTTTAAAATTCAAGTGTTTTTATTAGTTTAGGTAAATACAAAATAATATATGTTCAAAGTACGTCTCCAGTCCATTTTGTCTCCTTTTCCCATTGAAGAGTTGACGTGTTTGAAGAAATGATCGAGTTAAAACCATTGCAAACAGTAAGAATATTTGAAGCTTCAAACTTTCTATAATTAGTATTTGACTACTTTAACTTTGACCTTCGGCTATCAGTTCAAACAATGTGGGGGTTGAGGAGGATGAAAGTGTTTCCAACATCTTGCAAGAGATGTACCAGATTGGAGTGTGAATAAAGATTTTGGTTTTACCTATGCCTTTCATTGCTTGTTGTTTTCTCTAGTATATAATTTCAATGTTTTTATTAGGGTGAGTACCTATTGACTCGAGAGAAAAAAAATTAATCGAGTTGATGAGTTTTATTTTAGGATTCAAACTTTAATTGAAATTTTTAGAGTCAAACTTTTGAGTTTTTATTTGAATTTAATTATAAATATGTCTAATGTTATGATGCAAATTGATCTAATTTAACAATTTTATTTGACCATAGAATATATACATTATTTATATATTTTTTTTCATATTGTAATGTTATTTAATAAATCAAATGTCATCTAAGATTATAAAATATATTTATAATTTTTTATTTGGATAAATCCGTTTGTATTATCCAAGGAAAAGCAACAAGTTGCTACATCAATACACGAGTAGTATCCACTAAAAATACGATACTCAATCCAATAGACCCCATTCTGTATAAAAGTTAGAATTCATTATCTCATCCTAGTTATATTCCTATTGTATAACTTGTGTTGAACAGTAAGTTTAATTAACCTAAAAATGTCCTCTCACTCCTAACCACCTTCCTAAAAGTTCTTTTGTTACGTTAATGAGATAAACCTGCGCACTCCACACTATCTATCTTAAAAATAAGCGAGAGGAGTGATCTGCCCTTACGATTGCTGAAAGTCCAGGCGAGCTCATGCTCCCAATAACACACACGTCTCCCCAGATTGCAAAGGCTAAGAATCCTTTCCCAAATGCTGGCCGATTCCAAGAAAATGTGGTTTCTTGTCTCAACTGCCATTGCACACATGATACACTTGTCCTCCACCGTCATTTTCATCTTTAACAGACGTTCTTTCTCCTAGCTTATGTCAATGAACTTTGTCTCCTTTCTCCTAGCTTCCAACCATAAACCCTTTGATGTTGTATCGCTTCTATCTAGCAGAGAATGCAAACTACCAATCTCCTACCTCATCGAAAAAACTTTCCTAAGACTCCAACTAATAGCACCTTTGGTTTCCGCAGTCCATAAATCACCCGATTTTGTCACATAGGCCTTCACCCACGTCACCCAAAGGGATCCCTCGTTAGTTAGTATGCTGCGAATCAACTGAATAAAACACACCTTGTTCCAGCAATGAAGGTTGATCAATTCCAACCCCCCTCTGATTTCAGTAAGCAAGTCTACCCCCAGCAAACCTTTATCCCCGACGTAGGATTGTCTTGGCCCTTTCAAAAGAATCGAGAACAAAGTTGGTCGATCCTCTTCACCACACTCTTAGAGAGCACAAGCTGCCTACACCAGAAATTTACAATGCCAAACAACACCGACCGTACCTATCGCAGCCTACCAGCAAAACTTACTCCAACCAAACCAATGTTCAAGCCTGCTTCGAATACTATTGACTAGCGCTTGACAGTCACGCTCAGTTAATTTTCTCGTCAGTAGAGGCGCACCCAAATAACGAATGAGACCATAAAATGGTAACATACATTGTAAGCAGAGATCGAAATTAATGAGAAAATTTACAATAATAATAAAATAAAAGAGTATATTAATAATTTGTGAATATAATAGTAACATACATTGTAAGAAGAGATCGAAATTTAAATATTAAAAATGATAACTACAAAACATATTATATTATATCATAAAACAGACGCAGGCCAGTAAAAATTAGATAGAAGAGTATCAATTTTACATTATCAAAAAATAATAATAATAATGTTTGAACCGATTAATTTTCTTAGTCAAATTTGGGTTAGTTGGGTTTCGTTTCATTTGGGTTTAAACTTTTCAGGTTGGGATTCATGTGGGTTTTAGATTTGAATATGGACTTAGGATTAATTCTGTTATATTTTGGGCCTTTATATATTATATTATATTATTGTTATTGTTATTTATTTGTTTTAATACGTAGAGTTAATTTTCTCATACGTTCTCAAACTGCGATTTTAATTGCTAATTGATCATTACGTTGTTGAATATTGTAATTCTATTTCCAAGCGGTGACTCTTATTTTAAATTAGTTCTCAAACTTTTAAACATTCTAATTTCATTCTTAAACTATAATCTTCATTCTAATTGGTCTCTAAACTTTAAAATATTTCAGTTTTATATCAAATTATAGGTATATACTAATCACATCCACTGTTAATAAAACTGTTAGACCAAGCTATATTATTATATATTTGGAAAAATATAAAATCTAGGTTAAACTATGGTTGAAACTAATGACATATTTGGATAAATTTGGGAATGAAATTGGAAGATTCATATGTATGGGAATCGACTTATAATGAGGGTCATAGTTTGGGGGATTAAATTAGAACATTTAAAAGTTTGAAGACTAATTTAGAATGAAATTCATAGTTTAGGGATGATATTAAAACATTCAAAAGTTTGAGGACCAATTTAAAATTAGTCACAATATAGGGAAACATGATGTAATTAACCATTCTTTTTATTGATCTAGGGTGCTTACAAGTGGTAGTATCTAGTCTAAAGATTATCTCAATCATTTGACTATGAACGTTTAAATATCATGTAGTTTTTTGTGCTCAAATTTGAGACCTCTAGAATAACAATTATTCCTTTAATCACTAAGGTAACTTGGTTTGTTCTGATTCAATTAACTTTAATATATATTATTCATTAATATACTTAATACTAGTGCTACATACGTGGTTACACAAAATATTAAAAGATGCATGCTAATAATAAGGAGAGATAAATGGAAGTTAAGTGTCAAAAACAAAAGATGTATGTTTGTGAATAAGACCATGAATGCTTGTGGATTGTAAATGAGGTTTTGGAGACCATATGTTTATGTTACGTAGTGTTTGGTTTTGATATGAAAGGTGTAAGTGTTTTAGTGTAGGTTTGAAATGATTCAAGTTATAATATGAAATTCTGATTACATAGTTTTGAAATTATGTTATAAGTTGTGATACTTCCTATTGAAGTTTCGAAATTTTTAGAAATAGTTTTAGTACTCTTGGTTTAAAAAGTTTAGGGTTTCAATACTTTCTAAAAACGTACGATTTTATGTTACGAGGGTAAACTTCTAAAATTTTAAGGGGCATATTATCAATTGAAAATATAAAGAAAATATATATTAATTTAAAATTTTCAGGGACAACTGTCCTCATTTGTCTCGCTTCAGTTTTGAAATAGTGTATTAAGTATTCTAACTTACTAAATAGGCCCCTAGATATTAATAGCGATTAAAATAAGTATACATGTGATAATTGAGCCTAAAATGAGTATGGTATATGATTGAGTTTTTAATAGATTAATAATATGATATTGTTCACCCTCCATTAAAATTTTAATAATTGTAGGATTAGTCCCCTAGTTGTTCAAAATTTAAGAATTGATCCTTAAGTAAGTGTCTCATTCATCCTTGTATGGACTAGTAAAGATGTTTATGATCCTTTAAGGCCTAAATTAAGATAAATACTAAACGAAGTAAAGTCGGTTTAGACTTTTATATATCAAAAGTAATCATGTATCCGTTGTACTTTCAGAAATTTATTCATTAATCCCTCAACTTTTATAAGTTGTATGTTTTATAAATCAGATCATGAAATAAAAGTTAAGAACTGAATTTGTAATAAAGAATTGTGTGATGTGTTTGTACTTTGTAAACAGAAATGGACGCGATATTTTATGTTAGGAGGCGAATTTATAAATTTTAGAGGGAATCGAACTTATAAATTTTAAGAAGAACGAAAACAGATTATCAATAAAAAATATATAATATAAAAAAATAGAAATTTTAAGGGATTACCGTCTCTGTACCTACCTTTGTCCATCCCTATCTTTAAATCAATATTAAAGGTTAACGAGAAATAAAAAAAATGTATTAAATCGAGTGGTTTGATTGAATACTGTATTCTGTTTATTCCCACTTGTTAAAATTTTTGTTTTCAAACGCCAAACTTTTAATTAGCATAAGTTTTTTTTTTAAGATTCTAATATGATTATAAGAGACGAAAATAAATTTCAATAAAAAAATTTATTTTATAAATTTCAGGAAGTAAAAATAAATTATTAATAAAAAAATATTTAAAATATATGATAATTTCTTGTGAAAAGAACATATGATAATTCAATTGTTTTAAAGAAAACATCTGTCTTCGACCTTCCCTTTCAATCCATCCTTACTTTAGTACATGCATCAAATTAAGAGTTATATTTTATGTAAAATGTTATTCTGATTGGCAATTGCAATCAAACATATTCATCAATTATCAAACTGGCAGTACCATTTGTGACTTATTCCTCACGGCAAATTAACAAACTGGCACATTGGAAAACATCAATCGGGCACCCTTTTCCACAAGTAATTAGAATCTGTCACATTCAATTATACCGCAAATTAATCAAATCATAGACTATAAAATTCTACCGCAAATTTTCCTCCAGAAAAAACCACCTCCTCGGTCAAATAATTAAGAGATTTTCCGATAAATTATATACTAATAGGAATTAAATTATTGTAACTTAATTTTCAAATGAAAATATGACGTCTTAAAACTAAACATATGAAAATCGAAAATTTTTGTAGACGTAAAAATTAATATTTTTAAAAAATATATAAATTATATTATCTAAATTATTCATAATACTTAATCAATAGAAATTAATTTAAAATTTGTAAAAGTCATCTCTTACAAGTGATTAAGTAAATTAATAGATTAATCTCATATTTCAGTTCTCGACTGAAGTATCTTTGCCATCGAAAGTGCAATTTATTCCTGATATAGAAAGATTACAAGTATTCGTAGATGAAAACAACTTAGATATTTATTCTCATAGACATTATCTTTTGTGTTCATTAATTAAATCGTGACTGATTTTTAAAAAGTTTTATACTTAATTTAAATATTTTTTTATTATAAATACCTAACGTTGGGTGCTCACTTCTTCACAACTTTTCAATTTCTTACCAAAAGTACTGGTCGTAAACAATGTCTGATTCAAACACTTTCTTGTTTTTGATTGTCGGGATTTTGGCATCTCAGGCAATGTCTCGGACAGTTCATGAATCCGCCATTGATGAACATGAACAATGGATGGTTAAGCATGGCCGAACTTATAAGGACAGAGCTGAGAAAGATAAACGTTTTAAGATATTCAAAGAGAACTTTGAATATGTTCACAGCTTTAATAATGCAGGAAATACAAGTTACAAGCTGAGTATCAACAAGCACTCAGACTTGACGCATGACGAATTCGTCGCGGCTCGTACCGGAGACATCAACCCGAGCAACAATGTGACTTCGACGGAAATGTCGTTTCGATATGCCGAGTTTGCACAGATTCCATCAAGCTTGGATTGGAGGACCGAGGGCGCTGTCACCGCTGTTAAGAACCAGCACAATTGCGGTAAGAGTTGGCGACTTCTTTGAATTCCTTTTAGTTGACAATTTATGGGTAAAGTACAAATTTATACTCAACTTTCTTTCTACTTTTATTTTGGTCACTAAAATTTAACAATTTTCAATTTACTCCCTAATCTTTAGTTTTGCTCCTATTTTGATTACTTCATCATTAAATACTTAATAATGTTATGAAGGAACATTTTTCTTTTAAAAAGTATGAAATGACCAAAAACATTCTTCATTTTTTGTAAAAAAAAAATCCTAATTTCGAATTTCCTATGATTTCTCGATGCTGAAACATCTTCTTCCAAATCCCAATGGGAGGGAGGTAGAAAAGGATGAAGTGAATTGTATATATTGATTCCATTCTAATCGTATGGTGGATATCATAGACCAGAGTGATTTTGAATGTTGTGAGTTTAGAATTTATGGTTGAGTTTTATGAATTATTAAATGATTAAGATCTAAATTGATAGAGTAGTATGAGACAATAAAATGAGTTTGTTGATATCTTGAGTGATCACATAAGACATCAGAAAATGATAATTTTTGAACCAATGTGACACAAGAATGAAGTTATACAACTTTCATCTTTGGAGAAAAAAGATAAAATAAAAAAAGGAAAAGGAAAAGAAATGATGTGGATGACATATGTATTCCATGTCAATAAAAAAATAGTCCATACTAGTACACGTGACTGCCATGTCACCATTTCATTTGTGATTTTACACCCGAGTAACCAAAATAGGAATAAATCGAAAGTTATTTGAGTAAATTAAAAATTTTAAATTTTAACGACTAAAGTAGGAGTGAGAAGAAAGTTGAGCAGTGCATCAATGTAATTACCCTGATTTTATTCACTTCATTGTTGCGTCTTTAAAGTTACATTCACTAATGAATTAAACGTGGGCATTTTGGTTAGGGTGTTGTTGGGCATTTGCAGCAGTAGCGGCTACGGAAGGTGCAACCCAGATCAAAACTCAAAATTTGGTCTCATTGTCCGAGCAACAAGTACTGGATTGCAGCGACAACAATGATGGTTGCAACGGTGGTAACAAGATATCAGCCTTCCAATACATCGTGCAAAACAGTGGATTAACCAGCGAAGACAATTATCCCTATCAACAAACGCAAGGAGCCTGTGATATGCAAAAGCAGGCATCCCAAGTCGCCGTTATCAGCAGCTACGAAAAGGTGCCACCCAACAGCGAACAAGATTTAGTCAAGGCTGTCTCGAACCAGCCGGTTGTGGTCAGCATAGAAGCCAGTGGACCCCATTTTAGGCACTACAAAAGTGGTGTTTTTACCGGGAACTGCGGGACTCAGACCAACCATGCCGTTACCGTCGTTGGATTCGGGACGAGCGATGACGGTATCGATTATTGGTTGGTGAAGAATTCATGGGGTGTGGAGGATTGGGGTGAAGATGGTTACATAAGGATGCAAAGGAACGTGGCTGACCCACAAGGTCTTTGTGGGCTAGCCATTAGACCTGCCTATCCAACTGCATGAATATTCCAAGGTCTTTGCAATTTGCCAATGCATTGATTGAGGAAACTCAAGCCCTCTATGTGTTCCTCTCATTTTCCCTTTGTTGTATTAAGTCAAGGTCCTTGCAATTTACGTCCAAAAATGTATCCGTCGCTCTTTAATATTTTGTTTGCTTATGTATCAAGTGTTCACGTCAGTATTTTGGAGTTTTTTCAACTTGGTCTTCAAAGTCCAAATGTATCCTTCCATATCTGTCTTTAATTTATAGAAAGAGTTGCAACTCAATATTTTTATCCTATAATATATGTATATACGGTTATATTAATGTCTATATTTCGAAAAAGAATTACATACCACGACCTAAATCAAGTAAGAAGTTTATATATTACAAATATCTTATGCTAGCATGAACCAAGCTACCTAAATGGTTAAAGGGATGTTTGTTGTCCTTACAGGTCCTTGGTGGTTCGAGCACATTGTATGTTAGGGGTGTTTGAACATTAATTGTCAAATGGATTGAGAATCTTTCGAACAGATACAACCTTGTAATCGCTCTTAGATTAATTAAAAGAGAAATAAATATCTTATGCCATAAATCAAACTCACAGCAGGTTAAAATGAAGACAATTTGTACAAGCAAAAAACACAAAAGTAAACACAACCACTAGATAGAACCTAGAAAAACATAATACAAAAGACACAACATACAATAAAACACCAAAGAGTTCGCTTCTCTACCTTTTTACAAATCTTTGGATCACTCTCTCGAAGATCTTAATGAACCGCCATGGTTTTCCGGTTGTGAATACGACGTACCCATGCTCAATCCCAGCACCAACCCACATCCGTACCCCATCAATATCGAAAATTTCCAATCCAAATCATCATCATCATCTTGATCAAATTTGGCTGGAGTTTCCTCATCATTGTCACATCCTTTTGATAATGGCAACCCGCATAAACCCGAGTTTCCTGTATAGGAATTATTAGTGAAAGTATCAAATTGTTTACCTTGAGGAATTGATCCAATAAGATTTTTCTGTGAAAGGTTTAGCATCTCCAAGAATCCAAGATTTTTTAACTCCATTGGAATTCTTCCTTGGAGCTTGTTTGATGAGAGATCTAACGATTCAAGCTCCGACAAATCACCAAATGATGATGGGATATGACATGTTAAATTGTTGTGATAGAGGTTCAAGACAA
Source organism: Hibiscus syriacus (assembly GCF_006381635.1). NCBI lineage: Eukaryota > Viridiplantae > Streptophyta > Magnoliopsida > Malvales > Malvaceae > Hibiscus > Hibiscus syriacus. The sequence goes on from NW_024063096.1 coordinate 1,057,530, forward strand.
TAAGTGAGTGAAGCTCACCGAGTTTGTTCAAAATTTCTCCGACAAATCGATTACTCGAAAATCGATTACCATCCAAGTGGTTAATAGTCTGAGAAACTCCATTTCCAACCTTTTTGTTGCAAAAGATAATCCCGACGCATAATTCCACTTCCAAATTGACGATATATCTATCATCATGTACTCTGGTTTACCTCTATTTTCATACCATTCTCCAATGATATGTAAATTTTTGAGAAAATTCATAGGTAAGTAGCCACTGAAGTTGTTATGAGAAACATCAATGACATGCAAACGAGTGAAAGAAATTGTAACATCGGATCGATCGACTTCTCCGTAAAATCGATTCGATCTCTAGATAAGAAATTTAGCTGATCCAAATTTCCTAACCAGTTTGGGAATGTGTCTTGTAAACTGTTGTTTCCCACGTCGAGAAGTTCTAAATCTTTGCAATTACCCAAATATCGTGGTAATGACCCTTCTACTCGGTTGTTGCTGATTAGAAAACTATTTAACGTGCAACCTTTAGCAAAATTTTTAGGTATTTTACCATGGAAATTATTCTTCCGGAGGTCGATGTGCGAAAGGGAAGAAGTCGAGCTTCCAATGCATTCCGGAATTGTTCCATCCAAACTATTTTTTCGTAAAGAGAAAGTCACAAGGGAACTCAAATTACATATTGAAGAAGGAATTTTCCCTTGCAGAAAATTTGGAATAGAGCGAGCATTAGGAGTTTGAAATCAAAACTATTGTGTTAAGAAACTCGAAGATTGTAAATCTAAAAGAGATTGTATCAATGTGACAACAATAAGGAGAAGAAATATTATACCTATTAAGTTGTTATTAGAAAGATCCATCATTTTAAGAGACATCGAGTTTTCAATAACTAATGGAATTTCACCTGAAACATACAACTAAACTTGTCAAAATAATTTGATAGTAAAATTGTTTTATGGTTTGTATCTTTGTATTTATGGAGTATAAGAAAAGAAAAGAAATATGACATTATACCTGTTGATTTGTTATAAGAAAGATCCACATACATCAGAGAAGTCAAGTTTCCAATAACTGATGGAATTTCACCTAAAACATACAAATAAATTCATCAATATTTAAAAATGCTTAAGCGAAATCGAATGTAAATTAAACAATTGTTGATTGGAATGAGGATTTGTTTACCTTTGAGGTTGTTGCTATCAAGATACAAATTATGCAGCATTGTCAAATTTCCGATTTCTATAGGTATACTTCCTTCCAAAGAGTTGTTATGCAACGATAAAAGCTTCAACTCTTTGCATTTGAATAAGCTATTCGGAACTCTGCCAGAAATCTGATTCCCTTCCACGTTGAATTCTTTCAATTTAGAAAGATTATCAAATAAATCCGATGACAGATGACCTACAATGAGATTGTTAACTATAAATCAACTTGTTTAGTAATGAACAAATCTTTTTTTTTTTGAAATAGGGTACTTTGTAGTAAAATGCAAAGTACACCACCTCATTAGAAAACCTCTCTAGCCCTAAATAGAGAAAAAAGAGTGAACCAAGAAGTGGAAAAGAGCAAATATAATGATACCACGGTGCAGCACACAATAAATACCCCACACCACACCCCACACCATAGCAAAACTCACACAAACACCCAACATACCATACAACAGAACGAAATTAGAATAGAAAGAACATAAAAAACAACATACAGGCGAACACAGCAGCAAACGGGACTATCCAAAAACAGCAGCAGGAACCAAGATTGTCAGACCTGCTGATCAAAACATTACACCTTGACTTCCTCGATCATTCAACCCCGCACACAATATTCAGCATAAACATCCTTTAAGAACCATCAATCCAAAATTCTGTGTAAAAACTCAAAGAACACAACCCAATGCTTCACGCAATCCCCGACCAACACACACCAAACTCAAGACAATATATGTGACGGGAGAACACCAACTCAAGACAATATATGTGACTGGAGAACACCAACTAATTTACTACCAAAACTCTTACTTAATGGAAGAGTTACTTCTTTTCAACATAAGCAGCCTATATTTTCTTCAAATCTGCATCCGATAGAGATCTACCAGATAATTCAAAGGAATTTAGATCAGACTTTAGCAAATTGAATCTCTTCAACGTTCGATCTCTTTTTATTTTCTCAGCTTTTGTAAGGACTTTGTCCTGAATATCCAATAGCGATCCAAATTTCTTTCGATGCCATTAATTGTGCACTTTCGGTGGAATTTTTAATGCACTTTCGGTGTATTTCACCGATTTTCAACAAATAATCTAATGACCACTAAAATCTAAATATGAGTGAGATTTATTATTACAAATAGAGGGTAAAAGAGAGTGAAGGGCAAAAAGTGTGATCAGCTTCGGTGGTTGCTGCAAAATCTCAAAGGTAAATCCTTATTGGTCTATCTGTTGGTTTTTGGCAAAGTCCCACATTGGTTGTGTATAAGGAGGAGGGGAAATTCTTTTGTTATAAATATAGCCATCCTCCTCCTTAGTTAATCATCCCACAAATATAAGCCTACTTCTATATTAAATGCTATTTGTATTCTTTCTCTCTTTTTAATATTTCCTCTATTAGTGAAATATTTTTGGTGTTCTCTTTTATCTCTATTTAATAGCTATTGTCGGGTATAGTTGTTGTTAATTATTGTCCTATTAAAATTACTTGTCTTGATAGTTCCGTCTTAGGAAAGTGGGTTTAAAGAGGGACCATTGTGACCCCTCCTCTTTCCTGGGAATATACCTTGGGGTGATTTTTAGTACAATCGTTTTCACACTAGTCACCTGGATAATAGTTTCGAAGGTGAATCTGTTATTGGTGGAAATTAACCCGAATTCCACAACAATTGGTATCAACGCTCTTGGTTTATTTTAGTATGCTCTGTGGTTGCGGCTTAGGCTGATCTTCCACATCAGAAAAAATTTCCTTGGGATAATTGACATTCCGCATTGGCAGCTATTAAATAGAATTTGTAGCAGAAATGACAGACGCTTCTTCATCTTTCAATTTTGGCAAGAAATGCTGTGACAAATGTTAGATTTGCAGTGGAGATTTTTTATGGCACCGGTCATTTCAGCATGTGGCAAAGTGAGGTTCTAGATGCCCTATTTCAGCAAGGTCTAGACATTGCTATTGAATGAGAGAAACCAGATGATGTTGAGGAGAAATAATGGAAGAGGATCAATAGAATGGCATGTGGTACTATTCGATCGTGTCTTTCTAGAGAGAAGAAGTATGCATTTTCTAAGGAAACTTCTGCAAGTAAATTGTGGAAGGCACTGGAGGAGAAATTTTTGAAGAAAAGCGGTCAGAACAAACTCTACATGAAAAAAATTGTTCCGCTTCAACTAGTACCAGTACCACTAATGATCACATTACTAGCTTTATCATCTGGTGACTGATCTGATGAATATGGACGTGACTTTTGAAGACGAAGATCTGGCTCTGATGTTAATGGGATCACTTCCTGATGAGTTTGAGTATCTTGAAACTACTCTACTTCATGGGAAGGTTGATGTGTCTCTCAGTGGAGTAACTGATGACTTTATAGTTTAGAATTGAGAAAGAAAGACAAACAAGAAACACCAAGTGTCGACAGAATCTCTTGTTGTTAGAGGCCGTTCGAAGAGTTAGAATAAGGAAGCAGAGGGAGATCGAAGTCAAAGTCCAGATTGAGCAAAGATGAATGTGTCTTTTTTCGAGAAAAAGGCATTGGAAGAAGATGTCTCAGGCTAAAGAATAAAGGCAAACCTGAAAGGGGGGAAGGCTGTCTCAGAATCAAATGTGGTCGAGTATGATGATGCAGATTCAGATTTCGCATTCGCTGCTACGCCGTCAACCAGTTGTTCCAGTTCATGGCTGTTAGATTCAGCTTGTAACCACCATATGACCCCAAATAGAGAATGGTTCTTGATTTTAAAGAACTAAAAGGTGGAATTATCTACACAGCAAATAATCCCCTCTTGACACACTTGGGATGGTTCAATTCGCTTGAGGAATCAGGATGGATCAATCAGAACCTTAACAGGTGTCCATTATGTACCAGATTTAATGAGAAATCTCATCTCTGTGGGAACTTTAGAGTCAAAAGGTTTAGAAGTGAGGGCAAAAGATGGGATTATGAGGATTATCTCTGGTGCCTGGTGATAATGTAGGGAATCCGAAAAGAAACAATGTGTATTACTTTCTGGGTAGTACAATTGTTGGGACATCAGCAGGCAAGCTTCTAAACAGCAATCCATGATACTAAAGGTATTTTGGATTATGTTCATTCAGATGTATAGCGGCCTTCCAAGACAACTTCATTGGGAGGAACACACTATTATGTCACCTTTGTTGATGATTTTTCCCGGAGAGTTTGGGTGTATCCAATGAAGACAAAGGATGAGGTGCTAGGATTTTTCCTTAAATGGAAAAAGATGATGGAGACTCAAACAGGCAGAAAAATCAAACGTCTCCGTACAGACAATGGTGGAGAGTACAAAAATGATCCATTTCTGAAAGTCTGTGAAGAGAAAGGTATTGTCAGACACTTCACTATCAGAGGTACACCACAACAGAATGGGGTGGCAGAGCGTATGAACCGGACATTAGTGGAGAAGGTTCGGTGTATGTTGTCTAATGCTGGGTTAGGCAAAGAATTTTGGGCTGAGGCTTTGGTCTATGCTTGTCACCTTGTCAATAGCTTACCATCGACTGCTATTGGTGGAAAAACACCATTAGAGAAATGGTTTGGAGTACCTTCTACAGATTATGATTCCTTACATGTGTTTGGTTCCACTGCATACTACCATGTTAAGGAGTCAAAGCTGGATCCAAGAGCAAAGAAGGCGATCTTTATGGGGATCACCTCTGGTGTGAAAGGCTATCGTCTTTGGTGTCCAGAAACAAAGAAAATAATTTTCAGCAGGGATGTTACCTTTGATGAATCTACTATGTTGAGAAAGGTGACTTCAGAAAAATTAGACCAGACAGATGGAACTCCCAAACAGGTGGAGTTTGAAGGAAGCAAGATTGTCCAACAGTAAAGAAACTGATGTGACTCTCATATGGTAGAAGAAGAGTCAGATGAAGAAGAGGTTCAGACCCAAGAACCTCCACAGCAACATGAATCAATTGTACTCAGAAAGAGAAAGAGGGCCATTAGACAACCTGCTCGTTAGCTGATATGGTCTCTTTTGCATCACCAATTGCAATTGATGACGTTCCTGCATTTTAATGAAGCAGTTCAAAGTTCATAACATAAAAAGTGGATGATCGCCATGAATGAAGAAATGCAATCCCTTCAAAAGAATCAGCCGTGGAAACTAGCTATGAAGAAATGCAATCCCTTCAAAAGAATCAGACGTGGAAACTAGCTAGTCTTCCGAAGGGAAAGAAGGTAATTGGGTGCAAGTGGGTATATGCAAAGAAAGATGGATTTCTTGACAAGAATAACATCCGCTACAAAGCAAGATTGGTGGCTAAAGGCTACGCTCAAATGGAGGGAATTGATTATAATGAAGTATTTTCTCCAGTTGTAAAACTTCCTCCATCAGAATTTTGTTTAATTGATTATAATGAAGTATTTTCTCCAGTTGTAAAACATTCCTCCATCAGAATTTTGTTGGCTTTGGTAGCACAGTTGGATTTGGAACTAGTTCAGATGGATGTAAAAACTGCATTTTTACATGGAGACTTGGATGAGGAAATCTACATGACTCAGCCAGATGGATTCAAAGTTGCTGAAAAAGAAGAGATAGTGTGCAAATTAGAAAAATCGTTGTATGGATTGAAGCAATCTCCAAGGCAGTGGTACAAGCGATTTAACAAGTTTATGATAGGGCAGAAGTACACAAGAAGCAAATATGATCATTGTGTGTATTTACGCGAGCTAGAAGACGAGTCCTATATATATCTTCTTCTTTATGTTGATGATATGTTGATAGCTTCCAGGAGTCAGACAGAAATTGTGAAACTAAAGACTCAATCGAACAGGGAGTTTGAGATGAAGGATCTTGATGAAGCGAAGAAGATTCTAGGCATGAAGATATCAAGGGATAAGAAATTGGGGAGGCTTTGTTTGTCTCAGAAAGAATATCTGAGGAAGGTACTAAAACGTTTTGGCATAAATGAGATGTCAAAACCAGTTAGTACACCTCTTGCTCCTCATTTCAAGCTCGGTGCATCAATGTCACCTAAAGATGATGCAGAACGGGAATACATGTCAAAGGTTCCGTATGCAAGTGTTGTTGGTAGCTTGATGCATGCAATGGTGTGTACGAGACCCGATATTTCACAGGCAGTTGGGGTTGTGAGAAGGTATATGCATGATCCTGGAAAGGAGCATTGGCAAGCTGTGAAATGGATTCTGTAGTATATTCTGAACACCGTAGATGTTAGTTTGGTCTTTCAGCAGGACAAAACAAGACGGTCAATGTGTAGTTGGGTATTGTGATTCAGACTATGCAGGTGATTTGGACAAGTGTCGATCAACTACTGGTTATGTGTTTACATTTGCAAAGGCACCAGTCAGTTGGAAGTCCACCTTACAGTCAACAGTGGCTTTGTCTACTACAGAGGCAGAGTATATGGCAGTTACAGAGGCTGTGAAGGAGGCAATTTGGCTTTAAGGGTTGCTTAGTGAATTGGGAATGGAACAAAAGCACATCAAAGTGCACTGTGACAGTCAGAGTGCTATTCATTTAGCAAAGAACCAGGTTTACCATGCAAGGACGAAGCACATCGATCTTCGATATCACTTTGTACGAGAGATTCTAGAAGAAGGTGGAGTCATAATCCAGAAGATTCGGACCACTGAGAATCTTGCTGATATGTTGACAAAAGTGGTAACCGCGGTCAAGTTTAAACATTGTTTAGACTTGGTCAATATTGTTACAAATTAAAAGATTGTTTTTTTAGAGATGTGTGTGGAATTTGCCAAGGTGGAGATTTGTTGGTTTTTGGCAAAGTCTCACATTGGTTGTGTATAAGGAGGAAGGGAAATTCTTTTGTTATAAATAAAGCCATCCTCCTCCTTAGTTAATCATCCCACAAATATAAGCCTTCTTCTATATTAAAGGCTATTTGTATTCTTTCTCTCTTTGTAATATTTCCTCTATTAGTGAAATATTTTGGTGTTCTCTTTTATCTCTATTTAATAGCTATTGCCAGGTATCGTTGTTGTTAATTATTGTCCTATTAAAATTACTTGTCTTGGTAAATTCTGTCTAAGGAAAGTGGGTTTTTAAGAGGGACCATTGTGACCCCTCCTCTTTCCTGAGAATATACCTTGGGGTGATTTTTAGTACAATCGTTTTCACACTAGTCACCTAGATAATAGTTTCGAAGGTGAATCTGTTATTGGTGGAAATTAACCCGAATTCCACAACACTATCTCCTTAAGTTGGCCTGGACTGGTTTCATCTATTTTACCTGGGAAGAACGAAACTATAGGATCTTTAGAGGCTCGGCTCATTCAACTGGAATTATTGTAAGTAGGATAAAAGAAGCTGTGAAAATTAAAATGTATCGATGTCATGTTAATAGATTGGATGAGGCAAATAGGCAACTGTGTATAGATTGGGGTTTGATGTAATTACCTCGAGGTTACGTTTGTAGCAGCTTGTCTGCATTCTTTTGGATGAATAGATTTTACTTATCCAAAAAAAATTGTTTAAGCCTTGATTTGTTTTAATTGTTAGTTTTAATATATGATCGACTTTACCGCTTGGATAATTTATTCTCGATTTAACCGAAGAATTCAGAAGTTTAGCTAACACAGTAAGTGAGACAATATCGATTAAGTGACGAATGGAACTGTGTTGGTTAACTATTTACATGCTGTAAATCAAACTGCATATATTCTTACAAAACCATTGTCTACACCTTCTTTTACTCAGCTAAGGAAGAGGAGAACAGGAAGTGTGTTAGATGTATTAGTTAGTCTATTATTGTAGCTAAACGGTTACAAATAGTTTGAGCTTAACGACCCAATTGATTAACTACAAAGGCTCACGATTTGTTTGTATTAAGGATAGTTTTTGAGTATTCAATAATATTTCAGAATAGTTTCTTTTTTCTGTTACTCTATCATCAGTTTGTTATATGTTCTTGGTTAAGATCTTGAGTGTATATCTTCTTTCTAATAACAAAACCGAAGATAGCTGCCAACAACCACTAAACGTACAAACAAATGCCATCCCTCAAAACCAAAACCGCAAAAACTTCAAGCTTCTATACCAGGAAATTCACATCCAGCACTAGGCATCGGAACACATCAACTTGACCATTACTCTCACTTTGCACGAGGGAGAAGGCCTTCGAAGATCACGAGCAACAATTTCATAATATCACCACTAAGTTTTTGAGATCTTAACTATTGAAATCTGGCGCCCAAGAACCTGCCCACGTAGACGAATTTCGAACATTGAACTCACAAGTTCAACGCCACACAAATAACACTACTATATTACATGCATTCACCACATGAGCATGCCACAAATATGGTCATGGACAATAATTTATCAAACACACAACACAGGTAAGCATCAAGGTATAACTCGAAGTCGCATCAACATCAGCATCAACACCGTACATCCAAATGAAGGTGGAGAGCCTGAAAGAGATCTCTAAAGGTGTTGATTACTTTCCTTTCCTTAGCAATTTTGATCTAGGGATATTAGTCTAGCAAGTTTCCACCTTCGTTCAAACTACAAGAGGAGAGGGAGAGAGTTTCGAAAGGAAGAAGATGGCAAGGGAGGTGAAGAAAATGAAGGGAAGAACTCAATTTTTCCTAAACTCTTGCCCGTTTATATCATCCATCATAAATAGAATTCAGTCTTAAAATAATTTTATGGGTTATTTACATCCTTGCTTTTTTCTCATTCAAACCCAAATAAAAAATACTCTTTTATATTCATTTGACTCAACCCAAGCCCAAATATCTCAAACTTGACCCAAAGCTTCTTGATGGACCCTTGGGCTTATTTAAAACCACTCGAGTCAACTCGAAATTATCAACCCAAAAATCGGGTACAACCCTATCTACATTGAATTTCAGTCGTCCCGCCTAAGCATGGTGAACTATTATGATGAATATTAAAGGTAAAAGGAGCTGCAAATCATAAATATTATAGCTTGAAGCCCAATTCTCGTTCTATGTAACAGAATATAATGATTTTTTATCAAGTATATGACTTAATAAATATAAATTATGTCTTAATTAAGAATAATTAAGAAATATGAGAAGAGAATTATTAGAAATTTATAATCATTTCGAGATATTTATTTGACAGATAAACTTCTAGATATATAATTATTATTTAGGAAATATATCTTAGGAATATTCTAGACTAAAATAGAAAGCGTACATGTGTAGCAATATAAATGAAATAATGAAGATTTATATTATTTAATATTATGTCTAGAAGTATCTATTAGAAGAATCTAGATATTTGTAATGTTAAATGGTTAAGATATTTTTGAGGTCTCATGTTCGAGTGGTGGTTTAAATTGCAGCAGTCTACAAGACAACATGCATAAAATCTTTAGCTCTTGTAAAACCTTAAATCACATTGATCTAAGATATTTATCATTCGATCAGCGTGAAATAAGGTATAGAACCCATTTCTCCTTCTCCATCTCTCCATCGTTGGGATTTGAAAGAATATGCTTCTTCATCAAGAACTTAAAAAGGGAACTCAAACTATAAGTTTTTTTTTCCTCACAAAAATGAAGAAAGTTTTAGATTCATTTTATAAATTTTAAAATAAAAATGGCATGTCATAAAAATCGAAAGTTCAGTGAGTAAAATTAAAAAATTTAAACTATAGTGACTAAAAGTAAATTGAGGAGATAGTTTGGTGATGAATTTTGTAATTTACTCTGTATAAAATTATAGTTCCTCGTAATTACAAAAGCGTATAATTACTTCCTTAAAACATTGATGGTTTTTTCCCATGTTCCATTAGTTTAATTGTGTCATCTGTAATGTGAGAGGACATATATATCAAACTTTTTCATTAAAATCACGCACTTCGAAAAAAATATAATTCTATAATTGAGAGATTATTTTATAATTTTAAATAATTGAAGATAGACTATTGTGGACTTTATCATAAATAAAATATCATTATTATCACTAACAAGAAAATTGATAACTCGTGTAATATGATGACTTGTGAGATATATAATCCCATGATACAAGGATTCTAAGGATATTCAATAATACCATTGAAAAAATCAATTACTTTTCTAAATTATAAACCAATTGGACTGTGCCTTGCAAAATGCTTTTGGAAGATCTCCATAGTTTTCAACTCTCTCGATAATCTTATTATGCCAATTCTAAATATCATTGATGTCTCTGCGATCCTGGTGTTCGAAAACGTGACGGATTTGAGCTTTGGCAAAGAGGTTTACATTTTTTTTTCATTTTTGATATGAGCAACCAGAGGCGACCGCCGGCTGTCCCTCGGGTGTTCCGGCAAGAAAATCATCCTCCTGTGGGGCTGCCCTTTGCAGTCATTGGTTTCATCCCTTTGTGAGTGTCTATTTAGGGTGTAATAACATAATAATAAAATAATTGTCTTTACGGGCCCCGGAAGGAACTTAAAAGTGCATTTTATTATCCGAATTGGAGTTCGAACAACATATATCTTTCAACTATAAACAACTCAAATAACTACATCAACCATAACAAAGGGTTGTTTTGAATTGAGTCACGGTTATAAGCCACATTGAAACACCATTATCAAATAGAATCTGATCAACATTCAAAGTTCAAGTGCTTCAATGCAATCAGATGCAATCTTATTAGCTTAAGAAAAGATCCCTGTACCTTGCATGAGAAACCCATAAAAAATAAGGGCACTTGCAAAATCAGCAAATAGGGTAAGAATTTATAACAGAGGCTTACCAAGCAGGCAAGGCTGGATCAATTTGCTTCAACGTGAAGGGGTAGAGCGTAATGGCCCGGCACTGGCGTTGCATCTATTATATTGATAACAGTAGTGTACTGTTAAGAGATGATGAATTTGAAATGATTGTTAAACGAGATCACTGAATAATGCACGTACCATCAGATTGTGTCCGTAACCAATCTCGTGGCATATCAAAGCCGTTGAGTATCAGGAGTCAGTGACACGCTATCAAGCATCCGGCCTCTGGCATTGAACACGAACTCCTGTGCAACAGTTGACATAGGAGTTCCTAGCACATCACGTGCCATCGTCGACAGGATTGGATATCTCGGCGTGTGAACCCTCCACCAATTCAAGATACTGAAATCACAGTTACGAGGAAATACGGGCTCATCTAAATATTTTTCCAAGTCCGATATTGAACTTTGGCTCTGAGATGTCTCGTGGAGGAATTTGTCAAAACCCTTAGTCTATCTAGTATCATTACTACAGCTAGGTAAGCTACTGCCAGGTGAAGCTGAATCCTGATCGACCAAAGTCGGGCAGATAGAGTACGCATTAAAGAGTTCCTTGATACCATCAGATGCTTCTTTGATTCGTTCCAAAGCAGTACTGCCATAAATTTGGGAATAGTAATACTCAACCAACTTCATCTTGAATCGGGGATCTAAGATAGCTGCTACAGCCAAAGCTAGGCTGCACTTGCTCCAATATTTATCAAACTTAGCTTTCATCTTTGTTGCCAATGAACAAAGAAAACCATCTGAGCTCTTGCACCATTCAATCAATTGAATGTGAACATCACAAATTTCAGGGAAATATATATTTGCAGTAGGACATTTGTTGCCAGAAAAGACATTAATGATTTCAACCAATAGTTTCAAATAGCAGGTAATTGAATTGCCCGTTCCCACTCTTCATCACTTAAAGCAAGGTCAGGATCAAGATCTGGAAAGCGATGGAACACATTCTTGTACTCTACAGCAGTCTCGAGCATCATGTATGTTGAATTCCATCGTATAGGGCAGTCGAGAACTAAGCTCTTGTGGTTCTTGATTCCGTGTTGCTGGGCAATCTCATTGAACTTCACTAGTATTAGTTGTGAACTTTTAACATATCTAAAACTTCCTCGAATCTTTTGTATGACCACATGGAGAGCTTCAATGGCATCTTGAGCAATTGAATTCAGAATATGTGCGGCTGAGCGCACATCTAACAGTTGACCATTGCTTAAACGCGGCCTGTTTTCAGAAATCCGATATTTTATTCTTGGGACAATGTCATCATTAGTCAAGCAATCATCAAATGTCATGGCAAACAACTTATAGTCTATGTCCCAATCCAGTAGACACTTGATAATTACTTCAGAAAGCATGTCTTCAGTATGATAAGAATCAAGTGTTAAGAAATTAAGAGTCTTTTGTAGTTTCCAATCATCATCAACATAATGTGCTGTCAAGCATACGTATTTAGAATTCTCAGGTGAACACCACATCTCAACGGCGAGGTTAATTCTACCCTGCAATTTACTTAACATATCATAAATTCTCTGCTTCTCCTTCATAAAATTTCCACACAAGACAGCTCAATGCTGCTATTTGGCACAATATCGAACAACGGCTGCAGATTCTTGACAAACACCTTGAATCCAACATGTTCAACCATGGCTATGGGGTAGCCATGTAATATAATCATACGGGCAAGATCTAACCGACTTCTCTCAGGGTCAAACCAACTGCTTCCAAGATTGAAAGCTTCATCCTTTCTTTGGTCCTGTTCATACTTAACAATAGTGGACTTCATATAATCGTCCTTTCTTTGCCCTTCGTAAGTGATATTCGCAATGGTAAGGGTATTTTCCTTTTCCTTCTCTTCACTGCAAGTAGTTGGGAAACATCGTAGTTTGATCTTTTCAAGCACCGCATTAAGTGATTCCTTAGATGGGTGGTTCCACTATTACTCGATCCACTTAATTTCTTGTTACAATGAACACTGCATAACATATGTCAGCTTTCTTGACCCTTTCAAGTGGTTCCATACAACAGAAGTCAATCTCTTTGGTTTCTTAGCAGTGGATTCATTAGCCACTTCCATCGCATAGGCTTCAAACGAACCAAAGTCTGGATATTAAAAGTGAAGTCATATGTCAAAATAGTTGCCTTTTGAATAAACTACCGATTAATTCACAACATAACTTCAGGACATGAAACATCAAATACGCACCAAAAGAACCTTAAATAATCAATTAATCCTAAAATGAATGAATCATTAAGTGTTAAATAAAAATCCAGTTTAAGTATTGATAATAAGTTGCTGAAAAAGCACAAGCAGCATAGTACAAAAATGCAATTTTATTCCCCAAGTGCTGCAATATGCAAATTGGTGTACCCTTGCAACTAGGATAAGTCGGAGCAGAAAAAATACCAACAACCATGGGAGAGTGTGGAAAGTAATCAAAACCGCAGGAGAAAGTTATATGAAGTAAATTCAATATCACACTGTTTGGATTGCAACAACAGATATACAGGGACGCCATGATTCACATACAATGTGAGAGTTTCAGAAACATGATTATTGAAAACAAATTGGCATATTGGCAAAGTCATACAAGAATTATATTATTTACTTTCATTTCTCCCAAATCACCTCCAACCACGCATGCACACACAATTCGAGAGAAATAAGAATTATGTTAAGAGAAAAATTACAAGTGACGATTTCTTTATCTTGACTTTCATCCTAAATCTGCTATCAAAAGAAAATAATTTCACAAAATATCTCCATTGCAACTCCGTCAATAAGACGACACTGTAAGGCTGAAAATTTGTTCTAATCTATAGTAACATATAGTTCTTTGTTTTCAATAACTCAAATCCGAAAATTAGAAGAGGCTCCAAGCCACTTGAGGCAAATGTTTTAACCGTATCCTAGTTCTAGATTCAATTTCCAGACAAGTTCCTTCTCTATGTAGGAATTTAATGGAGGCTAATAGCAGCAACCGAAAGGCGTAGCTCGTAATAGAGTTCAAGAACTCGTCCAAAGCGTACTGAACTTAAACTTCTTTAGTTACCTTTGCAATTACTTGGAGAATATTATTTCCAAATAAAATGTTGTCAATGTAATCTATAGGTTCTATTCAAAGAAAAATGTGATTCGACCTTTTTTCGGAAATGGTATTTATCTAGAACTTTGTAAGAACAAATGATCATTGATAAAAAAAAATTAAAGACACAAAACAATATTAAAAATCCACTAACAAGATAAAAGAAATATTAAAAAATCCACTAACTAAAGATAAAAGAAACAATTAGCAAAGCAACGATTAAAAAGACAAACTTTTAGGCAAGTTCCAGAAAAGAAAAGCAGCCAATAAAATTCTTTAATTATAATAAATCCACCAAAATGAAAGTCGATTGAAGATAAACAATTCTAAGAAAACCCAATTTTCAATTGAATTCCTCAAAAAAAAAGGTTCTTCTAACGAATTAAACGCAAATATAACAAAATCCCAACAAAAGTTAAAGATAAAAAGCACCAAATTCACATTCAATTCAGATAAATAATTCTCAAAAGATAAAGCTTTTAATATTGAAAAGAAAACCCATCAATAAAACTGTTTATTTTGCCAAATACCAAAGGGATTCGATCAAAATTCAATCAAATAAAACATGCAGGAAAATAAATTATACCCAGATAACCAAAGTTTGGCTCCACAGGTTGGTCCAATCGGATGATCCGGAAGGTTTTAGGGTTTGGATTCTGTTTATAACAGACAAAAACCTGAAGGAGAGAAGGAGAGTGGATCGGAGTTTGGATTTTGGATTATGGATGAGATTTGGGTCAAAATCCGAATGAGAATTTGGGTGGGTCAATCGCTAAGAGACACTAGTTTGTCTTGGGGGAAAACAATAAACAAACCCCTATACTTTGGGTAAAAGTAGCATACAGTCCCTATACAATATATCATTTATTTTTAGTCTCTTTACATAAAATTTAGCAAACTAACCCTATACATTATAAAAGGCGAAAATAATCCCATAATTCAAATTGACATTTTTACCATTATTGCCAGTTGAACCTTCAAGGTTAGATTTTTCAACTTTTCAACCCTATTTATGTAAAGTGAACGTTTAGATCTATTTATAAATTTACCAATTATTTTAAAAGAGACTTCGTCATTGAAATAAATGAGAATATTAGTCATATTATTAAATTTAATGATCAAACTGACAGAGAGAGATAAGGGAGGTCGCTTTACGAGAGTGGTCGTTAGACTTGATTTAAACAAGCTCTTAGTCTCTAAATTAGTTATCAATGAACGCATTCGGATAATTAAATATGAATGTCTTCCTATTATATGTTTTTCATGTGAAAAATATAAGCATATTAAAGATATACGACCAATAGTATATCAAAATCGCATGAAGGTGCCCTGCTTGTAAAAGAATCGACTTCAGTGATCCAAACGCCATCGTCTCCGCAAAGCAAAAATTATTAGGATAATAGTAGATCACGGCAATATTCTCAGATAATATGGTGAAAAAATTTGCTCCATTGATGTGCATGAAAAATTATTTTTTAATCATAGTGAAAGGAACAGTGAAACTGGAAAGACAATTAGACAATCTTGTATCTTCGTGAAGACGCATGAAATATTTTACGTCTTCTTCATGCTCCCATGACTAGTGCATACTCATGCCTTCTCAGCCCATTGTTCCATGCGTCTTCCCAGGATTATACAGAACTCCATGTGTGTTTTTTTTTTTTACTGTTCAAGGTACCCTATTTAAAAGAATAATCTTAAAGCTACAACATATAGGAATTCTGTCATATTTGATCGATTTTGCCCGTAGTTGTTGGGAGACCTAATTGCATATAAGATTTACTGTGTTCAATAAATTAAAGGGTTAACTACTTCATATACCACTAATATTAAGCGCTGACTCGTTATACCACCAACATTTTAATTTGTCAATTTTAGTACTGACGTTTACTTTTAAGTGCAATTATATCACTCCGCCTTTAATGATTTAACGGCACAATGACATGGCAACGACATGTCGTGACGTCGCTGACGTGGATACATCATCTAAACGACGTCGTTTTGACGTTTCTATTTTAGTGCTCAAAGACCCAAAATGACGTCGTTTTGCTTGAACCCTAATTTTCCTAAGGACTAAACTCAAATTTTCCCATTATTTTTTTCTCTTCTTCCTCCACATCATCATCTGCATCTCATTTTCCATGGTTTTCTTGACATCCAAATGGTCACCATCTGGCATCTTTTGGATCGTTCGTCGTTTATCTCGTCAGGAACACCTTATCTTTTCGGTTATCATCTTCACTATGACGTTCTTCGCTAAATCTGAGAACTTGTCCTTCATTGAACGCTTTTGTTCGCCATAAAATCGATGCATATTTTCCGATGCATTCATCGGCAAATTTTGGACCATTGTTTAGGATCCTTGTCAATTATCCTGGTGTGTGTATATATATATCCTAAGTCATGCATGTTTAACTAAATTTTAAATATATTATTTGAACATAATCAATAACATGTGATTTCAACCACTGATTGGTAGAGAATGATAATCACGATGTTGACGACTTTACTTTCACTGTTGTACCCTCCGTCGTAAGCTAACAAGGAACTGCAACTCGGCTAATGCATACCCTACAACAATGCCCAACTCAGTGTTTTGGTTATCGAGATATTCTAATTATCCATCGAAAAACGGAAAATCAAACCTTGTTGTGTTCCCTTCACCGTTGATCAATTCGATTTGACGATCGAAGAAGAACGAAAAGAAAACAAGAGTTTCTACATTTATACTACACACTCAAATGGTCATCTTGATGATCGCTCAAAACACTCAAACGGTCATCTTAATGATCGCTCAAACTACTGTGGTTTATATCCAAAATGATATTAGTTGGGCATTAGGGCTTGAATCCCAACGCTTTGCTCGGTTGTCACCATTGTTTTGTTCTTCATCGGAGTGAGACTTTTTGTATATTTAAAGCCAAGGAAGTGTTTTCACCAGCATCGTGCAAGTGTTATTCGCTACAAACAGAAAAGGCAAACTTCATCTTTCGTTGATGGAGTTGATGCCAGATTTTACGATAACCCTTCGTTGAGAAGTTCTTAGATTTAGCGATGAACGAATGTGTCGCTGTCAGATGGTGACAGTTTGGTTGCCAAGAAAACCATGGAAAAGGAGATGAGATGAATATGAGTAAGAAGAAGAGAAAAAAATAATGGGAAATTTGAGTTTAGTCCCTAGGAAAATTAGGGTTCAAGCAAAACGACATCATTTTAGGTATTCTGGGCATTAAAACATAAACATCAAAACGACGTCGTTTAGATGAGGCATCCACATCAACGATGTCACAACATACCGTTGCCAAGTCATCGTGTCGTTAAATCATTAACGGCGGAGTGATATATTGCACTTAAAAGTAAATGTTAGTGTTAAAATTGGCAAAACTAAAACGTTGGTGGTATAAACGAGTCAACACTTAAATGTTGTAGTATTTGAAGTAGTTAACCCTAAATTAAAACATCCCGTCATAGTATTTTATGATTATTCTAATTTGAATATTCACGTTGGTATCACTAGTCAAGAGATGTGTCAATTATGTAGGAATCAAGTAAAAAAAAAGACTCAAATCCTTGAAAACATCCATAATTTCTTAATAAAAATTAAAATTAAATGAATTTGATGTTATGAAAGGTTTAAAGTTTTTTTTTTTCTGAAACAATGATTCACGATAATTTCTTTGTAAAATAGATCAAAAGAAAAATTATCTATAAGAATTATGATGGTGAGGTCGTAATTAAAAGTCATTGGTTAAAAAGTGTTGAGAGTATCGATCAGAGACAGAAAATTAGAAAGAAACGATAATGGTGAGATAAGAAGATGAGAGCTGAGAGAATTGAGAAAATGATTTATCGTAAAACACTCGATAAATCATTTCACGAAAAAAAAAGAGAGAATTTTTACTTTGACTTGTAATTGATTTTATGTGACTAACCTATTTTACTTGAAACAAACACACACACATAAAATATTAAAAACCTACATCTACTGAAACCGACTCAAGTTAAAATTATTTTTGACATGCGCTATGACGATCGAAAATAGACTTAAGTTGAAACTGGTGTTGACCTGAACCCGAGTTGGTCATGAAAATTGTGGATCTGAACCCGACCTGCATCTGACCTGGAACGACTTGAACCCGAATTGAACCGAAATGATACTCGAATTGCATCCGACTGATATGAACCCGAACCCGAGATTGACCTGGTACATAAATATATACCCGACCTATTTTCAACCTGTAAATGATATAACATGTTAAGTAATCTGATATGATCCTAACTTATTAGTAAAATTACATTAATATAATTATGTTATTTTAAATTTATAATAACTTATGATAATTAAATTATGATTACTTTTTGAAATTTAATTTTATATTAATTAAATTTTGTATATTAAAATTTAGTTTTTATCTTAATTCCAATTCATAATATTCTTTATATTTCTTATTTATCAATTTTATTTATAATCACTAAATTAATTTAAAATTATCTTATGAACTTGATTTTATTAAATTATATTAATTGGTTTAAATATTCATAAATCAAATTTACTTTTAATGTGAAAATTGATTAATAATTTTAGTAAACTTAACTTGAATTTTAAAATCAAAATATATTAAAACTTATTAAAGATTAAAAACTTGAATAACATTACAAATACTAAAAAAATTATAAATGAAAGTATTTTATTACACTTGAAAACACTAAAATTACAATAAAATCAACTAAACAAATAATTTATGTTGAAATAAATACTCATATCTTATAGCTAACGTTTACAAGGCTAAAAAATCTAAATATACTACCAGAAATATCATCATCGAGTTTTTATACCTAAATGCTGAACATGTTTAATTATGAGTAACTTTCTAACTTTAAAAGCCAAATGCCATCAACATAATTCCACATGAGTAACTATTTAGATAAGAATTTATAAGGTTCAAAAATTGATTTAAGTCAACCAACAATAATTTACAAGGCATCAATGAGTAATAGACAACACAACCGGCAAGCATTAATGTACCAATTCAGCAAGCATCATTGCATCATTCAGCAAATATCCTGCATTAAGAAAGCATACAATCAGTGGTAAAGCCAAAGGGAATTCGATGGCTAACAGTGCCAAACATTTCCGACTTTACCAAATCCTTACAATTCAAACATAAAGCCTGCATTGAGATTCAACAAATAAGAACCACTAAATTACTAAACATCAGAAGGCATTATAATAGCGCATATATGCAAATTTCCACCATCTGTAGGACAGACTGTCATATACTCAGGTCTGACAACTCTTCTAATGAGAATGAGCAAAAGGGTGCGCACTAAATATGTCCAGCAAGTGAGACCAGAAACAAGAAATATCAAAACCTAAGAAAAGACTAGAGACTACTACTACAAATTGTCTTCAGAAGTACGGCATTTGTCTAATAAGATACCTATGAATAGGGTTTAATCAGAGAAATGACTTTGAAATCATATAAAAGAGCACTAAATGATGTTGAAACCATATCTATATAAAGGGAAAATAATTAAGGCATTATATTGAAACAACTATTCCTACAGTATAAAATACAGTGTACCAAATTTCAATATCATTAAGATTTTTATTAAAAAAACATTTATAAAATAACAGAGCAATTAATTTCATAATACGTTAATAGTTTGGCCCAAATTTTAGTAAACCCCAATTTATGTGGAGAATTAGAAATATACTCACTCAAAGTAACATCTTGATAAGTAAGACATTGTCTAAGAGCTTATGGACTGCAATACAGTCCTTGAGTTTCCACCTCATTACTGTTCCAAGTGCTCCATTGCTGAATTATTAAGAGAAACAATGAGATCACTTTGAATTGCATGGAATCAACATAAAAAAGTCACAAAAGTTGATACACTAAAAGCATTACTTTGAGACAACTTTATTGGATGAATCTTCAATTAACTTAACATCTTCAAGTTTCTTAGTAGGATCCAAGACATACAAAATTTCTGCAACTGCCACTCTATGCATCAAAGAATCTGCAGAACAGAGAAGTATATATTAAACGACTATTAACCTACCTCTGGAGCCTAAATTGCATCATATTATGTAAAGCCCAATTACCTTCATGTTTACCAAGGACAACTTTGTTTGCCTTAGTAAGAGTTTTGTCCTGCAATTCCATTTTCATATTATGTAGTACTGATAACAGAATGATTCCAGTTGGGAGAATAGCTATCATAAGCCATTTCAAAGAGAACCTGATGGATGGGCGCTCGGCTTCTAAGACACTCCAAACAAGTTTTTCTGCATCAGAGACTGGAGGAGGCATCGAGTCTAAGCTTATGGACTGCAATACAGTCCTTGAGTTTCCACCTCATTACTGTTCCAAGTGCTCCATTGCTGAATTAGTAAGAGAAACAATGAGATCACTTTGAATTACATGGAATCAACATAAAAAAGTCACAAAAGTTGATACACTAAAAGCATTACTTTGAGACAACTTTATTGGATGAATCTTCAATTAACTTAACATCTTCAAGTTTCTTAGTAGGATCCAAGACATACAAAATTTCTGCAACTGCCACTCTATGCATCAAAGAATCTGCAGAACAGAGAAGTATATATTAAACGACTATTAACACTACCTCATGGAGCCTAAATTGCATCATATTATGTAAAGCCCAATTACCTTCATGTTTACCAAGGACAACTTTGTTTGCCTTAGTAAGAGTTTTGTCCTGCAATTCCATTTTCATATTATGTAGTACTGATAACATAATGAAATTCCAGTTGGGAGAATAGCTATCATAAAGCCATTTCAAAGAGAACCTGATGGATGGGCGCTCGGCTTCTAAGACACTCCAAACAAGTTTTTCTGCATCAGAGACAGGAGGAAGCATCGAGTCAACCTTATGGAAAAATTTAATCTGTGCATTGTGTCACGCCCCCAGAACTTCGACGCCTCCCACCGTCGGAATATCAGAGTCAAGGTCTGACGGGTCGTGCGGCCTTAGACGCTTTAGACGCTCCTCGGTCTTCTCGGCGACTAAGTAAGCCTTACACAAGCTAAGTGAGTGTGCAAACTCACAAAGGTTGGAACCAAGCCCTCAAGGCTTCGGATTGCGGAAGCTTTAAAACACCAACGTGGCTACTCGGAGCCACAAGGTCGAACTATCGTGTGGAAGTGCTAACACGAAGGTGGCTACTCCTGGCCACCAAGATAGGCAACAAGAACAAAGACTAAAGAACTTAGAAAGATAGAGCAAATGCCTTAGAGCTTTATTACTCTCTCACAAAGAGAAGAATGGAATTGGGTCATTACAAATGAGGAGGAGAGCTCTCCATTTATAGGGGAGCTCCCTCTCAATCGATGGCTAAGATCGTTTTACATGAAGGGCTAGGATTGATTCCCACCTAACCCAATCCCTTAAATCAAGGAAATCCCACCTAACATTATCCTTCTAGAATCCTCCAAGGAATGGGCCAGATCTGATGGTTCTGGGCAAGCCCAATAGTCTGTATAATTCTCTTACAGATATCTGCTCACATGTCTCGGTTCGAATCCACGAGCCTTGACAACACTGCCCCCATCGCCCTCGTCGCTCCTCTCGGACGCCTCATTCTTCGATTTGCCTTCATTGCGGAATCTCTTGCCGTTACCCTCGACTTTCGGATTTGGTTTAGAAGTCTTGTTCTTCTTGACTCCAAACTCTTTGATGGACTCCGCGGTTGTCAAGGCTTTAGACAGCTCCTTGACTTCCCTTCGCTCCAACGCTCACTTTGCCCATGGCTTTAATCCGAACATGAAGGTGAAGAATCCCTCTTCTTCAGTCAAACTTGGGACTTTGAGCATGAGTCTTCTGAATCGGTTCACATACTCCTTCAGTGTCCCCTTATACCTGAGGCGCCTCAACTTGGACCACGCCTCCATCTTGGCATACTGTGAGCGAACCTGCTCACTTTACACCCTCGGCTTGACGGCTTTATCACTTGCTATCGCACCGGGTCCTTTCCTGTGCTCGACTGCTTTGACACCCGCAGTCTCGTCACGTCTCGATCTTTGCTTGACTACTTGAGAACTTGTAGTCTCACCATGCTTGCCCCTTGATTCGGCTACTTTGGAACATGTAGCCTCGTCAAGTCTTGCCCCTGACTTGATTGCTCGATCATTCACAATCACATCTGTCTTCCTTCTCGGCTTGACCGCCTCATCATCGACAGCCTTGCCTCGTCTTGATCCTTGCTTGGCCGCATTGATCCCATCAATCGGACCAAGTCTTTCCCTTGACATGGCACTTTTACTTGTGCCTCCGCCAACTCTTGCTACCTCTCATTCTCCCATCATCCTCATGATGGTTGTAAGGCGACGCTTCTCGGGACATCCTCTAATCAAGTGAGGACTATCACAGAAGTAGCACTTCAGCTTTTCCTTGCTCCCCTTCTTCTTTTCCCCGAACTTGGCTTTGCCATTCTTTCCCGATGGCTTTCCTTGGCCGCAAACAGTCGATGGCTCAACTTGGCCACTCGAAGAGCTTTCTCTACCATCTCCCCACTGCACCTTTTCCCGGTCTCCCCCATTGTTGCCACTATCCCTGGGCATGGGCCTGGACGACACATCGCTCTTTGGCTTGACATCTGCAAGCTCAGTCGGCGTTCCGGCTACAGCTATGGCTTCCGAAAATCTCTGGGCATCACCTTGCTCTCCCCCGAGCATCGCCCCTGGTCTAAGTCCTTCCAAGAAGGTCTTGAGCGCACCCCATTCACTCATTTCTCCCTTGCATATGAGTAGCTCCCTCTTGAGATCATCCACCTCGTTCCTCAAAGCTGCTACCTCGGCTTCTTGGGCATTTCTCCCTCGAACCGTCTCCAACTCATCAAGAACTCGTTGCGTCTCGACCTTGAATTTGCCCTCCATGGACTCTAATCGATCAAGGCGGGATTCCACAACACCCTGGGTTTGCTTGGCCTTATATTCAGCTTGTTCAAGTCTCCCGACCCTTTGTTCCCACGAAGTTGAGATCTCCTCCAACTTGATGAACCTTTGCGTGTGGAAAGCCAAACCTTCCATCAAATAGGCCCATTTCTCGTCGATCGTCAGTTCTTCTTGTTCCTCGTGAAGACTCTCCTCGTCTTCATGAGAGAACGTATCATCTCACTCGAACATACTTTCGGCATCACCCTTGAGCCTCTCTACCTCGAGAACCGGCTCCCCTTGGTGTGTTATAGTTGCCTCAAACATTCCTTGCGAACTCGTCATGGCATCCTCATGCTTGGACACCGACGATGCTCTTGAGCCCAACAGACTCTCTTCCCGTTTCCCACCATGGCACTCCTTGCCTTTACGTGCAGAAACTCCTCTTTTCTTGTGCCCCATTTCAATTATCAAGTAAATTGATTGAAAGTAAGTAAAACAAACTTACCCGGTTTTGCACCTTCCACCAAACTTGGTCGAAACGATCGTTGTTTGCTCGTAACGAAACGCTCTGATACCACTTGTCACGCCCCCAGAACTTCGACGCCTCCCACCATCGGAATATCAGAGTCAAGGTCTGACGGGTCGTGCAGCCTTAGACGCTTTAGACGCTCCTCGGTCTTCTCGGCGACTAAGTAAGCCTTACCCAAGCTAAGTGAGTGTGCAAACTCACAAAGGTTGGAACCAAGCCCTCAAGGCTTCGGATTGCGGAAGCTTTAAAACACCAACGTGGCTACTCGGAGCCACAAGGTCGGACTATCGTGTGGAAGTGCTAACACGAAGGTGGCTACTCCTGGCCACCAAGATAGGTAACAAGAACAAAGACTAAAGAACTTAGAAAGATAGAGCAAATGCCTCAGAGCTTTATTACTCTCTAACAAAGAGAAGAATGGAATTGGGTCATTACAAATGAGGAGGAGAGCTCTCTATTTATAGGGGAGCTCCCTCTCAATCGATGGCTAAGATCGTTTTACATGAAGGGCTAGGATTGATTCCCACCTAACCCAATCCCTTAAATCAAGGAAATCCCACCTAACATTATCCTTCTAGAATCCTCCAAGGAATGGGCCAAATCTGATGGTTCTGGGCAAGCCCAATAGTCTGTATAATTCTCTTACAAATATCTGCTCACATGTCTCGGTTCGAATCCACGAGCCTCGACAACACTGCCCTCATCGCCCTCGTCGCTCCTCTCGGACACCTCGGAATAGATTCTTCACGGACTTGTTAAGCATTCTCCAAGAATTGGCTAAGTCTGGTGGTCACGGTAAGTCCGATTCTCCATATTGAACCTCTTGGTCGGACGCTTACACCAATGTCTCGGACCCAAGTTTCTAGCCCGTGACATTGCATTCAATTCGAATAAGCAGCATACAGACTGGATGATCTTTGTAACTAACTCAAAAAAGAAAAAAAAAGATGTATTTGCACATATTGGTGCACAATATGGTAATGCAAAATAGCAAATATTGAATACCAAGCAGCGATGTGAATCCGGATTCTCAGCATCCAACCTTAACAGTTGTTTTACAGCCTTCACGAGAAACATAAAAACAAAAACATATTAGTATGGGATCATAAACTAATAAAAGTACAACTGAGCAAAACAATTGTTCTTCAACTCAAAGATATGTTCCACAAACTATCTAATTCACACACAAAATCATTGACACTTCATTTTGAAACATGAATGAGAGTTTAATTAAGTTTAGTTTACTAAATAAATTATGAGAAACATATGCAAACACTGTATGCAAATTACTAAACTAGTTAAAATTCAAGTTAAAAAGATGAATTTGAAATTCAAATACCTATCTAGCTATTCCTACCACTAAAATGGGTTCAACGATCCATAACCTTGAAAATGTGCGGGGGCTGAAGAGGGGAGATGCGTATGAGCAATTCTAAATGGCATTGGCGGCTAGACTCGACGTCGGAGAGGAAGTTGAAGTAGGGCTGGTGCCACTATTGACTTGGCAAACGTGCCCTTTCTTAGAAAGCCTACATCTTTCGCAGTTGTAACTGCTATGGCGTTTTACCGGCTTGAAATCAAACGCCACAGCGGCAGAATACGCCGAGGCCGAAGAGGAAATATGCGACTGTGGATGGTGCATCGCCATTCTCCAAACGGAAACAACAATGAAAGAGGGAAAACGAGAGAAAAGGAAGAGATTTTGGATGCTGAGCGGGGAAAAAGATAGACCGAAAATAAAGGATGGAGGGTTTGGCCAGGAAGAAAAGGGAGAGCTTTTGGATGCTGAGCGGGAAAGAAGAGAGATCGAAAATAAAGGAGGGAGGGTTTGGCCGGGAATAGGCGGGAGAAAATGGGCAAATGACTATTTTTGGCGCTTCAATTTCATTCCTATCAAATCTATATTAATAAACTATTTAAAATTAATATTAATATATTTAATATTAATACTATCTTATATTAATATAATATAATTTGTAATTAATATTAATACTAATATAAAATATAGTCTATAAAATTAATATTAATAAATTATATAGTATATATTATAAACTATCTACTATATTAATATAAATTATAGTTAAGATAATTAACATTAATATAAACTATATAGTACACTAATACGAGTAATTGTTTATAAACTCTAGGTTATATATATAGTTTATATAACGTATAAATAAATTGTATATATACATATACTATAGGTTATATATATATATATAGTTTGTATATACTATGCATAATTCATACATACATGTACTATAAGTTACATATATAGTTTACATGTATACATATACTATAGGTTACATATATTAACTATTGTTTATGCATATTGTTTAGGGGTATAGGGTTTTTATAAACTATATACTTTATTACTTTATATAGTTTATGCATAGTATGTGTGTATATATATATATATATTCTATAGATTACTTATATTAGTTATACATATATATATATATATACTATATTAATATAATTATAATTTACAAACTATATATTTTATATAGTTTTATAATAGTTTATATATATACATACATATATATACTATATTAATATAAATTATTTTTATAACTATATACTTTTTATAGTTTATATAAATTGTATAAAATATAGTATATAAATATAAACTATAGTATGTAGTATATAAATATAAACTATAATTTATATATATAGTATATACTATATAAATAGTTTATATAGTTTACTAATAAATTATATATATAGGTCATATGTAAACTATATAATTTGCATAATTTATATATATAGTTTATACATATAGTTCATATGTAAACTATACAGTATATATAGTTTTCATATAGTATAAGTTAGTTTATATTGTTTATATATAGTTTAAATACTACTATCTATAAACTATATAATTTATATATAATTTTGTAAATTAACCCTAAATCCTAAACCTTAAAACATAATATATATATATATATATAAACTATACAGTTTATATTAATAAACTATATAATTTATACAATATATATTATTTATAATTATGCATAATATATAAATATAAATTGAAGTTTATATATAATTTATATTAATAAACTATGTAGCTTTTATATAGTTCAATAGTTCATATATAAACTATTTAGTATTATAGTTTATACATGTTATATATAGTTTATACATAATATATATAGTTTATATAGTTTATATATAGTATATAATAATATAAATATAAACTATATAGTTTATATATATAATACATATACTTTATATATAAACTATATAGTTTATATTATATATATATATATATATATATATATATATATATATATATATATATATATAGTTGTTTCAGTTTTTTCTCAAATTTTGAAATGAATGAAATTTAGTCCATTTTACAGTATTTTTTCACATTTTGTAATCATTTCGATATGATCTCTTTGTGTTGTTTAATTTATTTAAATTTTAATTTATAATTTCATATTTTTTCAATTTAGTCCTTAAAATTATATTTACATCTGAAATTGACCAATACTAATTACTTATTTTTATTTTTTAATTGGCTTATAAATTTTTAAATGGGTATAATTTATTACTTTTTTGTATTAATTTAAACCTCACAATTTAAAATTATTTTGATTTGATCCCTCATCAATGTGTGTTGTTTAATTTATTTATATTTTAATTTTTAATTTCATATTTGTTCAATTTAGTCATTAAAATTATATTTGCATCTGAAATTGACCCATACTTATTACTTATTTATATTTTTTAATTGGCCCATAACTTTTTTAAATGGGTATAATTTAGTACTTTTTCGTATTAATTTAAACCTCACAATTTAAAATTATTTCGATTTGATCCCTTTGTGTTGTTTAATTTATTTAAATTTTTATTTGTAATTTCATATTTGTTTAATTTAGTCCTATAAATTATATTTGCATCTGAAATTGACCCATACTTATTACTTTTTATATTTTTAATTGGCCCATAACTTTTTAAATGGGTAAAATTTAGTACTTTTTTGTATTAATTTCAACCTCACAATTTAAAATTATTTTGATTTGATCCCTCATCAATATGTGTTGTTTAATTTATTTAAATTTTAATTTGTAATTTCATATTTGTTCAATTTAATTCTTAAATTTGTATTTTTCATAAAATTGAATCATGATTATTTATATTCTTAGTAATTTACTCTAAATCATATACAATTATAAATTGCAATTCAACGTTCGCGAAAGACGAAAATAATTAATCCAAAAATAAAAATTAATCCGATTTGAACTCAATTTGTATCTGATAGAGATACGACCTGAATTTTATCTGCCAGTGATGTGACCCGATCTAAACGAGATCCGCCTGAAGTCCATCCGAACCTGAATTAACCTGCTTTTTAACTGCTCCGGACCTGAACTGTTTTAACCTGAATTGACATTGATCTGAACTGAAAGTAACTCGACCTGAACCCAAAATGCACCTGGTGTCAAGTCAACCTAAAAATGTCCCGACCTGATTTGACATGAACCCGACTTGATTTGACCTAAACCCGACCTGATTTGACCTGAATCCGACCTGATTTGACCTAGACCCGACCTGATCTGAGTTGAAGCATCAAATTTACCTGACTTGTCATGTATCTCTGATTTTACCCGACCTGATAAGATTCGACTGAAACCTGAATGATTACCTGATTTTACATACCTACCTACAGAATGTGATAGGTGTACCGCATATAATTCATTATAGGAATATAAGAAAAATCAATGTTAAGTGTATAAAAATCTAAAAATGTATTATATAAATTCCACGTACAATATCAAGTGCATTAGTACAAGAGTGTTAAAAGCCAAAATCTACAAAAAATACGCCTGCATGCATTAAGATAACAAAATTTGCTATAGAAGTTCTCAAACAAACTAGGATACAGCTCTGTTGCAACTAAAAAGGATGAAAGAAGAAAAACCTAAATACTTGTGTTACTCGAACTCGAGTATGCGTGTCGGAACGAGTATGTATCGAACACAAAGTTTTCAGTTTTTTCTAGGACACTTGGACAATCATATTTCCAAGCAACATATATGTCTCATATAGTTTTGAGTAAAATTAATGTGGTGAAAGATGACAGTAACAAATGAGGGAAGCTTAATATTCTCAGGTTCTCTTGTTGGGTTCAAAGACATACTTAATCAGTGATTCTTTGATTGATAGCAACTCAGGGAACTCCTGCTTCAACTTGGATGCATCCAACTCGTTATTGCTTCGGGGTGCGACTATCACCTTGGCTTGTTCTTCCAACGTGAAGTTCACCCACTTAAACTCGGGGTCAATGTAAGTCTTGTACATCTCCAGGATCTCATTGTGGCTCACGACTCCGGTTTGTGAAGTTCCATATGCCTTTCAAGTTCCTCTTTGCCATCTCGATATCGGTAATAGTTCGTCCAAGATCGTCATGCTGTTGGGAATGTTAACCACCTTGTTGTAACGCGAGATCTTGGTGATGAAGTTACGGGGATTGTTTAGATCGGATGAGATCGGCATTCTAACTCTGAGGGTGCAGACATTGTCATACTCTTTCAGCAGCTCTTCAACCTGGAAAAGATTGGAGATAGATTATGAGCACACTCAAGACATAAATTAACAAATAAAATAGAAATCTAATGAAGGATGTCCAATGTAGTTACCATAGCTTTGGTTTTTGAATAAAAGGAACCGATGAAATTGGGTTTGTCTTCTTTAAACCCAATGCCAGAGCACTGCGGATGTGCAGCATCATACTCAAATATGCATCCGGTAGCAAAATTCATCATCAAAAGCCCACGCTCTCTGCAAACATCTGCTAAGGTTAAAGTACCAACAACATTAGTGCCAATTGTTTCTGTTTTGTGAGATTCACACCAATCAACATTAGGTCTTCCGGTAACACCAGCAGCATTAAAAACATGGGTCGGCTTTATATTTCGGATATCTGCCTTAAGCGATAAGCGATCTTCCAAGCGTCCTCTCCCATACTCGAAGGCAATACCTTGTTTCTCACATAACTGACCAGTAAACCCCCTCCAGCCAGTCCTGTCATAGATCAAGACTTCAAGGAATGCTTCTGGGGAGAGCTACCGCCCTTGGGGCTTGGAACCACCATTTGGGTCTGATTAGGACCACTTACATATGATGTCTCTTTTACTTCCTCAAATCGAAGTGTCTACCACCAGGCATCACCAACATTCTCGGGTGTGGTAGCAGCGCGCCACTCACATCACCCCACCAATCAGGGTTTTGGGTGTACCATTCTATGGTCTTCTTCAACCCATCTTCCCATACAGTTCGCTCACACCATCCCAATTTTTCAATCTCTGATCATCAAGAAAACCTCTGGTCATTGAATGGTCTGTTTTCGACATACTTGATGCTTGTCTCAGGATCCATCGAGAAAAGTTTGCATATATCTGTGGCTACATCAATCACTCTCCTTTCCTTCTTTGTGCCAATATTATAAATATGGCCAACTTCACCCTTGTGAAGAACGACCTCAAATGCCTCAGCGACATCCTCACAGTATAAATAACTCCTCACATTAGAACCATCCCCGTGAATTGGAAGAACCTTCCCCCTCATTGCCAATAGGATAACTTGGAATTAGTTTTTCCGGGAACTGATTGGGACCATAAACATTGTTTCCACGGGTTGTAATAACCGGTAATCCATATGACCTGCCATATGCCATAACAAGCATTTCAGCACCGGCTTTTGTTGCCGAATACGGATTTTTCGGGAGAAGTTGGGAAGCCTCATGGTTTCCAAAAACAGCATCCTTGTCTGTCTCCCCGTAAACCTCATCAGTGCTTACATGAATGAACCTCTTGACCTGACCAGTGACTTTGCAGGCTTCAAGAAGGACATGAGTGCCATAAATATTGTTCTTCGTAAACTCAAAACTGTTCCCAAATGATTATCAACATGAGTTTGAGCCGCAAAGTGCATTATCGTGTCAATAGACTCAGTGATAAGCAGATAGTTAACAAGATCAGCGCTTTCAATGTCCCCTTCACAAACTTAAGTTTGGGGATGACTTCGAAGGAATTAGATTTTAAGGTTCGAGCAGTAATCTAGCTTATCAAGTACAACAATCTTGTAGTCCGGATAGTTTTGAACGAGCCGATTGGCAACATGAGATGCAATAAACCCAGCAGCCCCAGTTATCAGGATATTCTTGGGCGT
The DNA here is from genome assembly GCF_006381635.1 of Hibiscus syriacus. Taxonomy (NCBI): domain Eukaryota; kingdom Viridiplantae; phylum Streptophyta; class Magnoliopsida; order Malvales; family Malvaceae; genus Hibiscus; species Hibiscus syriacus. The sequence goes on from NW_024063096.1 coordinate 1,088,166, forward strand.
ATAAGAAGCCATATTAATTCTACAAAAAGAAGAAATACAACCTAATTTCAGAACTATGGAAAATATAATAAATCAGCACCAACTTGCATAAACAAATACACAAAATATAAACCCAGAACTATGACTAAACATAAAAAACATGATACTATGCAAATCCAAACCAGGTAAAGAAAAAACATACAAGAAAGCACCTGGAAACTATGTAAGCAAATCAACCTTAAAAAACATATCAACAAAGAGCATAGGTGGATAATATCATCAGTGCAATCAAATCACATTGTGACATACATACATACATACATACATACATACATACATACATACATACATACATACATACATACATACATCTACATACATACATACATACATACATACTACAACATATACATACAACATACATACATACATACATACATACATACATACATACATACATACATACATACATACATACATACATACATCATACATACATACATACATACATACAGACATACTACATACATACATACATCATACATACATACATCTATACATACATACATACATACATACATACATACATACATACATACATACATACATACATACACATACATACATACATACATACATACATACCATACATACATACATACATACATACATACCTACATACATACATACATACATACAGACACATACATACATACATACTACATACATACATACATACATACATACATACATACATACAACATACCTACATACATACATACATACTACATACATACATACATACATACACATACATACATACATACATACATACATACACATACATACATACATACATACATACATACATACATACTAATACATACATACATACATACATACATACAGACATAAATACATACATATACATACATATACATACATACATACATACATACATACATACATACTACATACATACATACATACATACTACATACATACTACATACATACATACATACATACATACATACATACATACATCATACATACATACATACATACTACATACATACATACATAACATACATACATACATACATACCTACATACATACTACATACATCATACACATACATCCTACATACATACATACATCATACATACATACACATCATACAATACATACATACTACATACATACATACATACATACATACATACTACATACATACATACATACACATACATACACACATACATACATACATACATAATACATACATACATATACATACCTACATACATACTACATACATACATACATACCTACATACATACATACATACATACATACATACATATACATACATACATACATACATACATACATACATACATACATACATACATACATACATACATACATACATACAACATACTACATACATACATATACATACATACATACTACATACATACATACATACATACATACCTACATACATACATACATACATACATACATACATACATACATACATCATACATACATACATACATACATACATACATACATACATACATACATCATACATACATACATACTACATACATACATACATACATACATACATACATACCTACATACATACATACATACATACATACATACATACATACATATGTATGTGTGTGTATGTAGATATTTATTAAATTTGTTTTGGTTTGAATTTCCCCTAGCATTTATTTCAGCTTATATATACAAGGGAAAGAGATCCAGATCCAATTTAACAAGCAATAAGTGCAGCATAAGCAACAGATAAAAAAGCAATCCAATCAAGGACATGAAATTTTATGACATTTAAGAACAGATCCTAGAACACTAAGAAATACCCAGATCAAAAAACGATCTCAATTAATCTAAAAGCATCAAATTTGCAAACATACACGATCAAGGATCACATTTGATCTTCCAACAAATACTGAAAATGAGGCTGAAACTTACAAGTTGAAGAGAAATCAACGAAAATCCAGAATTAATAATCGTGAACAAAATTGCAGAGATAAGAGATAAAGAGAGAATTTTGGAGTAAAAGATGAAGCTTGGACGTACATGGAAATTGGGGATTGTCTCAGGAAAAACCGACTAATATACGGCGTTACCAGATACATTAAAAGATATTTAATAAATTCGGTTTAGCGCTATCGGAAATATTAAATAATAATAATGTATTAGGTATAAATCATGAAGAAATATTAAAAAATTTGGCAACCGGCAAACTTAGTTTGTCGGTTTATGTCGATACTTTATAAAAATGTATCGATCCACATCAATATAACATAAAAAAAATGACAAAACCGGTCACGAAAAGATAAAACCGGTAAAGCGCTACTGGATATATTGAAAGTGTCGATACTTTAATATAAGTATCGACACTTTGTGAATTTAAAAGAGAAACAATTTTAGCGACCGTAAAGTGTCGATACTTTATAAAAATATATCGATCCATAACGATATAACATGAAAAAATATGACAAAACCGGTAAAGCGCTACCGGATATATTGAAAGTCTCGATACTTTAATATAAGTATCGACACTCTATGAATTTAAAAGAAAAGCAGTTTTATCGCCTATAAAGTGTCGATTCTTTATAACAATGTATCGATCTACAACGATATAACAGGTAAAAATATGACAAACCCGGTCTCTAAAGAACAAAACCAGTAGAGCGACCGGATATATTGAAAGTGTCGATACTTTAATATAAATCGACACTTTGTGAATTTAAAAGAGAAAGTTTTAACGCCTATAAACTGTCGATACTTTATAACAATGTATTGATCCACAACGATATAACAGGTAAAAATATGACAAAATCAGTCTCAAAAGGACAAAACGGTAAAGCCCTACCAGATATATTAAAAGTGTTGATATTTTAATAAGTACGTGTAATAAATTATCGATACTTTCAAAGAAATAGGTAATTATACTATCGAAAGTATCGACACATGACATAAAAGTATCGACACTTTTGTAGTTGTATCGATTAAATATAAATAACATATCCGGTGAAAATATAAAGGGCATAGTTAAATATCCTCTGAAAAATAGATAGAACGGACGAGTTTTTGAAATCGAAGTGTAATTGTTGTTGCATTTCAGAAGGCGTTTCTAAAGCGAATTTTGTTTGTTTGTTGCTACAGTCGAATCGAAAAGTACGTTGTGGAAACCCTAGTTTTTTTTATTATTACAGTAATCAGAAATAGGGTTTTTTATGTGTTGTTTGGGGTTTTAGAGTACAGAAGCATTTGTGACCGATTACAGGTAGAAAGTGATATTCTAGGTAAAATATAAATATCGATACTTTTATTAAATATTATAGGTAGAAAATGATATTATAGGTTATATAAAGAGAAAATAACCTCAGTGACAAAAAATCCTAGATAATATACGATTTTGACCAACTTTTTTTGGATTTGCAAAAATGACCAACAAAATCGCAATGCGACTCTAATTCGTATTGCGATCCCTATCGCAATTCGTTGCATTTCGCGTTGCGATAGTTGAAAATCGCGTTGCGATAGTCTACAGTTGTCGTTGCGATTTTCCAAATTCGTTGCGAAAATTTGTTGTGATAGTTAAAAAAAAGATTTTGTTTCTTAAGAATTTTCTCTAAAAAGATAGTATCCGCGCGGACGTGTCGAAGACACGTATTACCACGACCACGACCACAACCACGACCACGATCACGACCACGGCGACGACCACGACCACGACCACGGCGACGAGACGGACGGCGGCGGCGGCGGCGACGAGACGGACGGCGCGGCGGCGGCGACGAGACGACGGCGGCGACGAGACGGACGGCGGCGGCGGCGGCGGCGACGAGACGACGGCGGCGGCGGCGCGCGAGAGTCCCCCTTGTTCTCTATCACTCAACAAGGAGTGGGAAAGCCAAGCCTTAAATACTATTCCCAATAGTGTTTCCATACTATGTGGGATTGAGCATTACCAACACTTGTTTCCAATACAATGTGATTATTCAGGAAACAATTAACAATCATGCACCTTAAAAACACTGAATCAGCAACCAATTGCATTAGTATTATACGATTAATATGTCATAATTAAAAGTCAATCTACAATCAATCGCGATTATTGCAATTTTAAGCAAAACATTCAAAAATAATATCACTATTTAAGGCTCAATCACATATAGTATTGGGAACAAGTGTTGGTAATGCTCAAATCCCACATAGTATTGGAAACACTATTGAGAATGGTATTTAAGGCTTGGCTTTCCCACTTCCTTGTTGAGTGATAGAGAACAAGGGGGACTCTCGCGCGCCGCCGCCGTCGTCCGTCCGTCTCGTCTCGGGTCGTGGTTGTGGTAATACGTGTCTTCGACACGTCCGCGCGGATACTATCTTTTTAGAGAAAATTCTTAAGAAACAAAATCTTTTTTTTAACTATCGCAATGAATTTCGCAACGAATTTGGAAAATCGCAACGACAACTGTAGACTATCGCAACGCGAAATGCAACGCGAATTTGCGATAGTGGAGATCGCATGCGAATTAGAGATCGCATTGCAATTTTGTTGGTCATTTTCGCAAATCCAAAAAAAATTGGTCAAAATCGTATATTATCTGGGATTTTTGGTCACTGAGGTTATTTTCTCTTATATAAATATGCCAATACTTGGATTATTGAGTGTTCCTATTCATTTGAAGGAAATAGGGATTAGGATTTTTTTTTTGTTTGGTTTGGGGACTTCGAATTGAAGCCAAGAAGGATTTGGGACTGATTATATAATATAATAGGTAGAAAATAAATATGGATACATGTATATAATATTATAGGTAGAAAATGATATTTAGGTTGTCTAATGTGCCGACACATTTTGTAGTGGCCATTCAAATTCTTTGAAGAAAACCGTTTACCACAGAATATTTATCTATATTTGTATATTGAATAAAGTGTATGTAACAAGTATTTGATTTGATTTGAGTAAACTGATATATGAAGGAAAAATGGAGTCAATGGTGGAAAAAATTGTTGGTGGCGCAGATGACTTTGAAATTGAAGCCGAGACTCGAAATCAACCAAAGGGTAGATAGTACTTCTAGTAAGTATCAATGTCTTTTTATTATTTGAAATGGTAATTGGATTAAGTATTTAAGAACTTTAAATTGATGACAAATTTTAAATATTGACAGTATGATCGAATGCAAAAGGATGAAGGTGGCGAACACATCGTTCGGTATGTAATTGAAATTGACATTGAGTATTATTTAGCGTAATGTATTGATTAAGAAACGTTTATGCTTAATATAGGTGAGAATGGTGTGTTGGAGAAATGAATTTGATGAGTGATGCTGATAAGGAACCTTACATTGCACAATCAAAGATGGATAGTGAAGAATACAAAGAATAGAGGAAAGCACATGAAAAGAATGTATTCATTAAACTGTAAATACGTTGATACCATATATAAGAACTATAACATTATATATTGTTAAAAATGTAGGTGTCGACAAGGTGCAATTAAAAGGATGAATTCATTAATTAAACACCTTAAGGAAATGGTCATGAATGTGCTGGGAAAATGGGGTTTAGATCGTTGGTAGGAGGAAGTGATCGATACGTCAACAAACAAGGACTATATGAAGCTCATTTGCGATGAAGGCTTGAAGGGTGAATTCAATTGGGCTGAATGTCCATTCGAGATTGATTGAATCAATAATCACCTTTAAAAGGGCAGCCAGAGATACCTCAAAGGGTGCATAGCAATCTTAGAGGTAATGAGTTGAAGAACGTTTTTGTTTTTTATTGATATAATAGTTATTATAAAATTATAAATTTTTATAAATGCAGGTTGCACTGTTCGTTTTTGGTTAGGCTGTGAGGCAGTGCCGGCTAATGAAAGAACCGGAGTGGCACGCATCCGTGCATGGGGGAAGGAAGAGGTGGTTATACCTCAAAGGTGCATAGCAATCTTAGAGGTAATGAGTTGAAGAACGTTTTTGTTTTTTATATAAAATGATAGTATAGTTATTATAAAATTATAAATTTTATATAAATGCAGGTTGCACTGTTCGATTTTTGGTTAGGCTGTGAGGCAGTGCCGGCTAATGAAAGAACCGGAGTGGCACGCATCCGTGCATGGGGGAAGGAAGTGGTTAGAGTGATGGCGAAGTTGAAGTTGGTAGACCGAGGAAACAAGAAAGGGTAATAAATGTAATTAAATAATATTAAGAAATAATCAATGTCTTAATATGTAATTTAATTTTGAAGGTTATTGGCAAGGTGGTAGAGGAGCAGAAGAAAAGAAAAGAGATGGTTGTAGTGGGGGATGACGTGAGGCAAACAGAGTAAATTCGATATTTTGATGTCTGAATTGGCTGATATAAAAAATCCAATTTGATATCATGCAAAGACAATAAAGAGTTGAAGAGAAACTTGAAAGAGTCGATGAGACACTTGAGAGGCATAAGGAAAGTGGAAGGAAAAATAGATGGAGTGATGAAAGGAGTTGAGGATGAAGTGGAGTGGTGAAGGAGGTTGTGGAATTGAGGAGTGAACTTATGGGGGTGAAGGGGTAGTTGATGAATACTTGGATGAGGGGGAAATTTAAGGGTGACATAAAAGAGATGAAGAGCTATGTAGAGTAAAAATACTATGAACTGAAAAAATATGAGAAGAAAGAGGGAGAAAGAAGAAAAGATGGAGGAAATGATGAGGAAGGATGTCGATGTGATCTATACACCGGAGAGTGTTATAGATGTAGATTTGGATTCGGAATGTCCTTCACCTCAGAAGAAGAAGCAAAGGTAAGTTGAATAAAAAAAACTTAATTTGATCTTTATCATGTTGTTGTGGCAAAAATTTGTATGCAAAATATAGGTTGAAAAGTCGGATATTCCAAGCGGAATTGATGACATCGAAGCTGCAATTGTGATTATTTATGGAATAGTGGTAAGAATCGGGGTAAGTGAATATATTGCTTTATGAGTGATATTTAAATATTCATGATAAGATATTAAGCAATGATTCTACAGATATTCTGTAATCTCAATGGGAAATCAATTCGCTAATGTATCCGACGTTGCAACGTTGAAGCCTACGGAATGGGTTGGCTGTGTGGTAACTAGAAAGTACAAAATGTTAAAACCTATTGATATGTTCTGATTGTGTAATTAATTTTGTTAGTTATTGATTTGCTCACCTGGACAGTATGCTACGATTCGAAAAAGTCACTCCGGAGGATTGGCTACCTTCCATATCACTTAGCGGTGAGTTAAATTAATAAATGTTGAAAAGTAGTGTTATAGACGGTAAATTAATAATAATTGTCGTGTAATTGCAGCAACAGGCGTTGGATGTCAACAACAAAGTAAGTGTTGAGAGTATTGCTACCTTTTGGGGTCCCATATTGGGTAACTATGTGAAATTCACCGACTATGAGAAGGTAAGATACCATACGAATTGCAAATGATGTTTTCAGATATAGAATGTTGAATTTTGTCAAATAGGGTGTGAAATTTGTTGCAGATCATGATCACAATAACTACCTTAATTTACATTGGTATCTGTTGGTGTTGGATATGGTAGATCATGTTGTAACAATATATGATAGTCTATTTACATCTGAAGCATCTAAACAGAGAGTAAATGATGCTAAGAGATTGGTATGTATGAAAGGACATTATGTAAATTATAATACATAATTTGTTTGGATATTAAATTCATATTTTTAATGCAAATGAAAATATTAGATAGTTATAATAAGAAACGCAATTTGGTATAAGAATGTGGATCTTTAGGAAAGTTCCCCTTGAAAAAGTTCAAATTTGTGGAGCATAAGATGAATGAGCAATTGAATGGGTATGAGATGTTATCATAAATAAAAAGTTTAATTTATACAGGTTTCATAATTGACATGTGTGGTTTTCAAATTTTGTAACAGATATGATTGCGGCATGTATGTGATGATGTGGATGGAATCGATCGGTTCTACAAGGGCAACTGGTGATTTTGTAAGTGGAATTAAAAATTCATTTGAGGTTAAATTATTAAAAGTCATAGATTGAATGTGTAGTTTACAATACTTAATGTACTGACAATTTGAATATAGGTTGTTGGAGAGTGGGATCGATCGCGAATATTAAACGATCTCGTAAGCCACAATCAAAATCAACTAAGACAAGAGATAACAAAAGCTGCCATGAGACACAAGAATAACAAAATGAAGCGATGATGTAAATGTAGGGTTAATTTTGTATAAGATTTATAATTTTGTATACGGTTTATAATTTTGTATGTGAATGTAATTATGTATGAGATGAGAAAAGTTAGCAGTAGGTTGTTGTACATGTTTCATATATACAGTAAGAGTCATGTTGATACTTACGATATATGGAGATCGTTGTCTACATTATTCCAAATGTCATCATAATTGTCATCATGTGTGGGACTGAAAGGTCATTCTATATTGAGGGTATGTACAATAACTACAAAATTCAATAACTTTAAAGTACAATGTAGTTGGTAAAAATAGACTTTTTTAATGAAAAATTAATAAACACAAAGATTTGTTTACAACATTTTGTCTAGTATGGTTCCCAAACGTAAAGTTTCCAAAAAATAGGTAAACATATGTGTCGATACATTTATAAAAAATATCGATCAAAAAAATATCGATCAAAAAAACATCGAAACCCATAATTATAATGTAATAGGTAATTTTGTAATATAACCGGTATAAATATACTGGATTTATGTGAGAATAGGTTTACATAATGTATCGACACTTTCTCATTTATGTCGATACTTTTTGTCCAGAATGAATGCCCAAAATGATGAACGCATTTGTGTCGATACATTTATAAAAAGTATCGATCCCAGAAACATCGAAACTCATAAATATAATGTAATAGGTAAATTTACAATGTAACCGGTATAACTATACGGTTTTATGAGAAAATATGTCTACATAATGTATCGAAACGTATGGAATTTGTGTCGATACTGTTTGTCCAGAATGAATGCCCAAAAGAGTGCACCCATAAAGTGTCAATACATTTAATAAAAAGTGTCGATCCCAAAAACATCGAAACCCATAATTATAATGTAATAGGTAATTTTGTAATATAACCGTATAAATATACCAGTTTTATGTGAGAATATGTATACATAATGTGTCGACATTTTTTAATTTTGTGTCGATACTTTTTTCCAAAATGAATGCCCAAAATGGTGAACGCGTAAAGTGTCTATACATTTATAAAAAATATCGATCCCAAAAATATCGAACCGATAATTAATGTAATAGGTAAATTTACAATGTACGGTATAATATACCGATTTTATGTGAGAATAGGTGTACATAATGTGTCGATACTTTGAATTTGTGTCGATACTTTTTGTCCAGAATGAATGCCCAAAATGGTGAACGCATAAAGTGTCGATACATTTATAAAAAGTTTTGATCCAAAAAATATCGAAACCAATAATTATAATGTAATAGGTAAATTTACAATGTAACCAGTATAAATATACTGGTTTTATGAGAAAATAAAGGAACATAATGTGTCGACACTTTTTAAATTTGTGTCGATACTTTTTGTCCAGAATAAATGCCCAAAATGGTGAACACATAAAGTGTCGATACATACATAAAAAGTATCGATCCCAAAAACATCGAACCGATAATTATAATGTAATAGGTAAATTACATTGTAACCGATATAAATTTACCGGTTTTATGAGAAAATAGGTGAACATAATGTATCGACACGTTTTAGATTTGTATCGATACAATTTTAAATATCGCGTGTTTTTTCCCCTTCATTATTTATAGATTATAATCGATACAAACTCCAAATAGACAAACCCTAAACCTAAAGGCAGAAGAGAACTCTTCATCTCCGACGAATATTTGCTTTATCATAACAGTGACGATAAGATATTCATGTAAATTTATCGTTATTTTATGGGTTTGATTGATTTCCAGATTGGAGTTTTTTTTCCTGAATGTGTTTGTGTTCCAATGTAATAGCATCCACACCCAAAATGGCTCCAAAACGTCAGCGTAAGAAGCGCGGTCTTTCTCAAAGCTCTTCTCAACCTAGGTCTTCTCAACCACAACCTCCTTCTCAAACAATCGCTTCTTTTGATGAAATCATATCGTTCGAAACTCTGAACTTTAGATCCGATACGGAGAAAGAAAGATGGCAGACGAGTTTTAAAGTAAGAAAGATTCGTCCCGAACGTGTCATTAACCTGAGTTTCTTGTTTGATGATAAATATACATTTAGTTTTAAATCCACATTTACATCTTGGGGTTGGCTTGAATTCCTTGGTGTAGAACCAAAATATTACTCCAACCTAGTTAGAGTCTTCTTCAACAATGTTTCCTTACAGCATGAGCCTAATAAAAGTAATATAATAGGAATTAATGCCCATGTCATGGGGAAGGATATATATATATATATATATATCTTCTGAAATTATTGTGGATGGTCTAGGTGTCGAGAATAAAGGGGATTCAGATGAAAATAATATAAATACTACAATACAACGGGTTGCTAGAAATAGCCCAATTCACCTAGATGTAGAGTTGAGAGTATTTCACAAAATGCTCACTTGGTATATCCGACCTAGTGGGGGAAAACATTTAACGCTTTGAGACAACGATTATTGGTGGATAACAAAGTATATATCCAAAACGGCTCCAAACATTGCTAAACTGATATTTAATGCAATTGTATATATGGTCACAAAGGGAGCAACAATTTCAACTTCACTACCATATGGATGTGTCATCACCCATCTGTTGAATAAGAAAGAAGTTGATTTTTCGCATGACGCCCCTGTTCAATTAACCCGCAAGATTGACATGTTATTTATTAAAAAAACGAGATATGATTTTGTTGAAAAAATCGGTTGGAAGCGTGTCAAGGAGGTCGGATTAGATTAAGAGGGGGAGAAAATGAACCCCATTGGCCATGAAGACGATCAACCAATTGAAGACACAATGATGGAAGAAGCTCCAGTTGGAGAGGATGTCACAATTAAGATGGTGATGGAATCCATGGTCAATTTTCGGGAGTATATTGATTCCCTTGTAAGTGGAGTGCGAGCTGATATTTCATCATTGCGCGATGAAGTCTCCATGTTGCATGACGAATTACGTCAATGACATCAAACAAGTTAGGTAATTAATTATTTATGTTTCTAAACATTTACACGTTCTGAAATGTATTTTCTTTTCTTTTAACAGATGTGGACAACCAAGAGGTCAATGAAGATGAAGAAGATGATGATGATGATTATTATTATTATGATTATGATTATGATGATCCAAACAAGCATATCGTGTCTGCAACGCCGCCTGCAAGAAAAGTTGTAATTTTTTATGTCAATGGTGTCCTTGCCTACTTCTCAAGATAGCCAAAAGGTTTTAATTCTGTTCTTTTGTATCCATTATTTTAATATATAAGTGTAAAAATTTAATCTCATTTTCTTCATGTTGTATATGTTGTCCTCAGAACAGGATTATATGAATTTATGCAGTTTTGTGTAGACAATTTTGTTGTTGTCATTTGGTCTTCCAAGATGAGGTTATAACTATTAACCAATTGCATTACTGTAGCCAAAATTGTTAATATACAATTAAATGTTAACATTCAAACTTGATTACAATATCAGGCATAACATTAACCCTGTACTTGAAAAGCTACCTTTAATGTCTGACCATTTTCTATTCACTTGGGTAAGATGAATCTCATTACAGTTTGCTGACTTTTATTTGTCTATGATTCCTACATATTTATGTTCGATTGTTTGTGAACAAGATCAAGCAAATTGCAAAACATACGATAATGTTACCTACTGTAAAGATCTCAATGATGTTTAAAACACATTTCATTATTTCAACGACCTAAATACACTGTTGGTCGATGATTCACCGGAAAAAATGATTTATAATACGGTAAGTTACATTTATGCAATATGTTTTTCCAGTTAAACAGGTGTTCATACATTGATTGATTAACAATTTATGTGTTTATATAGAAATACAATTACATATGTCCACATTCCTTTGACGCTGCTTCCCATTTGGGCGACAATGCTCTAGGTGTGACACAAATTTATTCATGCTTATGCGAATTTACTTTATTGTTAGTAAAATTGCACCTCATTAGTTTGATAATTGAAATTATTTATATATGTCCTCAAAAAAAGGTGGTAACATACAAGAGTATTTGGAAAATTTGTTGAAGGCGCCTAATGTTCCAGGCTTCGTTAGAAATAACCCTTTTTCATCGGATTAATTTCATTGTGGGTACATTATTTGAACATTGTTATGTATAAATTTCTTGTGTACGTATGTTTTGGTTTGATTATATTGTGTGTATATCTTCATTTGGATGGGATGGGTTGTGCATAACAAAACAATCTATCTATCTCTTCCATGTGAGTACTTTATTCCCACCATGTGACAAGTGTGACAACCCCATCAACTCACAACTCAGTTTTAAACTCAATCAATATTGTCTTTTACCCGCTTGATGGTTCATAACGTATGCTACTTGAACAATATAAATCAATTATGCAATTTCCATGTTCAATTTAACACTGCATTTCAAATTTATTTCATATGTAATTGGAGTTTGAATTTAAATTTCAATTTGAGTTTGAGTTTCAATATAAATTTCGGATTCACTATAAATACTAGCCCGAGCCTTTGTTTCATCCAAACAACAATTTACTTACTAGAAGCATCGGGAGTGTTTCAAATTTCATTTATAATGTAACAATTTACCTTTTTCAAAACTTATTAACTTAGCTAATATGAATGTTATCATTGATTATTCCATATTTGCTTCTCTGTATACAGATACATTTGAGGATTGTTGAAATATCAATACTAGTTATTAATGCATTTTACATCTGCGTGCAAATGTATTGAAACACATTATTAAAGAATTGTTTTCTATAATCTTCACAACAAAGTTTTCATACTTAGAAATATCGGTAACTTACAAACATGTATCGACCCATAAAGTTTCCAAACTTAAAGTTTCTCATAAAGTGTCGATATATTTTTAAATATATCGATCCCAAAAACATCGATACTGAAAAATTTACAATGGAACCAATATAAATATACCGGTTTTTTTGAGAAAATAGACATACATAATGTATCAAAACTTGTGGAATTTGTGTCGATACTTTTGATCTACGAGGAATGCCCAAATAGGGTGCACCCATAAAGTGTCGATACATTTTTAAAAAGTATCGATCCCAAAAATATCGAAACAAATAATTATAATATAATAAGTAAATTTACAATGTAACCAATATAAATATACCGGTTTTATGTGAGAATATGTGTACATAATGTGTCGACACTTTTGAATTTTGTATCAATACTTTTTGTCCAAAATGAATGCCCAAAATGGTGAACGCATAAAGTGTCGATACATTTATAAAAAGTATCGATCCTAAAAACATCGAAACCAATAATTATAATGTAATAGGTAAATTTACAATGTAACCAGTATTAATATACCGGTTTTATGAGAAAATAGGGAAACATAATATGTCGACACTTTTTAAATTTGTGTCGATACTTTTTGTCCAGAATGAATGCCCAAAATGGTGAACGCATAAAGTGTCGATACATTTATAAAAAGTATCGATCCCAAAAACATCGAAATCAATAATTATAATGTAATAGGTAAATTTACAATGTAATCAGTATAAATGTACCGGTTTTATGAGAAAATATGTGAACATAATGTATCGACACATTTTAGATTTGTGTCGATACTTTTTGTCCAAAATGAATGCCAAAAGGGTTGCAAGCATAAAGTTCGATATATTTTTAAAAAGAAACGATCCCAAAAACATTGAAACCGATAATTATAATGTAATAGGTAAATTTACAATGTAATCGGTATAAATATACCGATTTTATGAGAGAATAGGTGTACATAATGTGTCGACACTTTTGGATTTTGTGTCGATACTTTTAAATAACGCATTTTTTCTTCCTTCATTATTTATATGTAACGCTAAAAATCCCAAAATCGATAAACCCTAAAGGCAGTTCTCTTATCTTAATCTCTAACGAATACCAGCGTTCATAACAGTTAAGATCAGTCATTCATGTAAATTTATCGATATTATGGTATTGATTTCCAGATTAGACACTTTTTTCCCTTATTGTGTTTGATAGGTATGCTGTCGAAACCTTAATTTTTTAGAAAGTATTCAAAAAGAGGGGGTTATGTTTTAAAGTTTGCTGTTTGTGAATGGTTATAGGTTGCAAGTTCAATCTTTTTCACGAATATGATGACCTTCAAATGGAGCCCTAGCATATCAATATTGAAGAAAATCGAAAGCGACAAGTAAGTATCAATGTATTCATGTAATTGTTCTTGAAATGGTAATTGGATTAAAGTATTTAATCCAATTTAATTGATTCAAATCTCTACAGTCTGACTGAATGCGAAAGGATAAAGGAAGCTCATAATCATGTTTACAATATAGCCAATAAAACCCCTTGCATGGTCCAAATGGTAAGCTAGGAATTGGTAAGGCAAGTTTTTTTAAGGGTTTAGAGTTTAGAGCCCTCCAACGTAAGGAGTGCATGATTGAACATTACGTATAATAGTTGTATTCAGTTGTTGAAGAATTGTTCTTAATTTTATATAAGGATAGTTGTTATGATATACGTTCACGTTTCGGGACCAATTAGCTAGATGCGTGTAGTAGCCTATATCTTCGAGGCAGAGCACAAGAAATCTAGCACTTAAAGATTTACCAAGAGCGATAGATTTTGCTTTGAATGAAGACCGAACCTAGAATCAACTTTGGAATTATGCCTATCATGCTGAAGAGAACCTACTGAATAATAGGATTTGCACACAACTGCAAGTATTTTAAACCCTAAACCCAACTACTCACATGGAAAATTATGCAACAGAGACATCAATCATTTTATGGGAAATCCTGCATCTTTGTTATATAATTTTCCATGTGAGGAGTTGGGTTTAGCGTTTAAAATGCTTATAGTTATGTGCAAATCCTATTTTTCGGCAAGTTCTCTTCAGCATGGTAAGCATAATTGCAAAGTTGATTCTAGGTTCGGTCTTCATTCAGAGCAAAAACTACCGCTCTTGGTAAATCTTTAAGTGCCAGATTTATTGTGCTCTGCCTCAAGGATATAGGCTACTACACGTATCTAACTAATTGGTCCCGAAACGTGAACGCATATCATAACAACTATCCTTATATAAAATTAAGAACAATTCTTCAACAACTGAATATAACTATTATACGTAATGTTCAATCATGCACTCCTTACGTTGGATGGCTCTAAACCCTAAACCCTTAAAAGAAGCTTGACTTACCAATTCCTAGCTTACCATTTGGACCCCAGGTTTTATTGGCTATGCAGTCAACATGATTAACCTGGATAATCCCAGTTACAGAACTGATTCCGGCCATGATTGCGGGAGACTATACTCTACATATTGTTTGGCATTTATGTGATTATGCGGATGAAATATTAAACGGTCTCATAAGCCACAATCAAAATAGACTAAGAGAGGAAATTTTGTTAATGTAGGGTTAATTTTGTATAAGTTACATACGATTTATAATTTTGTATGTGAATGTAATTATGTATGAGATGAGAAAAGTTAGCAATAGGTTGTACATGTTTCTTATACACAATAGGAGTCATGTTTATACTTACGATATATGGAGATCGTTGTCATCACATGCGAGACTGAATGACCATTCCATTCCGTCTTCGAAAAAATCAGTTGATGTAGGTTATGCTTGTATTCAAACTGAGCTTGACTTGAGGACATGTTAGTTTGTTATGTCCTTCACCATTGCAGTACCCACATCACCTAATTTTCTTCTCGACCTTGTTTTTTGGTACTTATTTTCACTTGCGTTGTTTTCGTTGAGGGTCGCGAACGTTATTTACTACACTGCTCTGGTTGACTGAATCATTCAAACCAAACGAGTTTTCAACTTCTTCTATTAGTCTTTTCATCTTATCTCTTGCGATTTTGAAAGACGCGTCTGTCTTTGATGCAATGTAGCATAACCTACTTGACGTTGAACGTAGAGCAGCAAACCTTGCCATTTGCATCGTTTCTGGAGGCACATTCAAGTCAACATAATTGGGCGCAGAAGCCTTCGCATCCTTAGTCCATCTACTTTAAATCAAAGTCACGTGTAAATATGTGTAATCCAAGTGCTTCAAAATGTGAAGTTGATGGCGACATGGAAGTCCAACGGTCTCGAATTTTTTACAGGAGTAATTTAGGGTTTTCGTACGAGAACTAAAACTAATTTCAAATGTCCTATTTTTTCTTTGTACTTTGTCAAAATATAATGTTGGCATTCATCTGATAAGGACTAAATCTCTTCCTCAATCCAATACAATGTCTCCCGTTGAAGTTCATCTTGGAACGCACGAAAAGATTCGTGGGTAAAAATCTTAGCAGCATGGCTTTCAAGTTCGACCAGTTTTGTGATCTGGAAGGGCTTCGTCTGGGAACTTAAGTAATCCGCTTTCAACTTATTCAAACACATTCTACTAATTCCATCTTCAATTGTACGAACAACATCCAAATATGTCTTCTTGTTTCAGTGCAATCGCTAGTGAAGCATTCATAGACTCACACCTTTGTGTTGAGCAAATATTGGCAAAGAAATGATCAGTTAGATATGCTTGTGCCCATAAGTGTCGAGTACTTCCCTTCTCAATCACCTATGCTTTTTGACGTTGAATTCTGAAACAACCGAACACCATTGAATATCGAATTCCTCGGTTGTCTACCAGGAAGCCATGCGTTTTGAGAATGCTGCTGTAAATTTTGGGTCACCAATGTTAGCTTGTGCATTACGAGAAAGATGCCAAGAACATAATCCGTGCTTAGCATAAGGGATAACAGATTTGATAGCCCTCTGCATTGCCCTATCCCCATCGGTGACAACTGAAATAGACGATTTATTCATTATGGCTTCTAAAAAATTCTGTAGCACCCACTCAAAAGATTGCGACGTCTCATCAATGATTATGGCAGTGGCAAACACAATTGTGTTATGGTGATGATTGACACTGACAATAAGCATAATTAATCGACCATACAAATTATCTTTGTAGGTTGTGTCGAACGCAATTACATCACCGAAGCATGTGTAATCTGATCTCGATGTAGAATCCGACCAAATAAGATTATGCAACGCCCCTGATTTGTCTACCGAGTATGTCATAAAAAACCCGGGATCATCATGTTTCTTATAACCAAAGTAAGTAATAAGCGTATTCACATCCCCATCGACGATTTCCTTTGCTTTACCTCTTTGAAGTGCATTGTAGAGATCTTTATATGTAAATCCAACATTTTGATAGCCCTTGTCTGCTGCGTTAAATAGTTCATTACTTGTGACGTGCCAACACTGACCTCTTTTAATACTATTGCCTCGTCGATATCAGCCTTACTTACAGCTCTATTAGAACGCATAAATGGTGTCATAGCAGGTATGCATAATGCATGATTATGTTTATGATAAGACTTACTTATAACCTAGTGATCGTTTGTATTTGTTGTTGTAACTACGACTCTAGCCTTGCATCATGTTCTTGTGACTGGCGTATGAGCACGTTGACGATTAACAGTATTGCCTTTTGATACTCGAAACCCTTCTTTGGAACAACAAAATTCTTGTATCTTCACATTCCCTTCCACGTCAAGCCGTGTTGTTCCCTTACGTGCACTAAACCCATATTCCCGTGCGAATCCCTTGAAAAAGTACCAAACTTGGTCACGTGAAGAGAAGAGCTGACCAACTAATTTGTCATATTCATCAACATCATGTACTTCATGGTATTCCTCGGTTGGCTTAACATTGTCTGCATCAGTATGATCCATGGCAAAAAATTTGTTGTGCAAGTTCAGTGGTCCTGGAGTTGATGGAGATATAAGTAAAGGTTCATTCAACATGTTTTAATCGTGCTTTCAATAGGATGTGGTATTGGTAGTGGTAGTCGAAGGGTGAGTACAACATTAAATTCACATGACATATTTAGGTATGTACAATAACTACCTAAATATTCGTCAATACATTTTCTAAAAGTATCGACCCAAAAAACATCGAAACCAATAATTATAATGTAATAGGTAAATTAACAATGTAACCGGTATAAATATACTGGTTAATTAGAAAACAGGTAAACATAATGTATCGACACTTGTGTAATTTGTGTCGATACTTATTGTCCAGAATGAATGCTCAAACGAGGTACACGCATAAAGTGTCGATACAATTATTAAAAGTATCGATCCCAATAAAATTGAATCCGATAATTATAATGTAACATGTAAATTTACAATGTAACCGGTATAAATATATCGATTTTATGAGAAAATAGGTCATCATAAAGTATCGACACTTGTTAAATTTTTGTCGATACATTTTGTCCATAATGAATGCCAAACGGGTGCACGCATAAAGTGTCGATACATTTATTAAAAGTATCGATCCCAAAAACATCGAAACCGATAAATACAATGTGATAGGTAAATTTACAATGTACCCGATAGAAATATACCCGTTTTATGAAAAAAATATGTCTAAATAATGTATCGACACTCTTTAAGTTTGTGTCGATACTTTTTTCCAAAATGAGTGCCCAACGAGGTGCACACATAAAGTGTCGATACATTTAAAATTGTATTAATCCAAAAAACATTGAAACCGATAATTATAATGTAATAGATAAATTTGCAATATTACCGGTATAAATATACCGGTTTACTTATAAAATAGGTCAATATAAGCGCTACCTATTACATTATATAAGCGATACCTAATATATTATTGTACTTGATAATATTTCTGGTTAAATGCCTATTTTATTATATAATCGCTACCTATTACATTATATAAGCGATACCTAATATGTTATTGTACTTGATAATATTTCTGGTTAAATGCCTATTTTATTATATAAGCGCTACCTATTACATTATATAAGCGCTATCTAATATGTTATTGTACTTAATAATATTTTCGATTAAATGATATAACATAACCGGTCTAAATTTTAACCGGTCACTTGTTTAATCGGTCACGCCGGTTTTTAGGCACCATACAACAGAAGTTCCCGGGAAATTGGGAAGACTTCATTTATATGCAAACAAGAGAGAGAGTTAAGGGGAGCCATGAAATAAGACAAAATGACAATAATATCCTATCCTTGGAAGTTAATTGTACCACACAGACTCATACTATAACCCTCATTCTAAATTAGTTACCAAATATTTTTTAGTTTTAATTTCATCCTTCAGTAATAATTCTTTTTCTAAATTAGTCCTTAAACTTTTGAATATTCTAATTTCATCCTCAAACTATGAATCTTACTCAAAAGCGTTATCTATTGATATATGAAAATCATGTCTTATGTTAATAAAACCATTACTATAAAAATTATTAATTGTCATATAAACATTTATGTGTATGATGTAACTAATTTTTTAATCAATAGAAAATTTGATTAGCATATATCGATAGTTTAAATATTAAATAGAAATATTTTAAATTTTGAGGATCAATTTATATTGAGAAATAAAATTTAAGAATAAAATTAGAACACTAAAAAATTTGAGAACCAATTTAAAATGAAAGTATAGTTTAAACTTCACTGTTTAAAAATAATAAATTGTTAAAATATAATAATATTTATATATTTTTATAATTTAATTTGAATAAAATATTATTTAATATAATAATTCGAGTCGGAACAAACTTTTTAGATGTTGACAAGTCTGGTCCAAGCATTAGGAGGGTCAATTTATCCTTAATGGGTTTGCGACCCATAAAAATGGATTTATACCCAACTAGCCCTTCTAGATTACACAAGATTCTAGGCCTTTGTTTTCGGGCTTTTGACATGTTTCTGTTGTAATCGTTTTCTTCTTTCTTTATTTAATTTTTTTTATTAAAAAAACACAACTCTCTAACTATGTTTTTTAGGGGGAGTTAGATTAATTATATTTAAGATATCATAAAATTATATAAAATTAGAAACGTTAATAATTTATATTACATAAATATTTTTGAAATAATCATCTAATATCTAAGTCATTGATCAATTAATATAAATTCTTATATTATAGGAGTTTATTATAAGACTATTCATCTTAATCAAGTTTGTTTCTCTTACAACGTCAGACTTTAACCTATTATTGTTATTTAACGAATCTAATATTTAAGCTTATTAGAATAATCGTTAATTAATTAATGTTATATAAATTTTTGTTTATATATTTATATTATTTTTAAGATTATTATTTGATACATTGTTATATAATAATAATACTTCCACACAGATTTTAAGATGATGGTATGTGTTTTATTTATTTATTTATTTTTAATTTTTTTAAATAAATATTTTTTATAATCTTAATATTGTTTATAAATTACTTTTTTATTTTCGAAATATCAAATAATAAACTTCAACTGTCATGATCTATATAATTTATATTAAAGTGCTCATATAAAATAAATAATTAAAAATATTAATCTAAAATAATCTTGGTGTGCCGGTTATTCATAACGGGTGCGGTGCTCTGATTTTGATTTTATTTTAGATAAAATGAGGACTCGTCTCTCTGCATGGGCTGCTCATTCCTTTCCTTCATCGGACGTGAAACCGTTGCTAAATCAGTTTTACAAGTCATTCCCGTCTACTTTATGCAAACTTCTCTGCTTCCCAGAAAGGTTCGTCATGACATCGAAAAAATCATCAGGAGTTTTGTTTTGGGTTCCTCTCCTACTTTCCCGAAGATACCTCTCATCAGCTGGGAAAAACTTTGCCAACCCATTGATTGTGGTGGTCTCGGCCTCCGCTGAACTCATGATTTTAACAAGGCGTTTTTAATGAAGATTGCCGTAGCCTTAATCACTAAGCCTGACTGTCTTTGGATCCATCTTCTGAGACAAAAGTATAAAATCAATGAACGGAGAACAATTCTATCCGACGTACCTCTTGTTCTTCTTTGTGGAGATCGTTATCTAATTTTTGGGATGAATTTCGATCCAACATGGCTTGGACTGTCGGCAATGGCTCGTCTATTAAAGTCTGGGATGATATTTGGCTCCCTTTTATTGGCCCTTTGCGTGATTTTGCTCTTGATCCCACGATCCAAGCCAATTTCCCTATTTCAAAGACATTACGAATGCTAATGGATCATGGAATATTCCCTTGATCTCCACTCTTGTTTCAACCGATGTTGTTCCTCATATTACCAGCATTCGATGCCCTACTACAGGTGATCTTGCTGACTCCCCTGCCTGGAGATGGAATAATAATTTCTCCATAAGCAATGCCTATGAAAATCTCATGCAGGCCAGCTGGGAACTTGTTCCACCCATTGGAAGACTATTTGGAAGCTCCTTGTTCCTCAAAGAGTTTGGTTTTTTCTTTCTCTTACATTCAAAGAAAAATTGCTTGCTAACTCTAAGCGGCATCGTCGTTCCCTAGCCAGCAATGTTGTCTGCTCTATTTGTGGTGCTAGTAATGAATCTATGATTCATACGCTTCGAGACTTCTTAATTGCTCGGAATATCTAGAACATCGCCATGCCTGGTCAACTCACCTTTGATTTCTTCACCCTCGATATCAGAAACTGGATCCTTAGCAACATCAAACAGACGTCCATCTGTCCCACTTCTAACGCATGTTGGAACATTTCTTTGCAGCTCTTTGCGGTCTTATTTGGAAAACTCAAAATGTTGCCATTTTACAAACACTTGGCACTCTCCATCAGCTGTTGTTCATCGCAGCTTTATTTGGGCTCGACACTACGAAGCAAACAGCCACTTTCCGGCACAGCCGGTTCCCTCTATCCCATCCAATGCCGCATTTCAATGGACTCCACCACCTTCGAACTGGATTGCTTTAAGCACTGATTGATCGGTCTGGTTACCTACAGGCAGAGCCACCATTGCTGGTATTTTTCGAGATAATTCTGGTTCTTGGCCGCATGGTTTTAATCGTGCCATTGGCGTCGCCGATCCTCTCCAATCTGAGCTTTGGGCCATCCATGACGACCTTCACCTCGCCTGGCACCTCGGTTATGAATTTGTTCAGGTTCAATCTGATTGCTCTCGTGCTATTTCGATGCTTAATGCAGTTGTTCCCCTCCGGAGCTCTAGCCCTCTTGATAGAGCCATCATAATGCTTCAACAACGTGCTTGGGCTGTTGAGTTCGTTTGGATACCTCGTGAAGCCAACAGCACAACTGATGCTTTGGCCAAGACGACTCCCCAATCCTCTTTCGAGCTGACTCACCACAAAAGCCCGCCTGCTCTTTTGCATGATCTTCTTCACAGAGACAGAGACGGTCCCCCTTATTGTAAAACTAGGCTTACATAGTCTAGTATTGTTTATTTCCACTACTATTTAAAAAAAAAAGTAAGCTATTTAAACTATTCATTTTTATCCGTTTTAATATTTAAATTTTTAATTTTTTAAAATAATTCATTTTTACTACTAAAATTGAAGTGTTGAAAAAATTGAAAATTTAGGTACCAAAACACGTTTAGTACCTAAATCATACTTAAGTTTTGAAAAAAAAGAAAATTTAGGTACTAAAATTAATAGTTTAGGTACTAAACACATTAAATTTTTAATGAAGGGTATTAAAATAAAATAAAAACTAAAAGTTAGATATGATTTAAAAAAAATGAAAGTTTATATACTGAAACGGATAAAAACTAATAGTTTATATACTAAACTCGTAATTTACCGAAATAATGCAGAGTAGATAAGATTGTCAACTGGGTGGGACCTGCCAACTCAGCATATTCTGTCTTAAAGTTAACTTTTTGAGTTTTCGACTTAAAAAAGAACACGTGCCAAATAAAATATTGTAGCAAATAGCCAAAAGAAACCCGTAACTTAAGTTGAAAGTTATATTGATAATTATAAATTAAAATAGGGTAAATATAAACTTTTTTATATCTAATCTTGATATTTATGTGTGATGTAGCACTCAACTCTTTATTTTATGCAATTAGGTACTTTTCTTTTAATGGTGCGATTAAATTCCTAACTTTTAATCGTCGATTTTAAGTGGATTTTATGAAAAATTAATTTAATGAGAAGAAAGAGAAACGAAATATGAATGTTTTGATATCAATCTTGTTGCGAATAATGATTATTGTCGAGCAATGATTCATTACTTGAGGAGGCTCGAAGAGTTCAATGCACAAAACGGACTCATTCAAAAATTTAGTGAAAAATCAAAACACCCCTAAAGTTTAGTGTCTAAACGATATCACTTTAGACATCAATAATAATAAAAAGATATTGTTTTGTCCACATCATCACATTGTTTGGATTTTAACAACACATTGTTTGGATTTTAACAACACATTGCTCTAATTAAAGCCAAAACTAAAATTCAATGCTATGATTAAAACAATCAAAAGTTTAGTGATATATATTATATATCATCTAAAATTCAGTGGTATATAATGTAGTTTCTTTACTACCTTTTATTATTGGCATAATTGGTATATGCATAATTGGCATGAATTGTGGCACATGAAGTATGTGTCAGACACGGTTTCTTTACTATCTTTTATTATTTTGTTTTTGCAAAAATTCAGCAAATTTTCGAA
This sequence comes from Hibiscus syriacus, assembly GCF_006381635.1. Lineage (NCBI taxonomy): Eukaryota > Viridiplantae > Streptophyta > Magnoliopsida > Malvales > Malvaceae > Hibiscus > Hibiscus syriacus. The sequence continues at coordinate 1,111,878 of NW_024063096.1, forward strand.
CCATAAACTCCCACGAAAACGAAAGGAAAATACCAGAGAGAGAGAGAGAGAGAGAATTGTCTGAAAAATATCTGTGAAAGAACTGGGAAGCTTGTTTTTCTCCTGAGACAAATCACTCGGCATTTGATTGGAAATTTCGGTCTGATTTCCTATTTTTTCATCAACTTTCTGTCTGTAAGAAAATTTCTTTGTTCATGTTTCTTTCTATTCCGGACGGCACCTTCACAATTTGCAGAGATGCAGCCGGCATCGCTGGTAATATAACCTTCCTTCTTTCCCTTTTCTCTTCTTCTGAAACTGATTTATTTCCCTAATTACACTGATCTGATTACAATTTTGTTAAGTTTTCTTGTTTATTTGATTGCATCCAAAATGACCCATCAATCCATTCTTGAAGATGAACTGATCTGATTACAAAATTTTTCATTCTTTTATCGAGTTGAAAGTAGGGCGAATATAAATTCGACTTTAACCAAAAAAAATTGTGTTAGTGTTTGTTTGTTTATTTTTAAAAATATCCATATTTATTTTTTATAAAATTGTTTGTGTCTAATTCGTTCAGTTTTCGTAGTATATTTATTTATATATTCGTTTAACGTTGGTAAAATTATACGTTTATATGATTCTAGTCTCTAGGCAATCAACACTTTATTTTAAAAAATCAAAGAAAAATGGTAAAATTATGGTACTAGTCCTTAAGCTCAAAGTTTTGCAGTTTGAACTCTAAAATTCACCTTGTATTCAATTTAATCTTCACATTCATAAATATTTAAAATATATAAAAAATTAACAGTTAAAGGCTAACTAGGTAAACAAGCCGATAAATGAATTTATAAACGAGTTAATAAACCAATTTATTCATTAATATAAACGAATCGAATATGCCTCTATCATTGTTCTTTCGCTTATTAAATAAACATAAAAGTTTTGTTCATTCTTAATTATGTAACATAATACATGAACATAGACAAATATTATATGAATAGTTCATCGAACGCTTAGTTTATTTATACTCCTAGTTGAAAGTGACCCATTAGGCCAAGTATTCATCTGGTATTCCTTTGATTCTTCAATCTGATATCGGTCCTTGTTTATTACAGGGAACATCTTTGCTTTCGGGCTGTTTGTATCGCCCATGTATGTTCTACTTGCCAAGTACTTGTAATCCAAGTTGTGAGAATTATCCTCTAATTAGTTCATGTTATTGCTTTTTCCTTAAACTTTTCAGACCCACGTTTAAAGAATTATCAGAAACCAGTCCACCGAGAGCTTTTCTGGGTTGCCTTATGTATATGCACTCTTGAACTGCTTGATCTGCACCTGGTATGGAACGCCGTCGGTATCTTATGACAATGTGCCGGTTATGACGGTTAACTCCATCGGTTCGGTTTTTCAAATAACCTACATTGTCGTCTTCATCGTACACGCCGATAGAGAGAAAAAGGTTATCATCTAATTTGAACTTGTATGTATTTGTTGTTGCCGTTTATTTCTTTCTTTAGAGCACTATATTTGTATTGTTACCTAGACTTAAGATTAAGTGTCGGATATGGGGAGTAAGAAAAAAATGATAAAAATTGCATAATATTTGATTAAATAGTTATTTTGATTTTTTTTAATATTTTGACCTTTAACGTTTCATTTTGTGACAAAAAGATTTTTAGGTTAATAGAAACTATTAGTTAACAAATAATTAACACTCTAAAATAGTGGCATTTTTTTTCTGAAATGAAACCTTATGCTCTAGAAAAAAGAATGAGGGTTAAAGCGATTATTTAATCTAACGTTAGGGCCTTTTTGTCCTAAAATGAAGTGTAGGAGGTTAAAATGTTCTAAAAAATAATTATTTAATCAAACATTAGAGACATTTTTTAACATTATGCTAAAAATAAAGATAAAAAAATTTAAAGATTATTTAAAGTCCACTAAAACGATGTTGTTTTCTGACTTTGGACAAATTATAGTTTTAGTCCCTTAGCTTTCATATGTATTTCAATATCATCCTTTTTGGTATAATTAATTATAATTTTGACCCCTTTTTTATATGTACTTAAATTGTGTCGATGGCAGATTAGGATGCTGGGGTTGCTACTTGCAGTTTTTGGCCTTATGGCGATCATAGTTGCTGGGAGCTTACAAATCGCTGACCGAGGAACAAGATGGGTCTTCATCGGCTTATTAAGTTGTGCTTCTCTCATATCAATGTTTGCTTCCCCATTGTTCATAATCGTGAGTTGTTCGATCAAACGCACTTTTCATACATTCGAATTTCGATTGTTTTCGAAATTTCTTAAGCTTCTAATGACATGATCTTTGTTCCCAGAATTTAGTAATTCGAACGAAGAGTGTCGAATTCATGCCGTTCTATCTCTCGCTCTCGACGTTCTTGATGAGCACTTCGTTCTTCCTATACGGCGTCTTTAACTTCGATGCCTTTATATACGTAAGCCTCCTCGATCGACGATGACGACTTCTTATTTTCGATTTAAAAGTTGTTGGTTTTGTGCAGTAACATCGCCTCTTTGTTTTTCAGGTTCCGAATGGAATCGGAACTGTTTTGGGGATTCTACAACTCGCGTTGTACTTCCATTATAAAACAAAGTGTATCGAAGAATGCAGAGAACCACTCATGGTGTCACATGCGTGACTCTTGCTTCTTTTTTTTTCGGAAAGTTTTTTGATGTTGTGACCGGAATCTTGATGTATGGTATAGTTTGCCGTATTGTTCGGAGCGTGTTCCGATTCTTTGTCCGAACAAATCTGTTTGCCGGCAGTCCGGGTTAGAACGAACTAGGTCTAGGATATGTATGCAAGAGTGATGCAGAAAGTGATTTCGGTTTTGAGATCAACTCGATTATGCATTACTAGATGGATGTTCTTTCATTGTATAAATTCCCAACCGATGTCGTTTACGAAAGAATTTTAGAAAATTTTTCAATACTAGATGGTGTCGATGATCGGATATGTGTTGAAATACGAATGCTCGGAAATGTTTTGGACATTAATACCCCAAGAAAAATGAAGGGGGAAAATAATAGATTTTTTGGACCGTTAGATATTATTTTCCGGTAAAAATTAAAAGTTTGAATAATGAAATTATGATTTAATATTCTACTTTGGATGCCTTTAGAATGATATATAATATGCGAAAGATGATTAAATAATAAATGAAAAATTTGATCGTCAAATTAAATGAATTTTACCTCTTTGAGTTAGAATCCTGACTTAGTTCCTAACTACGAACTCGGTGCAAATCATTCCAATCGAGATCAGGGGCCCATACAACATGGGCGATACAAAATGTCTAAATCGATTAGATCTAAATTGGTCCTCAATAGAATCTTGGTTTCTGGTGGTTCACTTCATTTTCCTGTCTGTTAGTTTCTTATGTTTTCATTTGACACCTTTCCGGTTCCTCTCTTAAGGTTTAAAATATTTTATAACATCTCCTTCGGAGTTAACACCCGTTGTCACATCCTCCACACAAATTCTTTTGAAACTTAATTATGATCTTCTACGCGTATGCTCTTACGAAAGATTTTCGACGTAAGTCAATTTTCTCTCAAGTGAATCACGAAGTCCCTGAAAAGCTGAAACCCTCGTCCTCTAAAGGTCTCTTGAAGTCTATAAAAATTATACAATATTTTAGATGAGTTTATGTTTCAGATTAATATTTTATATAATAATATTATTTATATTTAATTATTTTTCAGTATATGTAGCACATGATACAATAAGTTCTAGACTAACAGAAAGTTGAATTCATAAGGTTTCCCGAAATTAAATTAAATGTTGAGGCCAGTACTAATCTTTTCAGGATCAAAGTAAAGTCCGAACTAAAAAAGGATACGACTCTTCAAAGATTTTTGTAATCGAAATTGTGTTTTGATTTATTTTTGTTTCGATATTCGAGGCCTGATAGAATAATTTGTACAAAACTGATAAAGAAAAAACTTCAATTACATCCCTGGAAAAACTTTTCTTTGTCACGACTAGTTGAGTAGAAAAATTAGAGAAGGTCCCTTAGTGTTGTTCTCACCACTGCAATGGATTTCCCCTGCAAGAACATAACCAAGGTTGGGTTAGCATACAATTGGTTGTAATCGAATCAAACTCGAAATATAAAAACTTCGAGCTAGATCAAATTTAATATAAATTGGGTAAAAAAGTTTGATCCCAACAATATTTAAATTCAAAATCAAATAGTACGATGGAGTTTGAATTAAGATTTTTCGATTTTAATTAATTAAAAAACTCGATTTTACGTAAGAGTTATTTGAACTAAAATGAATTCAAATAAAAATTATTTTTTATATTATTTAATTTATATTAATCGATCAATCATCATCGAATACCTATATTATTCTAAAGAGTTATTTGATTTCAACTAAGGGAGAATAATGAAATCACCTGGTGATCGTCTCCCTGGTCGGAACTTCTCTCGATGGAATCATCAAGCAACTGTCCTCTTTCATCGTACAAAATCAATCCGCTAAACCGCGGCAGCTCGCATTTCTCCCCCATAAGTATCGGCCGTTGCCACACCGGCGACTCCGAGTTATGGCTCCGCAACCCCACACCACCTTCGTACTCTTCCAATCCAAGCAACGGCGGCTGCCTCTCCTCCCACCTGAAGCTCCTCTCCCGCCACCGTTTAGCCCCACTCCACATCACCGATCCCATCAAAATTCTCTTCGAAACCCAACCACAACTCGGCTCACACCATTTCGCATTCGTCGGACAATCCGACACCGTGTCTCGGTCCGACACCGGCTTCTTCCGAGCCTTCTTTCTGAGAAACGCGGCAGCGCAAAGCCCGACGATGGCGGAAGCAGCACAAACGACGACAATCACAGCTTCTTGTGTTGTGAGTTTCCATTTCTCCTCCAAACTCCATAAAGCTTCCATCGATTCTCGTCGTAGAATCACACAGGAAGAAGGAAAAGGTTAAGTGAAGTGAAACATATATGCATGTACGGTGGAAGATACGAGAAAATAATACAAATACGAACAAAAGTATGAATATATTAAAATTTATATGATATGAATATTGGAATTTAGATGATGGTTCGTGAGTTTTCACATGAGGACCACCGCTGGTTCGGGGATGTGACCTATTGACTTCAAGTTTCAATGGTGTTTTAGCCGTTGGGAATTACAATTGCACCGTTTTAGAGTTTATGAGTAATAATGGCAATTCACGAGGCATGCAAATTTGGAATGATAGCTTATTTTATCATCTCCTTTAATATCATTGTAAGGTTTCAAAATTAGAATGTATAGGATGGTATTAATGGTTAAAAATTATTTTATTTTAAAAAATTTGAGTTTGATCAGTTGTGTTTGTATATTATGTATATATTATTTAAACTAAAATATTAAATAAATAATATATTATAATCATTTCTGATTATAAAAAAATGTAAAAATGTTATTAATTAATTATCTAAAAATTATAGTTAATCAATATGGTACGAATGTAATAACATTTAGATATAAATTACAAATTATTTTTTAAGGGTAAAACACACCCAAACATCAAGGGTGTATTCGGTTCGGTATGATTTTTTGATAAAATATATGTCGAATCATCTTTTATAGTTCTAAAAAAACAAAACTGAAATTGAATGATATAAAAACTGATTTTTTTATTAGTTTGATTTGATGCGATTTTACAATTTTTAAATGTTCACTATTTTTCAAACCCAACGTTCAAAGAAAGCAAACTTCAAACTTAAACTGAGTGTAAACACACTAATTTAAATTAAAAAAAAAATAATATTACTAGATTTAAGATTTTATTTTTTTAAATTTATCTCATTAAAAAATCAAAATAAATTTGATTTGGATTATTATTTTTTTCTTTTTCAAATAAATTTGATTTGAAATAAACGAACTCCGTATACAAAACATGAAATCAAATTAAATTATCTAGTTATTGATGTAGACAATTAGTTTTACCCAAGCCATCATCGGGAAAATTAAGCAGCTTTGTATGAGATTTTTCTACAAGAGCTGTGACACTGTTGGTGCTAGGGTTAGCTGAAAGCAGGTTTGCATTTTTGAAATCGGAAGGGGGTTTAGGATTCAGAGATATGCAAAATTGGAATAAGGTGTGTATGGTTCAGCTTATTTGAAACATTTTGGCTGGGGAAGGCTCGCTTTGGGTGACCTGGCTGAATGCTATGTATTCAAAGTAGTTAATTTTTGGCTGATTATGAGCAATGTAAACACTAGCTGGATTCTTAAAAAGTTGCTGAAACTGAGGGATGAAGTCCTTCCCTTAGTTGCTGCAACATATTTAAAATTAATCAAGGTGAATAGGATATGGTCCTTTATCCGATGTGAGGGCGTGAAGGCCTCTTGACATAACAAGCTTAGCTGGTTTTCCTTTCATGCGCCTAAGCATGTTGTTATTTGCTGGATGACTATTTTTGACAAATTTCCTACAAGAGACATGCTCTTGCGCATGGGAATAGAGGTAAAGAGGCTTTGTGAAATTTGTGGTAGTGAATTAGAAAGCAGGGCACCTGTTCTTTGATTGCTTGTTTTCAAGGGATATATGAAGTGGGATTTTTGCTCGGTGTAAGCTTTACAGAAGGGTGTTGTACTGGGAAGAGAAGATGGGTTGTTTGCTATCTAAATGGTAAGTCTCTAATTACTTTTAACCTTAAAATAGCTTGGAAAATTCATATATATTGTGTTTGGGAGGAGAGAGATTTTAGATTATTCAGGGGTGTTTGGAGGGATAAAAGGGAGATCTTGAATTCTATTTGTGAGATTGTTAGAATAAAACTTAGGGGTAAGGCCATTGACAAAATGGATTCTGTAAATAAGGATCATTGCGAGAGGAATGGGGTATTCTTTAGTGTCCTGTTTGCGATTCTCTTGTGAGTTATTGGATATATGTAGCAGGTTTCTGCTCTCTCTTGGATAAATTGAATACAAAGCTTATCAATAAAAGAAAAAAATTCAAACAGACCTAATGATCGAATGACGTAATAACCTAATGATCGAATGACCGAATAATTGAATGATCGAATGACCTATTAAAATCCACGGCTGAATAGAGTAGCAATCGTAATTATCACAAATATGAAAGTTTTTGTACTCGTTGCAGACCCAGCGATTTTCAGAAACCAGTAGAATACAGCAATGACAATGCTGCAAGTGAACCATGATGAAATTCTCCATTGGACAAACGGTCTCACCAAGCTGAAAGGAATATAAAAGAGGGGGAAAACAGAATACAACCAGTTAAATCTTAGGTTCATGACATAAAGAATCCAAGAAAAACTCTAAAAAATGACCTAAGATTTAACTGGTTAAGTCCCAGCTCGTGAACAGAGGAACGTACGTCCTGTCCATGTGCATCAGTATGTCTCGAATCATTTACAATGCCTTGTTGAGGTCATTCCATTTCCTGTTCAGCTCTTCAAGAAACAAACCACCCCGAGCAGCCTCTATAGATTTTGATATTTCTCTGAGATGAGCAGTCATAGTTGTAACCAGCCCAGGCCCCAGAGTACAGCTTCTCACCAAATTTGTGCAAAACCATGTTGTAAGCATTCCTGAATACACATGAAAAAAGAACAATAACATACAAAAAGACCTTTTATGAATCTATTCAAAGAAATAAGGACCATACAGATAAACACTGAATACTTTTCATAAATCGCACAGAAACGCTGAATACAACCTGATATTTACAGTCAATCAGACCAATACATTTCATGACTCAGATAAACACTGAATACTTCAACAGTACTTTGTTTTACATTTGGTTATGTAATAACCAAATTTAAGAAGTCGGAAAGGATAAACTTTTAAAGATTGTAATGTCAATAATGGGCTATAGTAGAAATAGTTTAGACAAGTAATACTAATATGTGGATACTTCTTTTGACTAGATATCTGTATCCCATTCTCAATTTTTCTTATGTGGGTTTTCCCAGTTCAATAATAAGTCCTAAAACCTATCATTTAGAACTTTGTGACAATCTAGCAACAATAAATATCTCGTAGATGCAAGCATACTTGATATTAACATAGATTCTCGTCTTTATTGGTAGAGCAAAGCCGAAGGGATGATTTGCAACCCCTTGGCTATGTGCTTATGCATTTCCTGAGAGGAATATTGTGCGTGGCGACCTGCTTAGTTCATTTAGTGGCACAATTTCTTTGTTTCAACCTTCCCTGGCAGGGCTAAAATATGGTACCAAAAAAGCAAAAAAGTGATTAGATTAGTGAAATGAAAGTATCTACTTGTGCCTTCCTTAGACTAGTGTTTGTATGAGTTTAGATGATTTTTGTTCCTCAGGTAGGTAAGGGAATTGAAAAGTGTCAGGTTACAGGGGCTGTAGAGCCCTGTGATCATCAAGGTAAAGCTTTTGGCCGCTCGAAGGCGGAGGGTGGAACTTCCTCAGCTGCTACTTTCGCCACCGGTGTCAGTCACTATTATATTGTAGGTATGAACGAACTTCACTTGGCCTAGGTTACCACAGAATTCCTTTATTGTTCACTTATGCGAATTTTTAGGATTGAAAATCAAAACCTTGCCAAAATCTAACTGATAAAACCAGTTGAAGCATATAAGCTTCAAGTTTTATTAATAATATTTAGTTTCACACTGGAATCGGCTTTATTTTCAGTGAAACATAGTATATAATTATACATGTACATATAAAAACGGATGGACTAATCGTCAATCCATGCTCAATAGTCATCATAATTGACTAATTAATTAGTCAATCAATCATGCTTGTGCTCTATATCAGCACGTCTTACTTCAAGTCTTCCTTCAGGAGTCTTCTCAAGTGTATAAGGCATATAGGTTCCAAGAATTTTATCCCATATGTCAAAGTAGACAGAGAAGTTGTATTTGGTACCATAAAGCTGATGGTGGACATCATGGTATGCAGAATTGTTGCTCAACAGGTTAAAGGGATTTCCAGGAAGTTTCATCCCGCAATGATCATCCACTACTTTAATGAGGGTAAACGAAACGAAAAACGTGCTAGTTCGAGGAGACATGCCAGAGAGGAGTACGGCTAATGTCCCACCCATGGTGTCCAAGATCCCCTCTATCGGATGCATATAATGTCCTCCAAATGAATAAGGAACAACCAGCCGGTGATGTGGTATATGAATGTGTCGGTATAAGAATTTGTTCTGATGCAAGTACCAGTGCACAAAAAACGCCCATGTATCGATAACCAGCATCGCTATAATCACTTGCTTAACTAAAGCAAGCATGGTTAAAGGTTTCCTTGGAGATGCCTCTCCATCCTTTTCTCTTATTGCCTGCAACAAAAACAAGTAAAGTCATACAAATCGAAAACGGTGGTGCTCTAATATCTTGTAATCTCTGAAACTTAAAATCTCAAAACAAAAACTAATTACTACTCATACCGCGAATATGAAGAGATTCATAACAATTGACATGATTTGATGGATAACAACAGCTTTGAAGACTGCTTTCCTAGACACCAGATTCTTCTCCTCCTCTTCTTTCTTGGAATGCAATTTGTACTTGTCCAACTTCGACTCGAACACCACATAAATCCCTGAATATATCCAGTAAACCGCATACGGCACCAAAGTTGCCAGCAATTCCTCTCTTGTTACCAAAGCCATCCCAGCTTAATTGCCCTTTCAATTGTTGAACTCTAATAAATAGCAATGGAAATGTCTCTGACTTGTCCAAGTACACTACGCAGTAGTCTACTTATAGTTCGTACTTGATAGTGACTTGAGTTTTGGAAATGTAACTGGAGCACGGAATAAGGAAAAAAAATGTATATTCTGCATTAATTGTGAACCATTCAAAAAAAATAAAAAATAATAGACAGGTTAATATATACGAGGCACCCTCAAATATAAATATAACAAATTTAACACTTAAATCAAAATAATAAAAGAAAAATCAACCAAGTCAAATAATTTCACCGTAACTTGTATCAATTGAATACTCAGACTTGCAGCTTTATTTATTTGTTTATTGTAAAGCACTTTCAAACAAAGTTCTTCAAAGCATTTGCACCACAAAAGAAAAAGAACGGGGGAGTGGGGAAAAGTATATCTTTACGAATCGAAGTGGCTATCATATCATTTCCTTGTTTTCAGAATTGATTGATAGACCACCTCGCTGGCATCTCTTCGTATTTACACGTACTCACTTATTGCGACTCTTTTAACAACTCGTTTGCTAATCACAATTTTAGTATAAATTAAAAAAGATAAATTACTAACGATTGATGTAATCTATTTTTTATACCTTTTAAAAAAATTGAGTGATCCATATCCCGAAGACGACAGGATTAAGACGCCGCTAATATTAAACTAATCAGCAGACCACTATTATCTTTCTTTAATAGATATTGGACCAAGTCATTTATGACGTTTTCTAGGGACAATTTATTATACTTTGGGAGATGAACTTTGAAAACTTGAAGCTTTTGCTAGATATAATCTACGAAAACTCTCAACACTCCATCGACTAAGGTCTTTAGATAGACTTATCGATTTACCGAAACTATCGAGTAACGCACATCTTTCAAACATGGACCACTTCGTCAAACACAATATATATACAAGATCTCTAACAAGTTATCGTAACATACTGGAACAAAATTTAAGATTTAACTATTGTCAATTTATAGATAGCCATTATTATTATATTACTGATATCATCATACTATGATAACTACAAATACTCATTAACACGATCGAGAGAAAAAAAACCTTCATAACCTTGTTGATATAATATTCTTCTTTTTCCTCATCATCAATTCTCATCTCTGTAAAAATACAGTCGAACAATTATCCTCTCACTAATTATGACTTTCTATTTAATACAAAAATAATGAACCGTCGAGGTAAATTTATTCTATCAATAAGATAACTTTTAGTTATATCAATTTTAAAATTTTAAATCTTTAACCTTATAAAAGATATATAAATATAATATGTAAAATATATGTCAATTGTTAAACGTGTTAATCAATAATTTTATTAAAATTTTAAATACTAAAAAACAAAGTTAATAAAAATAAATTAAATTAATAAGCGTGTTTAAAAAACCCTTGAGTTTGGGTTAATTTTAAGAATATACGACGAATATGCCTGTTTTCTCTTTCTTAACAAGAAGAATATGACAGTTTTCAAAAATAGGCTTTAAGTTTTAAAGTTATATTTATATTAACTGCATAAAATTTATACTAAAAGTATCACGACCCATCATTGCTACAGGCAAGAAAAGGATTCAAATTACTAAATTAAAATAAAATATAACCCTAAATTTATTTTCTAATTTAACTTTTGTGGCATATTATATAGAAGACGAAACAATATGATTTTGCTTTGGTTTTCGCATCTTTGTAAAAAGGTGGAAGACAAAAATAAATTGGACACGTGGGTGGGCCAAAATGAAGTTTTTATGTTGAAGACAGTGGTAGGCCATCCCAGGTTTATTTTTCCAAACTACACACACTTGGCTTTCAAGTAGAATTCAAGTGCTGATTTCGAGAAAAATCCTATATCCACAAAGCGCCATCCTTTATAACCATATAAAAGCATGTATTTTAACTAATTTTAATATATACAACGTTTTAATAATATAATTTGAAATAAATTTTTAAAAATATTTTTAGATAATCATAATAATTAGGGATACAATCGAGTTGACTGCCTCGCATATAGTTCGAGCTAGGGACGGAGTTTCTTAAGACTCAAGGAGGCCTCTACCTATATTAAAATTTATATATTCGATATAATTTTAGTTTAATGATATTTTTGTTCGTGTAAAAATAAATATTTAAATTTAAAAAATATAAAAAATTATTAAATATTGAATCAAGTAGGGGTCGAACTAAACAATGATAAGTATGTGTTTTCAATTTTTGGTATAGTTACAATTTAAATTATTGTAAGTTTAAAAAGTAGACAAATTAGAATTTGTCTTTTGAGTTTTGAGTTTTTTTTTTAATTTAGAGTGAATACAATATAATATATGGACAAAGACTTTTAACTATTTGACAATGAACGCTCATACCCCTATATACGTGCTTGAACTCGAGACCTAAAGGATAACAACAATCACTTAATCACTAAAATCGTTTGGTTCATGCTGAATTTCGAGTTTAAATACCTAACAAGTCTTTATATTTTTCTTAAATAGTCTAATATTTCGACCCTTGCAAATATTTAATTCTAGCTTCGTCCCTAGTTCGAGCTTGACTTGGTTAAAACACAGTAAAAGTTTGGTTTGACTCGAGTTTGAACTCCATTAGAGACCTTAACGAGTTGAGTCAAGCAATGTCCAACTCAATTCGATAAATTTACGAGCAACTCATTAATTTATTTAGAATTTTAGGATGCTTTTTCAATAAAAGGCGCTAGTTTTTAAAAGAAAAATACTTAAAATTATAATAAATGTTTATAACCATAATCACAAACCAAGCACATAATTAAGATATTTTTCAACCATTAACAAAAGAAAATAGTCACTTGATATCATACAAGGACCATATAAGGAAAATGTTAAAAAACTAATCAAAATACTCAAACAAAGATAGATACGAATAGATATGACTGCATCGACAAACAAACCATAAAATGAGATGAAAACTACTGAAAGACCATTGGCAAACCACATATCAAAGTCGAGCAATGTGAGAAAACTATCGACGAACTCAACTGTGTATTTCAATCCAATTAAGGGTCCAAAGCAGAGAAGATCATCAGAATAAGAAATAAGCGCAATCTCTTAGTCAAGGAATCGTCAAATCTATCGCTAAGAAAAAAGATAAAAATGAAAAGAGCGGTTAAATGACCGAAAACATGACAAAAAACAAGAAAAACGTGTTATATATGTAGAGAAAAACATATCATAAAGATATAATTATTAAAAACTAAAAATCAATAGGGAAGCAAAAATGTAATATAAGAAAATAAGTGAAAAACAAGAAATGATGACAGTCGACAATCAACACTAAATGTTTTAATTATATATGATTAAATAAGTGTAATGAATTTAACATTTTAATTTTCATATGATTTTAAATTATTTAATAAATTATTTATATATTTTTATACTCATTTAATTGTGGTATATTTATTTTATTTTTGTTTTTAAATAGCTTTATACGTTATAGTTCTGTCATGTTATTTAATTTTTTGTATTATTTTTAGAAAAAAATAATTTTTAGACAAAATTATTTAATAACTGTTATAATTTTATTTTTGCATTATGTATTAAATATTTGGTTCACATGTTAGACTCACAAATTAAAATATATTAAAAAATATTTTAATAATAATTATAATTTTTTAATTGTAATTATAAATGTACCATTAAAGTGTACGCTTTCATATATATATATATATATATATATATATATATTTTAAACGAGCCTTATGGGTTAGATAAATTAGAGATGCTTGGCCTACTAGATAATGTTTGGGTGCTTCTGATTGGCGGGAATTTATATGGCTCTCAAACTAGGATGCGCACCCTGCAATCACTGGGGCTTTTGCATTTTAAAATGAAAAATTATTTTATTTATTTTTCACTTATAATGAGATTAATACAACTAGATTTTATTAATTAAAAAATTAAACTTATTTTTTACTTATTATTATTTAAAATTTATTATTGATAAAAATATGAAAATATATATTTTAAAAACCTTCAATCAAGTAGTTTTGAAATATATATTTTATAAAATTTATTTTTTAAATATTTAAAATAATTATGATTAAAGTTTAAAAATATTGACTCTTAAAATTTTAATAATGAACATTTTTAGTGGTACGAAGGCAAAATCATTTAAGTGAAAATTAAAATTTTAAAATTCGAAAAGTACGACAACTAAATCCGAACGGACTTAAAGTGCTACATTGGGTTGTCGAAACAACCACTAAATTTAAAAACTTTTTCATTTTCATTTAAAACATGACATAATTTCCAATATAGACATTTATAACTGTTATAAAATACTTTTACAAACCAGAGCTCCGTGGCACATAATTTAAATCAAATAATATAACTAAAGGTTGGCAAATCCAAGTACATAAGGGTCCTATGAGTATATATGGCTACTAAAATTAATACTATACATGCCAACATAAGGGATGTTGGAAATCCTGTTGCGATGGTGCTTCTTGAACGACTCAACTACTAACCTGCAAACGGAAACATCTGAACGCTAAGCTTACAAAGCCTAGCAGTACAATAGCTAATCTAGAGAAGTATTATGGGTCTCATAAACATAAGCATGCTAAAAGACATGGTAATAAGCAGTAGGTACAAGCATGATTATAATCAAGTGCTACATACTTAAGGTTCAACTGTTATATCGCTAAAGTTGGAGTCTCATACTTCCCTTAATCCTCTACTAAGGGCCTCGTCATGAGTACACCTCTATTGGATCTCTAACACAATATCTGTAACTATTGTGCATTCTCTAAATGCAACACATGACACACTACTAGTATTTGGTCTAACATAGCCATTAGATACTAGATAACTGAGGGAACTCGGTAATCACATAGCATCGATAAAATTCTCACTAAGCTGTTGAATGATCTCCTAGTCTCACATAGCATTCATATATACCATGAAGGGGCACTCGATAATCACATAGCATCGATCTAATTCCTGCACAACTGAAGTATTGACTCGGTCTCACATAGCCATCAAGCCAAATTTTAAGGATATCCGTTGTACTATACTGATGCAACCACACATGCATATCTGAGTGCCCAAAGGCCACACATTACTGTCAATGCCCCACTATGGTAACTAAGGAAGTCTAACTACACACAAGCATAACTCATCACACCTAAGTGAGGTCCTCCACTCACCAGTTGTTATCTCGCTCGTTCTCTCATCTAGAACGTTATGCGAGTTTTTATTAGTCGTTTACATATGTTAGTTTATTAAGTTGCTCTATTCTGGTCATTTAACACTGAAGACATTTTAGTCATTTCTGTCTCTAAGAATGTCTCTAAGCGTTTCATGATTTTACGACAATTAATGTTTATGTTTTTCACTTGATTTATTATTTGCTAGTTTGATACCTGACTTGGGTTCAATTCTTGGTAGTGATACTCTAGTTGCTCTCATCACGCTTTCCCTCAATTCACACTTGAATTGAAGGGATGACTTGTACGTCATCGGTTCATTAACGTTCTCGTAGTACATGATTTCTTTATTACGCTATCTGATTAGTTCATTATATCGCTTGTCAATACATCCTCTGCAATGATCCTTTGTTCTCAATTACTCGATACATTCTCGATTGAAGATAATTAGAAGCATTACGCCTAAAATGGTTACTTCGGTCATAACCCACTCGTAAGAATGTTTCTAGGCACTTTTAGCCATTTAAGTCCCTTACGGACTAAGTCCCACCATTACAGATCATCCTTAACTCTTACAGGCCTTGACAAAGTCAAATTTAACCATCCAAAATGAATTGTATCAATACCCTAAATGTAGTATCGATACCCCCAATCAAGTATCGATACCCCATTGAGTATCAGTACCAAAAACAACTTTTGTTTTGCTAAAAATGACCAAGTATAGATACCAAGTATCCTCATTATTGATACTAGATGGCAATACTGATACTCCTCCCCCTCAGTATTGATACTCCCTTCTAAAACTGTGCATAAATCATCCCAGTTCATATAATATCGTTACTATTCATATAGCATCGATAATGTTAATCTAGTATCAATACCTGAACCCAAAACTGTCTTATTTAAGCTCGTGAAACATTCAAAAATCATCTCAAAGGTCTTAGTTTGGTCCTAAATCATGTGTTAAAGCTTAGGAAAGTTAGGTAGGGCCATCTAACACCCTAAAAACACAAACTAAGCAACAAAAATATCATCTATGACATGAAAAAAGAAAAAAACCCTAAAATGCTTAAATAGTCAAATCTTAATAAATCTTACTGATTATGAAAACATTAACACCACAAAAAGTTAAAAATATATTGTTTTGGTGTTAAAACCTCGAAATGAAGCTCTTTTAGCTAGCCACCACTATCCTCCAAGGCTTGGTTGCTCAGCCTCCAATTTCTCTAACAATAAAGAACTCAAGGATTTGAATCATCAAAATAAAGTTGCTGGAGGGATTATGGATGAATTCAAAGCTTAAAAGAAGTATAAAAGATGCTAAAAACTTACCTTTAGCTATGGTACTTGGAGAGGAAAGATGGAGATGAAAATGGGAGGAAAGAGAATATTAAGAGGAAATGAGACAAAACACATGCTCAACTTGTTTTAAAACCCTAAAGATCAGCCTTATTTTTTAACAGTATAATTATTCTTTTAGTCCCTCATATTTTACATTATAAGAAAAAAATCCTCTTTTTATAACTTATTGGACTCAATTCTAACCCAATTGAGCCCAAACCTAGCCCAATGATTTTAATTGTAACTTCACTCGGTCCATAAACCATCTCGGTTCAAACCGAAACAACTAGCTCGAGATTTGGGGTGTTATACGATTCACCTTGATTCTAGTTCCTAAGACTCTTAATGCCGACTGTATGAAGGATTATAGGCTAATTTCATGTTGTTCGTTTGTTTATAGAATTATTTCTAGTTTCTGGTGAGTCAGTTGGTTGTTTCTTCCCATATATGATATCTCTTAATCAGACTGCTTTTGTTAAAAGCAGAAGTATAATGGAAAGCACGCTATTGACCCATGAAAATTACTCAAGAAAGACGTTTTCCCCCATGTGTGCCCTTAAGATGGATTTTCACAAGGCGTTTGATAGTATGGATTAGGAGCTTGGTTTGCAAGTTGTAGACACACAATTTCGTTCAGCCTTGTTATGTTCATCATATATTACATATTATGTCATTTATACGATTCATATCATATGATACATATTTTGTGCATATATGATAATGTTATATTAAACATATATTTATATTATATATTTATTCATTATTTTATTATGTATTAGGTCCAATAAAAAAAAGGTTACAAACAGTGTAAGGCCCAAACCCGACCAACAACCCGAAACCCATTAGAAAGTTGCTAACCCATTACACACCAAACCCAACGGTGATCCAACAGTAGTAGCCTGGATCTAGAGCCCGACCCGAGACTGATTCAGACCCGACCTTTCACCCAAAGCAGTTAGGGTTTTCAAACCATAACCTTTGTTTCCTCAGCGCCGCGCAGCCAAGGGAGCAACCGGTCAAATCGAGGACTCTTAGAGAGTCCTCACGCCAACGAAAACAAGGCCACCATCTCTGAGTTTCCCGGTGACGTGATTTCGTAGGGCACAAAAACAAACAACCCAAAGCAAGTTTAGTTTTAATAAGAGTCTAAATAAAAATCGATTTATAAGACTATAAATACACATGTAAACACAAGGAAAAATCAAGGAAGAAATACATAGAAAATACGGAGAGATCGAAGAGAAAAAGCTTGTAAACTTTCGGAAATAAACGCAATGAAAATGTAACAATTTTCTTTTTACCCGTCTCGGTGGTATTTGCATGTGGCTTTGAGTGGTTTGTTTTATTTTTGACTCGAAAAGCCCTTGGAAGATGAATGGCCGATGAACATGGGGGAGGGTTTCGAGAACTTTCTTCTCAGATATAGCTCTCCCGAGGCTATTTTGCAGAAAATATTTGTATTTTTGAAGAGGGGAGGAGAAAAGATTTTGTAAAATAAAAAAAATTCGTCGCTGATGAACAGTGGTCGGTACCAATCAACGGTAGCTGGAGAGGCGGCGGTGGCCGAATTCTGGGTTTCAGATGAACTCAGACGATCGTGTTCTTCACGAATGAAGAACACTTAAGAGAATTTGGATTTTTTTGGTTTTGATTCGGTTTAGGGGGAATGAAAATAATGAATGTTGTTCGTGATTTTTGAGTTATATACATCACTCGTTGACTCGCGTATCGACCCGATCTAACTCCCCTTAGGATCCGTATGTTTTGCTTGAGAAAGGATATAATTACAGTCATAGTCCCTCATTTGTTTTTAAAGTCCTTTTTGCTCCTGAAATTGAATTTTTACCCCGATTTGCTTTTTAATTTTACCACATACTTTGTTTTTTCTTTCAATTTAGTCTTGTTTATTTAATTTGTGTTTTAATTAAATGGTTTTTTAATTTAATTTTAATTTAATTCTTTTTAATTTTATTTATTTTCTTCATTTTAATTGTTTTTAATCTTATTTTTTTATTTCTTATTTCTTATTTTTACTTCTTTTTATTTTTTAAAATTAATTATTTTTATTTTTATTGTTTTTCTATTCTATTTTTTATTTTATTTCTTCTTCCTCTTTTCCATTTAATTAATTTATTTTTTGAGTATATATTTGTTTATTATATTCCTGTTATTTTTATCATTTTTCTTTTTTTTCTTTTTTTGTGACTTTGATTATATTTAATTTCGCAATTACTATTTTTTACCTTTAATTTAGTAGATCTTTTTATTTGTTGTGTAATTTTAATAGGCAATTGGTTTTGTTTTATTTCCTTTAATTCCTCAGCATGCATATATTTTTTAAAGGCATCATAATTTAACCATTGTCTTTTCCTTTGTTCAATTAAGTATTTTTATTTTGCAATCTAACATTTTGGTGACCTTTTAGGGGTATTTTAATCAATCAGTGGTAAATAATTTGGATCAAACTTTTATCTTTCAATTTAAATTTAAATTTTCTTAAGTAAAACAATTGGGAAATTAATTAGTATCGAAAGGGCAATTCAAGGGTGCTAATCCTTCCTTGGCTGTAACCGACTCCCGAATCTGACATATTTCTGCTAAGACGCAGATCAGGTAAGATGGTGTCCGATCAACCTAAATAATATTTTTTTTAAATGATCGGTGGCGGCTCTAACATTTTTGCAAGTCGAAGCCCAGTTCCAGGCCTACCCGAAAGACAGCTAAGACAGCTTAGCGACTCTACTGGGACTTCAGGTAAGTGAGTCAGGCTATGGTTAATTTCCAGTTGTCATCTTAAATGAAAATTGTAAGTTAATTTTACGATCTTTATTACTTACCTTTGATTATCTTTTTAAATAAGTAGTTGTACTGGTGTTTTCTTTCAATGGTTTTAGCTTATCAAACTTTTTTCCACCTATGGCTCTATACCCGAGCTCCGAACCCTTTTAAGTGGGGGTGAAAGCGACGCATTCATGAGAATTTATTCTCCGCATAGGCCTAGCAAGTAGCCTTCGGGATTCATATACCTTATATCTTATTGTGAATTTATTCTCCACATAGGCATAAGGGAATGTATCCTCTCGAGTTTAACTTAGTCCACATAAGCTTGTAATGGTCTTAGGACTAAGGGTCTGGCAAGCCCAAGGGGGCACCGACAAGGAGAACTCGGGTACCTTCTTTAAAACTTAAACCGGGAGACTACAGGGAATTAGAGTCTATCCTAAAACTCCATTTCAAAACCTAGGTTG
The DNA here is from genome assembly GCF_006381635.1 of Hibiscus syriacus. Classification (NCBI taxonomy): domain Eukaryota; kingdom Viridiplantae; phylum Streptophyta; class Magnoliopsida; order Malvales; family Malvaceae; genus Hibiscus; species Hibiscus syriacus. The sequence goes on from NW_024063096.1 coordinate 1,131,332, forward strand.
TTTTTACTTTAATCATGTAATTTGTTTTTTTTATTTTCATCATTATTATTTTTTATCTTACTAACTTTTTTTCTTTTATATTTGTCTTTTTAGCATTTGCATCATAAAAAGAGGTTATTGATCCATAAAAAAGATGTTAGTTACACATAAATAATCTGCATTAATGGACAAAAGGGTTGTAATGCAAGAGGTGAAAAACGTCGAGGTACGACTATGTTCCGAAAAAACTCAGAAAGAAAGGGGAGATAGTCTGCAAGGAAGCTATGTGTCAGAACTGGTTAACTATGCCTCTGTCAGCCTAAAGCAGAATGATGTTCAAGAGCTACAGAGCATTTGGGACAACTGGAAGAGTGACCAGAAGTAGAAGTTCAGCCAACGATATGGTGATATCGTACTCCTACTCTATGTCAAGACAGATGAGCCCTTAATCAGAGTCTTGGTACAGTTTTGGAATTCGGGGTACAGTTATTTCACCTTTAACCAGGAGGACATGGTGCCCACAATCGAAGAGTATACTACATTGTTGCATTACGAGGGAATCAGAATAGAGCGGGTTTACGTTAAGCACATCAAAAGTCAGTCTTTCAAAAATGAAATTGTAAAGATTGCGGGGGTAGATGAAAAATGGGTAACTGACCGGGTTCGATATAAAGGTAACAGGGAAGGAATTGCTTGGATCCATATCAAGTAACTAATGAAGAACTATCCTGATGAATGGAAGATAATAGATCTTTTCGCATTGGGCCTTTATGGTTTGGTTATCTTCCCAAATATTTTGGGGTACATTGATGCAGCTGTGGTGGAACTATTTGAACAACTCCCGAGGCGAGCAAATCCAGCACCAACAATTTTAGCTGAGACCTTTCGCTCTCTCAACCACTGCAGAAAGATTGGTGGAGGAAGATTCATAGGGTGTGTCCAGCTTCTCTAAGTTTGGATTCATAGTCATTTTTGGAAGACTAACGAGATTGCTTATCGCCGATTAACACAACTTATTCACCTTTGGGGGAATTCCCTACTCTGAAATGGCAAAAAGACGCATCAAAAGAAAAATGGGTGAAAGTATTCACATATCTTCAGGATAGGGATATTGCCTGGAGAGCTCATTGGTTAACCCACAGTGACATTCTCTTCCGATGTGGGGACTCAGATACTATGACATTACTTGGATTATGGGGAAGAGTTGAATATTCTCCACTTTTTGCACTTCGAAGTATGTGGAGTGCTAGTTTATCCCAGAAACATACATAATATCTGGATAAGAATTTGCATATCATGGGGACAACTACAAGAAAATGGTCAAGGAAGTAGCTGAGTCATGGAAGAAAGTGTTCTAAATGGATGTCGTGGCTGCCAAAGACATGCTTACTCCGGACTATTTGGTATGGCGGAGGTTAAGAAAAAATGACAACATCCCCATGCCGGATCATAAGGACACCCGAACCATGGAAGAACGTCTTAAGCATGTTTCTTCCGAGCTAGAGATAGCAAGGAAAGATTTTGAAGCTGTAAAGAACGAGCTAAAATAGAGGGTAAGGGAACTTGAGGCCGAAAGATACCAGTAGAAATTAGATGCCGATACTCAGAAGTATCGGGCAGACATATTAGAGAAGGAATAGAAAAATACATGTTTTGAGCTCGAGGACTTGAGAAAAGGGTACCAAGAATAAGTCCAGAATAATCCCAATCTGAAAAGATCTTCTGAGTTCTAAAAAGGTGAAGCTAGCAACTTGAAAAGAAAGTTTGAAGGGCAGGAGAAAAGAGAGACTTTGAAAGAACAACTAAAGACTGTTTAGAGGTGTTTGATAGACAACAGTACCAGAACAAACATTTGAAGATCCAAGTAGCTGATTTAGAGAAGTCACTTCAGAAACAACAAGAATAAGATGACAAAACTATAGCTGAGTTGGAGGCCATTGTGGAAGGATTCAAGAAACAAGCAAGCGAGCTTCATATAGTACCTTTTGATGGAGGTTTGCAGTGGCGTTTTGGTTGGGAATAGGCTCAACAAAGGGTGAAAGCTAGAGATGCAGTCATCCGAGATTTCTTGGAGCAAGTACAAAAGGCAGCTCGTCACTTGCATGGATTAACAAGAGAAGCCGGAGTGGTTCGACAAGGGATTCAACCAGTGACAGATGAAGGAAGAAGACTTGTCGACCTATTAGAATCTGTTCGGGGTCTAGAGAATTTAATCCGGATGTACCTTTAAAATATTTTTTCTCTTAAAAGATAAAACATTTTTGTCTCAATAAGGATTATTTATAATAACAAATACATTTCTGGATCAATGCCTCTAATTCTCATACATCATGCATTTCATACTTTGCATTTTTTTATTTTCCATGTTTTTACATTCACATTAACTAACAGAAAATGTCTCATTAGAAGAAAGAATAAACACCAAGTTTACATCCACAAGCTTTGGACACACATCATCCTCACAATACCTGCACAAAGAAAAGACAAATGAAAGCCAAAATCGCTCAACTCGAGGAGAACATATTGAAGTTATAGAGGGAGTTAGAAGAAAAGATAAACCAAAACAATCAAAGTACTTTGGATACAATCATGAAGAGCCAAGAGTCATTGGTCGAATAAATTGTAGCCAACTTATCTGGCTTACATCAAGCAAGTGTACCTGGGGCAGGTTCGTCTGATAGGGTAGCTATGTCACGTACCCCACAGGTGGTTATCTCACTTGGAATCCTACCATGACTGTAAGGGGACTCATCCGCTGCAAAAGTGAAACCTCATCTGCTATAAAGATACAAACCTTTGTATCCAACCCTGATAATAATTTGGATGATTATCACATACCGAATTTTGATGAGGAAGACAAGGCGAAAAAGATGGAAGAGAAAATTAAGCTACTGGAAGACCAAATGAAGGTGGTCAAAGGGGACCATGATTACTATGGAGTGGATGCATTAGAACTAAGCCTGGTCTCGGATTTGGTGCTTCCACCAAAATTCAAAGTCTCTGAGTTCGAGAAATTTGATGGAAATAGTTACCCTTCAGCTCACATCACCATGTTCTGTCGGAAGATGACAAGATAGTGGGAAATGATCAACTCATGATTTATTGCTTATAGGAGAACCTGTAACATCCTCAATACCGGGTTAGTGACCAAATTGTAAAGTTTCAGAATTTGGTGACTAAAGTAGAAGAATGAAATAATTCAATGATTATTTGAATATATATTGAAGGTTATTTGGTAATTATTAAAGGAAATTAAGGGTATTATGGTCTTTTCCTTTAAAAGATATTCTTCCCCCTTTTATAAGAGTGAAAAACGTGGGAAGAGAGCTATCTGGAAGCTTTCTTCTTCTTGCTTTCTCTTCTTCACAGGTGGCTAGCTACAAAAGGTAAGTTTAATTTCAGTTGGTTAATTCTTAAGTTTTAAGCTTAGTTTTGATTCTTTGGGTATTAAATAAGCTTAAGGAAAGCTTATATGGGATTTAAACAATAAGATAAAGGAATTATGAAGGAATTTGCAATATGAGTTTTAAGATGAAATTTTAATATGGTATGGTTGTTGAAGTTTTATGGATGAATTTGACTTGTCATCAATCCAATTAAGAAGTATGAAGTGTTAGAATTGGAATTAGAACACATTGAAAATTTGGTATGATTTTTGAATCTCATATGGAAGATAGGATTTTGAGGTTTAAGATGAAATAAATGAATATAGATTGGTTTAAGTATGTGTATTAGAGTTAAGAATGAAAAGGGGATGATATATGAAGTGTTTGAGTGGAAATGAAGTAATTTTCGGGTTGAAAATATGATTTCTGGGCAAGGGGAATCGGTACCCATTCAAGGGGAACCGATACCCCTTCAAACGAACAACATTTCCAGAATGTCATTAGGGAATCAATACCCCCTTAGTAGGGAACCGATTCCCCCTAAAGGAAAAATGTGCATATTGGTTTAATAAGTTCGTTTAAGTTGCTAGTATCCAATTACAAGGTGTAGGTATCTAATGATTGTCTTAAAATGTATAATTATGTAGATTCAGAGCCTAACCAAGTTCCGGAATCATTGACAAGTAAGATCGATCAAGGGGAAAGATAAGAGATTGGAATTGACTAGTGAGGCCAGGTGAGTGCATATTCAATAGTATATGATGTGCGATGGAAATAAGACTTGCAATGAGTCTATTTCCTGAAGTGTTACACATGAATTCATGATTAAAGGCATGAGTTGAATATGCATGTATGTATGCTTGATTATATGAATTGATCTGTTCTTTTATGTGCTCTAAGTGATATGACTTATAGGTATTTCTATTATAATGTTACATGATATGTTATGTATGTTAAATGGATTATGTGATGGTATAAGAAATGATATGAAATATATATGTGAAAACCAGTATATGTTATGAGATAAGATCTATGTGATTACATGCAACATATGATATTAGATATATGTTTACACATACATGTGGTATGTGACAGAAAAGAAGAACATGTGATTATGAGATCAATGATTACACGTACATGTGATACGTGACTAAAAAGAAAAGATATGTGTTTATAAGAGAAAGAATATGAATAAGTAATGTGAACTGTTATAAATGATAATGCCCATGTTATGTGATATGAGAGCTAGGGGTATAGTTGGCATGCCAAGGGTCGAGGGTTTACCTATGTTCTTCGGGACATATGGACTGTTTACCTATGTCCTTCGGGACATATGGACTGATTACCTAGGTTCTTCGGAATCTATGGACTGGTCCTTCGGGACATTGATCGAGCTGTGGTGACAGCATATGTGTGCACAACCTCAATGTACTCACATACCTTAAGTTCTCACTAGTGTACATGGGCTAATAAAGTGATTAAACAAGCATACTGAATGTGATATGTATACGATGAGTTTATAAGTGGTTTGAAATGTGTTACGTGAACCATATGATGTTATGTGTGTTTCTTAATGATAATGATGGTATATGCTTATGTATGATTTATGTTATATGAAATATTATATGTTTTATATGCCTCACTAAGTCATCGACTTAGCGTGTGATTGTTTCACACGTAGGTATGAAAGCGAAAAGAGAAATAAAGAGGGAGCAAGACAGGTCAGTTCTTCTTACCAAATGTCAGATCAGAAAATATATGTACTGTATATATATAGTGTAGTTGGCATGTAGTCTAAAGATATAAATTGTATGAACTCTGATACATTTTGTAAACGTTTTGAATAAGTTAAATGTTATCAAAGTTTTTAAATTACTCACTATTTTATACGAATAAATGTTTGAAAAGTCAATGTGACACTTCGGACTCGTATCCGGGTCGGATACGGGTTGGGGGTGTTATAGAACCTGCCTGGTTCAGCCATCATGTGGTACATTCAGCTGAACCGATCTCATATCAAGACCTGAAAAGATCTAGCAAAGTCTTTCTTGGAACAGTACAAGCACATAAACGATATGAGACCAGACTGAGTTATGCTACAAAGCATGGAGAAGAAGCATAATGTGTAACAACCCGATAATATCAAAATAATAGTTAAATGGAATTGAAGATTTAATTGTGAAAATTGGTAATTTTAGGGACTAAACTGAAAGATTTTAAAACTTGTAGCTTGTTTTAGAGTTAAAGAAAATTCAGGGACCAAGCCCTGAATTTACCCAAAAAAAATTAGGTATTTGGTTTATATATATGATATATGCGTGAATTGGGTTCTGAAAATCAGAACCCAATTCCTCCCAAATTTCCATTTCCTTACCTCAACTTCCGACGACGATTCCGACACCGTCCGAATTCCGATCGTCGTTTTGAAAGTACCATCGTGTTCGTTATCGAGTCAGGAACAATCCCCTCAATTTAATTGAAGCGAAACGCTGCCAAACACCGTGAATTTCAAGTCAAAGCATCGACTTTTTTTAAGCTCAATCGCCTAGAAAATCCTAAATTCATCGTCGATCGCTACTCCGTTTACGACACCTCCCGCACCATCGTGTTCCTTGTGCCGTTCTGAGTCCGCCGGTGTCATCCTCGATCTCCGTTGACGGCGGCGCGTGGGGAGGTGAATCAGTCAAAGATTCGGCCGAGTTGAAATCGAGCTCTCCGCCGTTCAAAAATTTGAACCGATCTTAGTAAGTATTTCGAAATCGCTCAAAATAATTTTTAGAAATTTTTCCGTGATTTTTAGAGCCCCGGAGGACGTCGCACGCGCCACACGCGCCGCCGTAGGCAAGTGAACGCTGGAAACCGGTTTTGAACCGGTTTTGACCGGTTTGACCGGTCACGACCCGACCCGTTGACCCGACCCGACCCGACAGTTGACCCGACCCGTTGACCGGTGCTATTCTGGGAATTAATTTGGTTTTGGTACTATTTTGGGAATTAATTCGAAAAGGTTGCTATATATGTAATTATTTTAAAAAGGGTGCTATTTGTGTAAAATGTTTGACAGTTTGTTGACCTCCTTTGACCAGAACTTTGACCGGCTTTGATCGGCTATTAAACGACCTTTGTTTTCGACCAAAAATACCTATCCTGATAGTTTTCGATGTCCCAAATCCGTTTTTGGGGTCCGTTTTACTAAATTCAAACCCGAAAGTCTCCAATTCGTCAGTCAAACCCGTTGACTTTATTTTTGACAAAGAATTCGAAATTTCGGAAGGTCATACTTTATGTTTTTCGACGTCCTGAATTTGATTCCGAAGTCCGTTTTGCCAAATTCTGACCCGAAATTCCCGAATCGAGCTTGTAACCCCAAAAAGGCTTAATATTTTAATAGTTTGATTATTTAAATGAGATTTGGTCAAGGATTTTTTTTTCAATAAAATATTTTATGAAGGTACTCGTGTTTCACCTGAGCAAGGATCAATTAGGTCCGGTTTTATCCGTTCGTTAGATCAGCCTGAACCGCGTACTACAAGAATTACCCGTAGGTTTCCGTATATTATTTAAATAATATTTAGATTATTTATATTAGGATTCCAATATGGATTTTTCCAATTCGTAGGGTCTAGCGCTACAGTAGAAATTGATCGACATACCCAGTAATAGGCTTCCCTATCTGATTTCCCAGACCTTTACAGGTGTGTTTCCTAACAATATTATATTACTGATTTAAATAATTTATCTGAATACCGAGTATTTGATATTTGATTTGCTGTATATTCTGATATAATTTCTGAATTAAGGTATTTTATACCGATTTCTGAGATCTGCTTATCTGATATTGAATTATTGATTTGAATTCTGATTTCCGTATTTCTGTATATGGTTTCTAAGTATGAAATATTTGTTATGTTTTAAGTGATTAATCATTGTTTTCAATTGAATACATTCATTGTCATTTGGGGGGGTATTGTTGAAGGAAGATTATCTGTAGACTTCTCGGCTTTGTGCTCAGGGTCTAAATGGCATGTGCGGTTGGGTGTATGGTTCTGGGAAACCTACACAACTATGATGTGAACGGATGGGGGTAGTGTTCATGTTTTAAAAAAAATAAAAACATATTGCATAAACCGATTTCATTGAAAGATTTTATCTGTATATTTTTCTTATATACTGTATGGAGCACACTGAGCTTTTTAGCTCATTCTGTAGTTTTTACCCTTTTTCAGATAGTAGCAGACAGTAAGCTAGCAGATTTGGCATCAGTGGAAATCAACTACTTATTTTGTACGAACATATATTTCTATATGTTTTTCAGTTATGTTTGGTGACATGTATTTGCTATAATTTTGGACATATCTGTATTATTAATATAATGTATTGTAAGATATAAAAAAAAACTCTGAATGGGATATGTGACCACTTAGGTTTGAGTCTAACTCACAGACCGGGTCTAGGGGGTTACATTTGGTGGTATCAGAGCTTTCGGTGTTAAACACTCGGACTGTATATGGGTCCTAAATTTTGGATTTTTAAGAAATAAAAAAAAATGTCACCTTATGTTATGATTTAAAGTTTTCTCGAGATCCCTGATGCTAATCTGACACATGTTTCAAATTCTTTCTGTAGAGCCTTATAGATCCAACGATGAATGCTGCTAGAGGTCGTAGGACAGGACGTGGACGTGGACGTGGTAGAGGGCGAGTCACTCGACCTTCTGTTACGATAGACGATCCGATGTCAGCACGTGATCCTCCTGTTCCGCAAGTAGATCCGACTCTTTCTCATGATGATTAGTTTACTCCCGTAAGAGACCCTCCTGTCACTGAAGATGAGGATACTGAGATGAATGAAGACGCCATTAATAAAGCTATCTTCCGCATGTTTCAGAGAGCTGCTAGAGCCCCTAGTAACATGACTGCAGTGGAGATTTCAAATTCTCTGGTTGCTGCTGGTGTAGTACCATTTGAGGGTATTACTGGTGGACCTCCGACAGACGCTGAGTATTGGCTGGAGGACACAGAGAGGATTATGGATGAGATGGACCTCAGACCTGAGCAAAAGTTAAAGGGGGCCCTAACTATGTTGAAGAAAGAAAGCTTCAGATGGTGGCAATCCATTTCTGGTAGTATTCCGAGGAACCAATTAATATGGGATCTTTTCAAGACGCGCTTCCGGAGTCGCTACATCGGAGAGATATATCTGCAGGAGCGACGCCAGGAGTTTCAGAATCTGGAGCAGGGTAATATGTCTGTTATGGATTACGAGGTTGAGTTCATCCGATTGAGCCGATATGCTCCTGGACTTGTGGACACTGAGACAGATTGATGCTTGAGGTTCGAGAATAGACTCAGGTATGAGATCAGGAGTCGAGTCGCTACCCATCGAGAGAGGAATTTTGATGCTTTGGTTGAGATAGCCAAGACTGCTGAGGAAATAGAGCGACTGGGTATGGAGCACAGGAGAGATAGTGATCGAGCTCAAACCGATTCAGGAGGCCTTCTGGTTCTGTTAATTCTTCTGCACATCCTAGCAAGAGAGGCAGGGGTGATTCCTTTCAGAGAGGCGGTGCGAGTGTCAGACCTGTTGCACCTGGTGCTTCAACTTTTCAGTCTACTAGACATGGAGGATCTTCTGGGTTGCAACCTTTGCAGACATGTGATTACTGTGGGAAACATCATCTTGGGGAATGCAGAAGAAAATTGGGCACATGTTTTAGACGTGGTTCTAGTGACCATATTATAAAGGATTGCACAGTGTCAGTTTCTACAGTTCAACACCAGCTCGTACTCCCGCTCGTACTCAGAGTACTGTTCAGACTCCTGCGGGTGGTCGTACTCAGGAGAGAGCACCTGGATCAGTTAATAGGGGCCGAGCATCTCAGAGTAGGGGTCAAGTCAGATCTGAGGCCAGAAAACCTGCATTGGTTTACACTGCTAGACTTCGACAAGATCGTGATGGGCCAAATGTGACTGCATGTACTGTTACTATTCATTCAGTTCCATACTTTGCATTGTTTGATAGTGGCTCTACAAATTCCTATGTATCACATTCCGTTTCTGAGGGTCTAAATATTCCTGTTGAGAATACTGAGCGTTCAGTGATAGTTCAAAGTCCCTTAGGCCAATCCATCGTATTGGATCGTATTTTTAGAGAGTGCCCTATAGAGATCAATGGGGAGATTTTTCTGGTTGACCTGATGGAGTTACCTTTTAAAGAGTTCGATTTGATTCTCGGCGTAGATTGGTTGGACAAACATCGAGTAAATATTGATTTTGAGACTAAGAGAGCTTTTCTGAAGACCTCAGATAATCAAAAGATTGTAATGATCGGGGAACGACGTGGATTTCTGACGAATGTTGTGTCTGCTTTAGTAGCGGAGAAGATGATCAGGAAGGGTTCCGAGGCGTTTCTTGCTTATATTTTGGACACTAGGAGATCGCAATCCGATATTGAAGGCATCCGAATTGTCAAGGAATTTCCTGATGTTTTTCCCGAGGAGTTGCCTGGATTACTTCCAGATAGAGAAGTCGAGTTTGTGATTGAAGTCTATTCTGGTTCCACCCCGGTTTCAATGGCTCCTTATCGTATGGCCCCAAAGGAGCTTAAAGAACTGAAAATCCAACTCCAGGAGTTGTTGGATAGAGGATTTATCCGACCCAGTGTATCATCGTGGGGAGCCCCAGTTCTCTTTGTCAAGAAGAAAGATGGGACGTTGAGACTCTGTATCGATTATAGGAAACTGAACAAGCTCACGGTGAAAAACAAATATCCTCTGCCCAGAATCGACGATCTATTTGACCAATTTCGAGGGGCTTCTATCTTTTCAAAGATAGACTTAAGATCTGGTTATTATCAACTTAAAGTGAAAGATTCAGATATTCCGAAGACTGCTTTCCGTACTCGATATGGGCATTATGAGTTTTTAGTGATGTCATTCGGGTTAACTAATGCCCCTGCTGCTTTTATGGATCTGATGCATAGGGTATTTCGACCTTATTTGGACCAGTTTGTAGTTGTATTCATTGAAGACATACTGGTGTATTCTAGAAGTGAAGCAGAACATGAGGAGCATTTAAGGATTGTTCTTCAGACTCTAAGGGAGAATAAGTTATACGCTAAGTTGAGCAAGTGTGAATTCTAGCTCAGCGAAGTGACTTTTCTTGGACATATCATCTCTGCTGATGGTATTCAGGTGGATCCGAGCAAAGTGGAGGCTATTATGAACTGGAAGCAACCCAGAAACGTCTCTGAGATCCGTAGTTTCTTGGGCTTAACTGGTTACTACCGTCGTTTCGTTGAGGGGTTCTCCCTTATTGCAGCTCCTCTGACGAAACTATTGAGGAAAGATGTTCCATTTGTCTGGTCTGAGGACCAACAAGCTAGCTTTGAGAAATTGAAGACTGTTTTAACTCAAGCCCCAGTGTTGATTCAGCCTGAATCTGGGAAGGATTTTTCTGTCTACAGTGATGCTTCTCATTCTGGATTAGGATGTGTTTTGATGCAAGAGAAGAAGGTTGTCGCTTATGCGTCACGTCAGTTAAGGTCGCATGAGCGTAATTATCCTACTCACGATCTGGAATTAGCTGCGGTGGTTTTTGCTTTAAAGATCTGGAGACACTACCTCTACGGAGAAAATGTTATATCTATACTGATCATAAGAGTCTGAAGTATCTGCTTACTCAGAAAGAATTAAATTTGAGACAGCGTCGCTGGTTGGAGCTTTTAAAGGACTATGATTTTGAGATAGAATATCATCCAGGGAAGGCTAATGTAGTGGCAGACGCCTTGAGCCGTAAGGCGATATCAGATCTCAGAGCCTTATTTGCCAACTTGAGCTTATTTGATGATAATAGTTTGTTAGCAGAGTTATAGGTTAAACCTACTTTGGCCGAGGAGATTAAGGCTAAACAACTCCTTGATAACTCGTTGCTTCCCATTATTGAACAAGTTAAGCAAGGATCGAGTTCGGAGTATACTGTGGACCAGGATGGTATTTTGTGTTTTCACGGTCGTTACTGCGTCCCTAGAGATGATGAGTTGAGACAGATTATTCTTCAGGAGGCTCATAATAGTCTTTATGCTATGCACTCTGGTGGGGACAAAATGTATAATAATCTCAAAGAGCGCTACTTTTGGACTGGTATGAAGAAGAATATTTCAGATTTTGTGGCAAGGTGTTTGACTTGTCAGCAGGTTAAGGCAGAGCACCAGCATCCGTCTGGATTGTTACAGTCAATTAAGATTCCTGAGTGGAAATGGGAGCGTATTACGATGGACTTCGTTACTGGTCTTCCTCTAACTCCTTCCAAAAAGGATTCTATCTGGGTGATTATTGATCGACTCACCAAGTCAGCGCACTTTATCCCTATTCGGGTTAATTATTCTCTGGATAAACTGGCTAAGTTGTACATTTCTGAGATCGTTAGACTTCATGGTGTTCCGTTGTCTATCATATCTGATCGAGATCCGAGATTCACTTCCAGGTTCTGGAAAGCTTTGCACGAGGCTTTGGGTACTCGTTTGAATTTCAGTACAGCTTTTCATCCTCAAACTGATGGACAGTCTGAGCGAGTGATTCAGGTGTTGGAGGATATGTTACGGGGTTGTGTGATTGATTTTCGTGGTAGTTGGGAAGATTTCTTGCCGTTAGTTGAGTTTGCTTACAATAATAGTTATCAGGCGAGTATTCGCATGGCACCGTACGAGGCTCTGTATGGTCGTAGATGTCGTACTCCTATATGTTGGACAGAGTTGCATGATAGAAAAACTTTGGGTCCAGACTTGGTTCGAGAGACTGAAGATACTGTCAGACTGATCCGTGATCGCTTAAGAGAGGCATTTGATAGGCAGAAGTCATACGCAGATAAGCGACGTAAGGATATCGAGTTTGAGGTTGGAGATCAGGTTTTTCTCAAGGTATCTCCATGGAAGAAGGTATTGAGATTTGGACGTAAAGGTAAACTGAGTCCGCGATTTATTGGGCCGTATCGTATTCTGAAGAAAGTTGGACCTGTTGCTTATCAGCTTGAGTTGCCTTCCCAGCTCAGTCGCATTCATGATGTTTTTCATGTTTCTATGTTGAGGCGATACCGTCCAGATCCAGATCACATCATTCAGGTTGATGAGGTAGAGCTGAGACCTGATTTGTCATATGAGGAGGAGCCTGTTCAGGTTTTAGAGAGGGATGAGTGAGTTCTTCGGAATAGGCGTATTCCAATGGTCAAAGTTCAGTAGAGTAATCGTAGCCCCTCAGAAGCTACTTGGGAGACATTGGAGTCAATGGAGATTCAATTTCCTCATCTGTTTTCATAAGGTAAATTTCGAGGACGAAATTTCTTGTAGAGGGGGAGAATTGCAACAACCCGATAATATCAAAATAATAGTTAAATGGAATTGAAGATTTAATTGTGAAAATTGGTAATTTTTAGGGACTAAATTGAAAGATTTTAAAACTTGTAGCTTGTTTTAGAGTTAAAGAAAATTCAGGGACCAAGCCCTGAATTTACCCAAAAAAAATTAGGTATTTGGTTTATATATACGATATATGCGTGAATTGGGTTCTGAAAATCAGAACCCAATTCCTCCCAAATTTCCATTTCCTTACCTCAACTTCCGACGACGATTCCGACACCGTCCGAATTCCGATCGTCGTTTTGAAAGTACCATCGTGTTCGTTATCGAGTCAGGAACAATCCCCTCAATTTAATTGAAGCGAAACGCTGCCAAACACCGTGAATTTCAAGTCAAAGCATCGACGTTTTTTTAAGCTCAATCGCCTAGAAAATCCTAAATTCATCGTCGATCGCTACTCCGTTTACGACACCTCCCGCACCATCGTGTTCCTTGTGCCGTTCCGAGTCCGCCGGTGTCATCCTCGATCTCCGTTGATGGCGGCGCGTGGGGAGGTGAATCAGTCAAAGATTCGGCCGAGTCGAAATCGAGCTCTCCGCCATTCAAAAATTTGAACCGATCTTAGTAAGTATCTCGAAATCGCTCAAAATAATTTTTAGAAATTTTTCCGTGATTTTTAGAGCCCTGGAGGACGTCGCGCGCGCCACACGCGCCGCCGCAGGCGAGTGAACGCTGGAAACCGGTTTTGACCGGTTTAACCGGTTTTGAACAGGTTTTGACCGGTTTGACTGGTCACGACCCGACCCGTTGACCCGACCCGACCGTTGACCCGACCCGTTGACCGGTGCTATTCTGGGAATTAATTTGATTTTAGTGCTATTTTGGGAATTAATTCGAAAAGGGTGCTATATTGGTAATTATTTTAAAAAGGGTGCTATTTGTGTAAAATGTTTGACAATTTGTTGACCTCCTTTGACCAGAACTTTGACCGGCTTTGACCGGCTATTAAACGACCTTTGTTTTCGACCACAAATACCTATCATGATAGTTTTCGACGTCCCGAATCCGTTTTTGGGGTCCGTTTTACTAAATTCAAACCCAAAAGTCTCCAAATCGTCAGTCAAACCCGTTGACTTTATTTTTGACCAAGAATTCGAAATTTCGGAAGGTCATACTTTATGTTTTTCGACGTCCTGAATTTGATTCCGAAGTCCGTTTTGCCAAATTCTGACCCGAAATTCCCGAATCGAGCTTGTAAACCCAAAAAGGCTTAATATTTTAATAGTTTGATTATTTAAATGAGATTTGGTCAAGGATTTTTTTTCAATAAAATATTTTATGAAGGTACTCGTGTTTCACCTGAGCAAGGATCAATTAGGTCCGGTATTATCCGTTCGTTAGATCAGCCTGAACCGCGTACTACGAGAATTAACCGTAGGTTTCCGTATATTATTTAAATAATATTTAGATTATTTATATTAGGATTCCAATATGGATTTTTCCAATTCGTAGGGTCTAGTGCTGCAGCAGAAATTGATCGACATACCCAGTAATAGGCTTCCCTATATGATTTCCCAGACCTTTACAGGTGTGTTTCCTAACAGTATTATATTACTGATTTAAATAATTTATCTGAATACGAGTATTTGATATTTGATTTGCTGTATATTCTGATATAATTTCTGAATTAAGGTATTTCATACCGATTTCTGAGATCTGCTTATCTGATATCTGAATTATTGATTTGAATTCTGATTTCCATATTTCTGCATATGGTTTCTAAGTATGAAATATTTGTTATGTTTTAAGTGATTAATCATTGTTTTCAATTGAATACATTCATTGTCATTTGGGGGGGTATTGTTGAAGGAAGATTATCTGCAGACTTCTCGGCTTTGTGCTCAGGGTCTAAATGGCATGTGCGGTTGGGTGTATGGTTCTGGGAAACCTACACAACTATGATGTGAACGGATGGGGGTAGTGTTCATGTTTAAAAAAAAAATAAAAACATATTGCATAAACCGATTTCATTGAAAGATTTTATCTGTATATTTTTCTTATATACTGTATGGAGCACACTGAGCTTTTTAGCTCATTCTGTAGTTTTTACCCTTTTTCAGATAGTAGCAGACAGTAAGCTAGCAGATTTGGCATCAGTGGAAATCAACTACTTATTTTGTACGAACATATATTTCTATATGTTTTTCAGTTATGTTTGGTGACATGTATTTGCTATAATTTTGGACATATCTGTATTATTAATATAATGTATTGTAAGATGTAAAAAAAAACCTCTGAATGGGATATGTGACCACTTAGGTTTGAGTCTAACTCACAGACCGAGTCTAGGGGGTTACGAGAGTTTCAAATAATAGGCACAGAGATGTAATGATTTAGCTGTGCAAGTTCATCCACCCTTGGATGAAAAGGAAACCAGTAAGCTCTTTGTGCAGACCCTCAAGGCTCTTTACTTCGGGCACCTGGTTGCGATTACATCAGGAAATTCCTCAGATTTAGTTATTGCCGGAGAGATGATTGAAATGGCCATAAAACAAGGCAAAATTAAGGGAAGAGAATCAAGCAAGAAACCTCCCATGAAGAATAAAGATAGAGAAATTAATAACGTCAACACCTACAATGCCAATAAAGGTGTTACAATCTCTAACATAAAAACAACTGCAGTTGTATCGTCAGGTACTTCTAGAAAAAGTCCGAGGGAACCTAGGAAAGAAAGAGAGAAAGAGCAATTCGATCTTATTCCCATGTCATACAAGGAATTATATCAATAACTTTTTGATACTCATGTAGTGTCACAGTACCCTGTAGAACCAATAAAGCCCCCATACCCGAGATGGTATGATGAAAATGCTCACTGTGAATACTATGGTGGTGTGTCGGGGCACACTATTGAAAATTGCCTCGCATTCAAGAGGATTTTATAAAGAATTAGCAACAAGAATTAGATTCACTTTAACTCAGGAGAACCAAATGTTGCACAAAATACTTTGCCTAATCACCAAGAGACTGGATTAATGCAGTCACTATACAGAAATGCAGAAAAGTTAAAACTGGTGTTTCCGAAATAAAGTCTCATTTGGCTTGGGCATAGAGCCAAATGGTGGAAGCAGGGCTTCTCGCAGCACATTCGACACATCAAGGAATGTAAATGGTAACCGCTATTGTTACCACAATGAAGAAGGGTATGAGGTGCAAGATTACCCAGAATTTAAAGCTTTGATCCAACTCATGATGGATAGAAGAGAGCTGGAATTCTATGAAGAAATTCAGGATTCTCTGGAAGCAGATGTTTCCACTATCGGAGAGTCATCTGAAGGAATATACGTAGGGGTAGTCATTTGATAATTACCCCAAAGGTGAAGATATCTGAAAATGCACAAGAAAATGTGGTGATCACAGCACCCCAACCTTTTCACTACAAGGACAGTCGACAAGTGCCATAGAAATACGAATGTCAAGTGAACACCCTAAAAGAATATGATAACAAAGTAGGGCATGTTGTGGGGAAACACTACTTCCAAGAGGCTAAGTCCCCCCAGAGACCACTTGAACCTTTCAAAGAGGATGTGCTGGCAATAAACGAGCCCATAAATAGGAAGAAGCTAGAGAGTTTCTAAAATTTTTAAAGCACAATGAATACAACATCATAGAATAGCTACATAGCTTACCGACACATACTTCAATGTTGGCACTGCTGCTAAGCTCAGAGGCACAACGAGAGGCCCTTTTAAAAGTCCTAAACCAGATGTTTATACCACAAGACATACCAGTTAGCAAGATGGATCGACTGGTAAACAACATTCAAGCTGATAATCTCATCTCATTTTCAGATGATGAGATTCTGTTTTGAGGGAGAGGTCGAGCTAAGGTATTACACAGCACCACTCACTATGAGGGGCATGCCTTACCGAGTGTATTAATCGAAAACGGTTTAGCCCTTAATGTGATGCCTTTAGTTACGTTGAAAAGGCTGTCAATGGACACCTCTCACATGAGAACCTGCTAGAGCGTGGTCTGAGCATTTGATGAGACCAAGAGGGAGGTGATCGGCAAGATTGAGGTGTCTTTAACTATTGGACCGGCCACCTGTAAAATTGAGTTTTTAGTGATTGACATCATACCTTTCTACAACTGTCTTTTGGGAAAGCCTTGGATTCATCAAGCTAGGGCAGTACTATCCACGCTACACCAAAAAGTCAAGTTTGTCATTGATTGAGCTCTTGTAATTATTAAGGCCGAGGAAGACCTTGTGGCGAGTGTGACCACGAACGCTCCATACATTGAAGTAGATGAGAAGTCGGTAGAATGTTCATTCCATTCCTTAGAATTTGTGAACGCCATATTTGTGCATGAAGGATGAAAGATTACCAAACTACAGCTTTCCTATTGTACTAAGATGGAGATCAAACAGACCTTGGGTAGAGGTGCCAAGACAAGAAGATGATTTGGGAAGCTGTTGTAAGGAATAATTAATCCCGTCCTTCCTATATCAAAGTTGGATCAGTTTGGGCTTGGTTTTCAGCCCATTCAGCAACAAAGATGAGAGAAATTCAAAAGAATTGAGAGAGAATATTGGCCAGATTGAGTGGAAATGATTTTTAATGGGAACCCATGGTATTCCCACCTCTTTACAACACGTTTAAGTCAGGTGGTTATGCAATTAAGACCACCTCACCAAATTGGGAAGCTGCTTTGAAAGATTTAAGCATTAACGTCGTAGTCATAGAGAATGCTGAAGATGCAGATAGATCCGGGATCCGCCCACTGCCACCTGGGTTAGTTCTTAGCAACTAGTCGGCAGAAGAACTACCTGTGATTTTCAAAGTTCTTTCAGAGTAATATTCAAACTATCCATATTCGCCTATACCCGGGGCAATAGGTGATTTTTTGTAAGGGTGAATAAACATGTTGTTTTGAATTCAATAAAAGATGCAATTTCTTTCATGACAAACACTTTCTTATTTCATTTCTTTCAAATTCAGTTTTCTTTCATTCAGTACTTCGTTTCATTCTCTTTTGAATTTAATTTTCAGTCATTCCGTGTAGGATATTTTCCTCTCACGCATACATATTTCCTTTTTCTCCAGGTACCAAAGATAATGATAATACAGACACTGATGATCTGATCCGGAGATGGATTTTGAATCATCTATTTGTCTAAGGGAAATTGATGAATGAGACAATGAAGAGAAGTGCAACTTACCTACCTAATTATTGAGGATGGTAGAAAGAAAAGAAAAACAAATACTGCCACATGAAGAGAAAATCGAAGTCTTAAATTTGGGCACCGAAGAGGAGAGAAATGAGGTCTAAATTGGCATAACTCTTTCGGTTGAGGCAAGAGAAAGCCTGATAGTCTTACTTCAAGAATACAGAGATGTTTTTGAATGATCGTATCAAGTCATGCCAGGGCTAGACACAAATATGGTAGTTCACACTACCTATCAAACTAGAATGTAAACCTGTGCAACAAAAGATAAGGAGAATGTGACATGAAATATAAAGAAGATGTCAAGAAGCAATTCGATATTGGTTTCTTTCAAGTGGCCAAGTATCCGGAATGGGTGTCCATCATAGTATCGTTTTCAAAGAAAGACGGGAAAGTACGCATGTGTGTTTATTACTGCGATCTTGATAAGGCAGACCCCAAAGATGATTTTCTCTACCACACATAGACACTTTTATGGATAATACAGCCGGGAACGTTTTTTTATCATTCATGGATGGATTTTTAGGATATAATCATATTAAGATGCATCTTGAAGACATGTAAAAGACCACATTCGTCACAATATGGGGAACTTTCTGCTACAAGCTGATGCCCTTCGGATTAAAAAATATTGGGGAAACATATCAGAGAGCTATGGTGACCCTGTTCCATGACATGATGCACAAAGAAGTCGAAGTTTATGTCGACGACATGATTGTCAAGACACAAATTGAGAATGAACATGTTGAGAATTTGAGAAAGCTCTTTCAGAGATTAAGAAAGTTCCAACTAAGACTGAACCCTAACAAGTGCACATTCGGAGTAACCTCAGGGAAGTTGTTAGGCATTGTGGTCAATAGGAAAGACATCGAAGTCGATCCCGATAAAGTTAAAGCCATTCAGAACTTACCTCCCCCACAAATGTAAAAGGAGATCCAAGGTTTTTGGGTAGATTGAATTACATGGCACAGTTCATATCTCAACTAACTGATAAATATGACTCAATCTTTTGCCTTATTCGAAAGAACAACCCTGAAACATAGGATGAGAACTGTCAAATTGCATTCGAGAAAATAAAGGAGTAATTAACTCACACTCCTATCCTGATGTCCCCCATCCCGGAAAAACCTCAATTCTTGTATTTATCCATATTCAAGAATTCAATAGGGTGTCATGGGTCAACATGTTGAATCCAAGAGGAAGAAAAGGGCCATCTACTACTTAAGCAAGAAGTTCACCGATTGCGAGGTCAGATATCCTCCCATCGAAAAGGTTTGATGTGCTTTAGTCTGGGCTACGCGAAGACTCAGACAATACATGATGTATCACACCACTTGGTTGATTTCTAAGTTAGATCCATTAAAGTATATGATGGGTGTGTCTGCTCTCTTTGGAATGTTAGCCCGATGGCGGATGTTGTTATCTAAATTTGACATCGAGTATGTGAGCCAGAAAGCCATAAAGGGAAGTGCCATATCGAATTTCTTGGCAAGCATAACTACTGAAAATTATGAGCCGTTGGACTTTGACTTCCCAGACGAAGACTTGATGGCCATATCCTTAGAAGAAGCAAGTACTCCCACAGAAAATTCCTGGAAAATGCATTTTGATGGTGCATCAAATGTATTAGAACATGGCATCGAGGCCATATTGGTCTCTCCAAAAGGGAATCATTATTCATTCACTAGCAGATTGAATTTTGATTGCACCACCAATATGGCAGAATATGAGGCTTGTGTTTTGGGGATTCGAGCTGTTCCGGGACAAAATATAAAGACCTTGCGAGTATATGGAGATTCTGTCTTAGTGATCTATCAGCTCCGTGGAGAATGAGAAACCAAGGATCTAAAGCTGGTGGAGTACCGAAAACTAATACTGGATCTGCTAGAAGAATTCGATGAAGTCACATTCCATTATGTGCCTAGAGAAGAAAATCAAAGGCTCATGCTTTAACAACCTTGACAGCCGCATTTAAGGCTGGCGGGGAGTTTGATATGATGTCAATTGACATGCAATCGTATGAGTACCCAACTCATTGTTACCAAATCGAGGAAGTAAAAGACACTGAGCCTTGGAACCACGTCATTCTACAATACATCAACAATCGAAGTTATCCAGAGGAAGCCACCGAAACTGATAAAAGAATCATTATAAGTATGACAGCGGGATATGTCCTTGATAGGGATGTCTCATATAAGAAAAACAATGATCAAGTTTTGTTGAGATGTGTAGATGCAGAAGAGACAAAGATGATAGTAGAAGAAGTACATGATAGAGTTTGTGGAACGCATGCGATGGACATATGATGTCGAGGCAGATAATGAGATACGAATATTTTTTGTCCACATTGGAAAGTGACCACATCAACTATGCTAGAAGATGTCATAAATGTCAAATCTACGGGGATAAAATAAATGTTCCACCTCAACCTCTTCATGTGATTACATCACTATGATCTTTCTCTATGTGGGGCATGGATGTTATCGGGCAAATCCATCTGAAGGCTTCAAATGGTCGCCGGTTCATTCTTGTGGCAATTTACTATTTCACAAAATGGGTAGAGGCTGCATCATACTCCAGTGTCACTCAATCTACTATTTGCAAGTTCTTGAAGAAAGAGATCATATGTACAGACTTAAAGAGTCGAAGAAATGTTACACTCTCTGGAAAATTATCGCGTCTTCGAAGTTTCGTTGACAAAGGTGACGTTTAAAGTCATCTAACGGCGTCAGTTCCGAAGCGCCCACATTATTGAGATCTAAGGTATCCATTCATACTTTGTTTATGTATTCACTTTCTAGAATATTTGTCATGTACCGTTTGTTCTTTTTTTTCCCTTATGAATAAAGACGACCATTTCTCTAAATCAATTTCTTTTAAGTATCTTATGTTGAATGTAAACCTAATGATTTATTTACTTTTGAAAAAGATAATTGCATATTACTGAACAAAGATTTTTTTTTTGAAAAATACAGATGCTAAGAAGGCACCATACTTAAGATGGTTAAAAGGCATTTCCCAAATCAAGAATAAAAAACCACATTCGGTACATCAGATTTAGGCATGTTGAAGAATCCAAGATAAAAAATCAGAAAATTCAAGATTCCAGAATCAAGAATCATCAAGACTGACGACCAGAGATTGAGATTTCTCTCTAAATCCTAAAATAACATATTTCACATATGCATTTTAGGCACACATAAGAGCATTGTATCCATAAGCATTGCATATATGCATAATTTTGTAGATTATTGCTAGAGTAAATTTTAACTTCACAGCGAAGGATATTGGACTCGATGTGATCAACTTACAAGATGGGATTTTAACTTCACAACGAAGGATATCCAATTTAAAGCTCAACTTCACAACGAATGAACTATCCACGATTTTAACTTCACGAAGAAGGATATCTTGCCCAACATATCGACTTAATTCCACAACAAATGAGTCATCTGCAACAATATATAACTCAAGATGAGAAGAGTTATATGTCAACAAGAACCTTCGAGACCGATTCCATTCAGGTCGAGGATGTATTTACTACAATGTAGCAGAAAGGAACTACTTTTTGGTCAAAGCTTAATACCAAGGTCTTTAAATCGAGAAGAAAACCAAGGTTGATCAAGATTGGCAACAAGAAGCCATCCGATTCACCTACGATTTCGACTTCACAATGAAGGATATCATACCCAAAACATTGACCCAACTTCACGATGAAGGAGTCATCCGTAACACAACAAGGAAAAATTAGTTTCATGCTAAAGTCTTCAGGTCAAATTTCAGCTTCACGACGAAGTATATTGGGCTAGAAGATGATCCAGGAGATACTTTCCGATGCTTTGAGCTCGGTTTCAACTTCACGAAGAAGGATATCGTGCTCAAATTTTCCAGTTCAACTCAACCTCACGCCGATGAAGACATTTTATGATTCTTTAACTTTGGATTTCAACTCTACGACGGAGGATATTAATTGATATGGGAATCGATTCACATAATAGAGGACGTTAAATGATATATTCAAGATGGACGAAATTTGTGTCTTTTAATCTTTGCCCTATTTTTGTTATATGATAATGGGCAAAGAGGGGCAGCTACAGACACACAATTTTGTCCGGCCTTGTTATGTTCATCATATATTACATATTATGTCATTTATACGATTCATATCATATGATACATATTTTGTGCATATATATAATGTTATATTAAACATATATTTATATTATATATTTATTCATTATTTTATTATGCATCAGGTCCAATAAAAATGTTACAAACAGTGTCAGGCCCAAACCCGACCAACAGCTCGAAGCCCATTACAAAGTTGCTGACCCATTACACATCAAACCCAACGGTGATCCAACAGTAGCAGCCCGGATCTGGAGCCCGACCCGAGACCCAGTTCAGACCTGACCTTTCACTCGAAGTATGTAGGGTTTTCAAACCCTAACCCTTGTTTCCTCAGTGCCGTTCAGCCAAGGGAGCAACTGGTCAAATCAAGGACTCTTGGAGAGTCCTTATGCCAACGGCAACAAGGCCACCATCTCCGAGTTTCCCGGCGACGTGATTTCGTAGGACACAAAAATAAACAACCCAAAGCAAGTTTAGTTTTAATAAGAGTCTAACTAAAAATAGATTTCTAAGAATATAAATACGCATGTAAACACAAGGAAAAATCAGGGAAGAAATACATAGAAAATACGGAGAGATCGAAGAGAAAAAGCTTGTAAACTTTCGAAAATAAACGCAATAAAAAGGTAACCTTTTTCTTTTTACCTGTTTTATTGGTATTCACATGTGGCTTTGAGTGGTTCATTTTATTTTTGACTCGAAAATCCCTCGGAAGAGGAATGACCGATGAACATGTGGAGGGTTTCGTGAACTTTCTTCTCAGATCTAGCCCTTCCAGAGGATATTTTGCAGAAAATATTTGTATTTTTGAAGAGGGGAGGATGAAAGCTTTCATAAAATCAACAAAAAAAAAAGCGCCGCCGATCAACGGCGGTGGCTGGATTCTGGGTTGCAAATGAACTCAGGCGGCCGTGTTCTTCACGAATGAAGAACAGTTGAGAGATTTTGGATTTTTTTTTTTGTTTTGATTCGGTTTGGGGGGAATTAAAATAATGAATGTTGTTTGTGATTTTTGGGTTATATACATGACACGTTGACCCGCATATCGACCCATGGCCCTATCCAACTCCCCCTAGTATCCGCGTGTTTTGCTTAAGAAATGGGATAATTGCAGTCGTAATCCCTAATTTATTTTTAAAGTCCATTTTGGTCCCTAAATTGAATTTTTACCCCGATTTGCTTTTTAATTTTACCACCTACTTTGTTTTTTCTTTCAATTTATTCATGTTTAGTTAATTTGCGTTTTAATTAAATGATTTTTTAATTTTATTTTAATTCTTTTTAATTTTATTTATTTTCTTCC